>NC_088683.1:254546783-254869283 GCF_028017835.1 Emys orbicularis | reverse complement strand
GCTGCTTGCGGGGAGCCGCCCAAGGTGAGCGCAACCCGGATCCAGCACCCCGAAAGCCCTCCCATGCCCCAACTCCCTGCCCCGAGCCCTCTCCCACACCCAAACACCCTCCCTCCATTGTTAACTCTTAGTTAACTGGAATTTTTGATTAACCAGCACCAACCCTGCCATCCCCCCCAACATGCCAGATAACAAAGCTTTTACTGTATATGTCACACTGGACTAGCTCACTGCGAGTGCCACGCTGTCAGAATTCCACCAAGCCAACAACAAATGTGAACTCCTGGATCACTATACCAGTCTTACCATGGAGTCATAGACAGTCCCCTTAGACTCTCCAGCCTATCTTGCCACCCAGACAAACTGGACTTAGTGATAATGGTTGCAATAACCAAAAATCACACCATATCAGTTTTCTCCCAGTCCCAAAGGACCAGTCCCTTACCCCCAGATCAATTGATACTCCAGATTTTACATCAAAGACAATTCTATAGAAAACTAACTATAAGTTTAACTGCTAAGAAAAAAGAATGAGAGTTATTGAGAGGTTAAAGCAGATAAAATATAACAACAAGTGAGTCCAAGTTTGTAAGTACAAAATAATAGCAGAGATGTAGTAATCTGCCAGTTTCCCAAAAGTCTCTTCAGGGCTACCCAGAATAACTGGGGATCTCCACCTTCTTGTTCAGTTATTCTACCCTGTTAGAATCCAAACAGTCCAGAGATAATGCATCTTTCTTTGAATCCATATTTATAGCTCCTCAGAAAAGACAAGCTGACAGTCTTTCTAACCACGTGGGTTTTCTCTTTGATGACAGATAGTGAGGAATGCACTCAATGTTCTTGATTAGCATTTCACAAGATTTCTTTGATGGGTAATTTAGTTGCAAGGGTATTTACCATGTAAATGTTTATAATAGCAAACAATAGGGTATGTCACTAGTTTTCATGAACTGAATGCCTGAATACATTCTCAAACTAGCACACACTTTAACCTAGGGTTATCTAATTACCGGGGTATATATAATGTAAACGTAATTACAGAGGTACATGCAATGTAAATATAATGCAATAGTAAACAACAGGATATAGATGGGCAAAAACAATACAATTAACATCTCCTTTGATCTCTATTAACACACAAGTGAACTGGCCTATGGCTCTGGCCTGAGCAGGTCTCAGTATATACTATTAGGTGTGTATTATGGCTCTAAAAGCCAAAGCAACTCTTGTGGGAGGTGCGGAAAGGTGCACCACCCAAGTAGCAATAACTGGTGACATTATATATGTGGAGGCCCCTCTGCCTCTGGAGGTGATGAAGAGAACATATTCAACAGGAGCCATTGTGAAAAACTTTTATCATGTGTATTATGGGCTTCCGCAGTGCAGGTCCGCAGATGCTTGCCAGTGCATGGGGGAATCATACCAAGACACATGCCTCCTGGAATAGTGAGCATAAATGAGCTGCAAGAGGTCATCTTTTGCACTAGGTCACTACTGTCTTTTGTGCCTTTTTTCCCCACTAGCACACCAGTACATGGACAAACCTGTGCAATTACATTACTGAGTGTTTCCCTCAGTTTGAGAAGATGATTTAAAACCATGCTAGGTAGATGCATGCCAAAGGATTTCAAGGACATAGAAAGTCCTCCAACCATGGGCGTTCCGTGACTGACCTTCCAGTAGATAGAATCATTTGGGACATTTCTACCAAGCGTAAAGGGTTCCGAAAAGTTTGAACGAATTTGTGTGTTTAAATTTCCCTGAGTAGAGGAACATCTTCATTGGTACTGTTTGTTGCACTAAATAATCAGGATCAGGCTTGGTAACCGGACATGGGCTCTGGGCTACTTGTTCCTGCATCAAGGTAGCAGTGTATTAACTATTTGCATTGGTTTTAGTTACTTTTTATCATGTGGGCAGGGAAGGTTTTGGTTGAAAGAAATACAAGAGCTTAGTTCCGCTAAAACTGGGCAAGTTATTTAGGTTTTAAGGAAATTTGCCATGACTGTTGGGACTGTTTGGTGTTTTGTACCTCTGTTCACCATTATTATAAAGCTGAAACATGAGTGTACAGTTGCTGTCTGTTGTATGTGTATCAGTGTCTGTATGTTGAAATAATATAGATTAAGTTACAGGATAACAGGCACCTGTTATTTCTTGAAGCGTAAAGAACAAAAACAAAAATATAACAGGCTATTTTAGAATTTTGATTAATAGTTTCAGCGATAATTTCTGAATGTGAATGTTTTCAGAAAAAAGTCACAGGTGCATACATGGACAGAATAAAGCAGAATTCAGAACTTATGCAGGGTCAAGTATATACTGGATACTGAGATACCACAATGAAAAATATAGAACAAATGCATAATGAGACACAACATATATGTTCAGTAGTAGTTATTAGACCCATGTATTAAAAATAGTTATGTAAAGCATAGGAATGTCATTTATTGACAAAAAAATTAAGACTGTTTACTCATCAGCTCATCTATGAATACAACAAGGAGTCTGGTGGCACCTTAAAGTGTTGTTTTTGTAGATACAGACTAACACGGCTACCCCCTGATACTTGTCATCTATGAATGAAATTCTTACATACATACCACCCAGTTACCATGTTCCGAGACAAACTCTGAGGAAAATGGAAGTTTAAAACATGAAAATCTTTTCTTCGCCAAGAGGGACCTAATACAGACCATAACTCTTACGTTACATCTAAACATAAACCATCCCCAGCAAGGAGCTGTTTGAAATACTATAAACTGTAATCTGGCTTTCTCTCAATCGTGATGGTTTTTCTAGTCATGATTGGTGGCCTGCTCAAATTTGGCTTTTTCCTCCTTAGTTAAGGAGATTATTCTTGTGTTGTGTATACAGAAGACTAAATAAATCCAGCTGGTGGTCTTGTCTGGAAAATTACTACTTGAAAAGAAATATTGTCCTTGTTTAGAAAGTCTCATTTCAGGGCATGCTGTAAATTGCAGCAAGAACTCAGTAGGCAGAATAATGTTGTTTTAGGCAATGTTGCTGCTTCATGTCATGTTTGGTTAATGGTGGATTAGCTGCCTTTATGAGGGAAGGGAAGATGAGAAAGGCTGTCTCAAATCAGGCAGTAAGAAATGATAATGTCATCAAAATGGTTATAAAAAAGTTTTAAAAAGTGATTTTATCTTAGGGTAATTGCTTTCTGCTCAACCGTACTCAACTGTGATGGATGCACTTATATTGTTTTGCCTTGTCTTGCCCTTTATTGCAGTTACTACATGTTGGAAAACAGACCCAGGAACATCTATGGCATGGTTTGCTACTCATGCTTGTTGGCACCTCCTAACACCAAGGAATGTAAGTGTTCCTTAGTTTCTATGTATTTCATTCAGTTTTGACTTGGATTCAGCTGGAAGTTTCATATGCAGCTCAGTGTTATGTTGATGCATATGCCAGTCAAAAATCAGAGTCATCCCTCAGGAAAGCTAGATCTGCTTCCAGCAAGATCACACTGAAAATTAAGCAAACAATTCAGGGAAATTAGAACTTTTGATTTTAGGTCCTATTATTCTGTCATGTGATGTTTTTCCCATCTCCCAAAATACTCATATGTGATCAATTACCCTTCTTTAACTGGCTGCTCTCTAGATGTTCAATGTCTTAAGGACTAGCTAGTTTCCAGGTTTCTCTGAGGCTGCTGTACTGGGAGATAAGCAACACTGGAATTCTAATTACTTGAAAGTTCCAATTAGCCACTTCTCTGCTATGCTGGGTCCCTGTCCCTCCATTAAGATAGGAAGAAGCAGGGAGACAGGGGTCTGCAAAAAAGACTGGGGTGAGAGAAAGAATGACATACAGCTGGCGAGGTGTTTCAGCAGGGAGAGCAAGGCTGGCAGCTGAAAAAAAGTGGATGAGGATGGGACTCTTGGAGTTCAAACTAGGAAGGAGAAAAGGTCTTATTTAATAAGAGCAGAAAGGGTGGGTTCAGGAGGAAGGAGGAAGGAAACTAGGGAAGGGATGGAAGCCAAGAGTACTTGTCTCCTGTTCCTAAGTTTATACATTCCTGGCAAGAACAACTACTTTTTAGGTTAAAGGTTACGGTTAAAACTGGAAAGAAAGATATCCCTAACCATCATCTCATTAGTTTGCTATAAAGCAGCGGTTGTCTTCTAAGCACACAGCCTCACACTATGGTCACTGTGAGACAACCAAAATATGGAACATCTTCCTCTAGATCCAGGTAAAAGAGCATCTTGCCTTTTCACGCTCTTTTTCAGTCACAAGGTGGGAGGGCTGACGGTAGAATTTGAAGTTGTTTAAGAAGCTGCTGAACTTTCATTTGTTAATTGCAAAAAGAGAGACTATACTCCAATGGCACTTGCTAATCATCATGTTGAACTGGGCCAGTGGTTGATTCATCCCTGCCCATGGGAAGAAGAGAGAGAGACAGTCGCCAACAACACCCCACTGTAGTTAAAGCTTCTGGGAGACTGATCTCCTCTTTCTGTGGGGGATGAAGAAGGAGGTGGTGAGATTAGAAATCCTCTGTGGATGGGAGTAAAGGGTGTGGAACTTCTCTCAACTAATCCAGGAAAGAGGAGATGTGGGGAGGAACAGAGGAGAGCCCCAGCCCAGCCAGCAGCCAAGGGGGTGGGTAGAGAGTTTTTTTCCCTACAAGCAGATAAGAATGAGGCCTGCTCGTACATCCTTCTATTTTTTAAAAGTCCATCAAATTCATAAGTATAGCGATATTTGATCTGTATGATATAAGGCCTGGGATCATCACACAGCTACCGAACTGTTCAGATGGCTATGTAGCAATTGGCTAACAGATGATCACTGATACACAGCAAACAAAACAAGCTGCAGGTTTACAATACTTTTTGGTCTTTGTTTCAAGAGGTGGGGTTACTGCAAGGAACTGTACACCTGTGACTACTAGTCCCAGCCATTTCCTCTTTCCACCACCGGTCACTGCAGCTGCACTCCCATCTTCTGCTTGCGTTTGTCCCATCTCTACATAAACCATGGAGAAGGGATCAGGTTGATCTAGTAGACATGACATCCTGAATTGTGATGGGTGTGAGCACATGCTTAAGAGTTTTGTAAATTGGAGCCTGAATCATGCCAAACATGTAAGATATGGAATGTCTGGCAAGGAGCCATGAGAGGGGCTTATGACTATTGCCTACTTCAAAAAGGCAACTTCTGTTTTTTATAGGGTATTTGGCAGGTACAATATAAGCGTGTCTAATTCTTTGAGAAAAGTACATTACACAACTTACTGACCACATTCGTTCTGAATTTGCCGAAGGCACCAATAAATGGGTAGAATACACATTATCTTTGGGAGTAGTTTAGGCAAGCACATTAATCTACTAAGCAATCAAATGGGCTGTAGGAGAAAATAGCAATCTAAATCAGAGTGCACATCATCACTTCAATCAATTCCAGTAAAACCAATAATTTGACTACCCATTGAAAAGTATTTAACAATTTCTGAAAAAAAATCAAATCCAGGTTGCTTGCAGCGGATCCCTCTTGGCATTAACACCAGGCTATTTGTTTTATTAGGTACAGAACTCTAGATACTGTTGTGATATTGGTGCTTTACAATAAATAATAATTTGCAATTAAAATGTAAAATCCCTTTCCTGTGGGATCTCTTGAAGAGCTCACAGTCACTGGGGCAAGCAGCATAAAATCCAATAACAGCAAATGATCAGAAAGAAAACATCTTTATCATAAATTACAGTGAAATCAAATCAACAGTGAAATCTCACCCCGTGTGCAAGGATACTATACAGTTATTGATGCATAATTGTATAATTTTTCCAATCATACAATTTCCTGCTCTGATTGGTTGTGGGTCCAAGTTGCATAACTACAGTACCTTACTATGAGTATGCACTCTCTTCATTCTGATTTACTACTATGATACTTCTGCTATGATTGGCTCCTGTATTCTGATGTTTCATGTTGTGTGCCAGCAACAGTAATGGTGCCTCCATTTCTCGCTCCCTTCTGATAACAAACTGGAGAACTGGTCTGAGTTCAACAGGGTGAAATTCAATAAAGACAAGTGCAAAGTACTTTACTTAGGAAAGAAAAAATTAAATGCACAACTACAAAATGGGGAATAACCAGGTAGGTGGTAGTACGGCTGAAAAGGATCAGGGGATTATAGGAGATCACAAATTGAATACGAGTCAACAATGTGATGCAGTTGGAAAAAAGGATAATATCAATCTGGGGTGTATTAACAGGAGAGCTGTATATGAGACACGGGACGTAACTGTCCCTCTCTACTCGGCACTGGGAAGGCCTCAGCTGGAGTACTGTGTTCAGTTGTGGGCACCGCACTTAAGGAAAGATGTGGACAAATTGGAGAGAGTCCAGAGGGGAGCAACAAAAATGATAAATTGTTTAGAAAACCTGAGCTCAGAGGAAAGGTTTAAAAAAAAAAAAAAAACTGGGCATGTTTAGTCTTGAGAAAAGGAGAGAGAGGAAAGACCTGATAACAGTCTTCAAATATTTAAGGGCTGCTATAAAGAGGACTGTGATCAATTGTTCTCCATGTCCACTGCAGGTAGGACAAGTAGTAATGGGCTTAATCTGCAGCAAGGGAGATTTATGTTAGATATTAGGAAAAACTTTCTAACTATAAGGGCAGTTAAGCTCTTGAATAGGCTGCCAAGGGAGGTTGTGGAATCACCATCACTGGAGGTTTTTAAGAATAGGTTGGACAAACAGCAGTCAGCGATGGTCTAGGTTTACTTGGTCCTGCCTCAGCACAGGGGGCTGGACTTAATGACTTCTCAAGGTCTCTTCCAGCCCTACATTTCTATGATTCTAGGACATAAAAAAAGGCTATGGTTTACATGAAGAAAGGAACAAGATAATGTAAAAACTCTACAGTAAATGGGTCAGTGAAATTGCCAGAATATTTTAAATTTTTACTTATTTCCCTTTGTCCTCTCAACTGTCTCCCATCTTTTCCTCTCAGAAAGGTTTGTGTTCTCAGAATAGCTGCCATATGTCAAACAGTAGGAAAATTCCAGCACTTCCCTCCAGATTCAGTGTTTAAACACACACACACACACACACACACACACACACACACAACATATATATTTACATTGATGGAAAAAAGACTTGCTGATCTTTAGAGAAAGAAAGGGCTGGGGAAAGTAGAAGAATGGAGTGAGCAAAAAAAAAAAAAAGGTGGGGGAGAAAAAGCCAAAACAATTGATTTTTTTAGAAATTTCACTTTCAGGAGCTTGGCAGCCCATTTTACCTAGGTTTTTTCCCCACATAAAATAATAAATCAGTAATGTAATAAAGAGGTTACATACCAGTGTTGTTCTTCCAGAGTGTCATCTCTGCCTTGTCACTCTTGTGGGATAAGCGACTCCTGGTGTTGAACTGTGGAATCTTTTTGCCAGCAGTGAATGTTAGAGCTGCTCATTTCTCCCTCCCCCACGCCTCATGGAGGATTCTGAGGATAACAAGAGGGGAAATGTGCCCAGCAGCCTTCAGTTCCTTCCCTAATGTCAGAATTCTTTTCCTGAGACTCCAAAGAAGCAGGGAAGATGAGTGGGGTGTGTGACTGTGTAGAGATGACACTCTCAGAGAAGAGCTACTTAAAAGTAACCTCTCTTCCTTCTTCAAGTGGCCTCTGCTTATTCGTATTTGAGAGAGATTAGCGAGCAGTACAACCCACTAGGAAGGTGGGCTGAGACATGGTAGGTGAACAAGGACTGCAAAACTTCCAAAATGAGCATTAGCTCTGGATGGCAGTCAAGAAAGTGCTGGAAGTGACCTCACTTCTGCTCTCCCCGATCAGACCTCAATGAGGGATAAACGTTTGATTCAAGTACATACAGATCTTCAAGTAAGAACATTACAAATCCTATGAAGACAGAAGGCCTACAATGGATGCTGCCTTCAGATTAGTTGCATGTCTTTTGTTATATCCAGGTGAATGAACACCTGGCAAAACATAAAAGGTGTAAAAGAGATTTGGTAAAATACAGAGAAATTATTGGCCTGTATTAGATAAAAACAGAGATACTATGGAAACGGAGATGAAGACACTGACTAAATCACAGTTCTTATATGGACTACAGTTTGTAGAATATTGGCCAATTGGCCAATATCTCATTAAGTCCATGGACTGTAGCTATGGCTATAAGCCGTGCTCTCTTCCCAGCTATATGTTACAGATAATAAATAGCCGACCAGAGGTCACAAGAACTTTGTGAAACAAGACTCTGACCCAAAGCAACTGAGATACACATATAAGAAAGAATATCCCAGGGGCAGCTAAATAAATACATCCACTTGCAGTACTCACACCATAATCAAGTGCATTGTGCCAAAAATGTGGATTTTTTTTATAGCAACCATGACAGCAGATCAGTCAAAAAATCATTCCTTCTAATCTTTCCCCCCTCCCCACTCACATGCTGAAAGAAGTGGTATTAATCAACCTATCTAGGTTTTTAACCTAACACACATTAGGGTGACCAGACATCCCGATAAAATCGGGACCGTCCCGATTTTGAGCTGTTTGTCCCGCGTCCCAACCGATCTGTGATCGGGACGCAATTTTTGTCCCGATAATTTGCGCCGCCGGGCTTTTTTTTTTTTTGCCCCCCTTGGTGTCCCGATATTTTCTTCATCTCATCTGGTCACCCTAACACACATAGACTAATGGTCTGACAAGTTAATTTTTTAAAAGAGCTACTAAAGTAATTTTTAATTACCAGAGTGAGACTAACATCTGGAAACATCCCTTTTGTTGTTGTTGCATTCTTAGAACTTCAAAACAACCAAACAGATGAGAATTGTTATGTTGTACAGAATAATTTATTAAATGGCCGAGGGCTTCGTATATCATGTTCCAATCAGAAGATCACTTTTATATCTATATTTTAAAGACCCTGAATTCTGGGCCTTTAGCTGAAATGCTTAAAACACTTAACACAGAAAAACTCCTTACAGTACTAGTAATACTATATACAAATAATTTTAATATTTTTTTCTTTTTAACTCTCCATTCTTTGTAATATCACCATTTTCTTTCCTTGCCAGTTCTGTCCTTTCGCATTTGATCATTCCCTCCCTCGTCCCCCCCGCCATTTCTTCCTTGTGTCCAGTGATGCTTACAAATGAATAGCCTTGTTAGCTGGAACTGACAAACTTATTTTCTTCACTTCTTTGACCTTAGAGCACCCAATTCCTCTTACCACACAGAATGGAGGAAATGCTAGGTTGTTGACTAGGTGGTACAGCTCAGCTCTGATTCCCTTGAGGTTTGGCGACATTAAGACAAGAGTTGAGGTTAGGTCAAGGTTAATTAGCCTCAACCCCATTTCTTATTCTAGACAAAACCTCAGAGGGAGGGATTTGAGGGCCAACAAAAAAGAATGCCTGGTCAATCACCTGGAGCCTGAGGATATATGGGAAAACTTTGTTCCAATTGTGTAGATCTTGTGTCATCCTTTGAGAGGGCCTGCCTCTCCATGCTGCCCATGGAACACCAGCTCCTAGTCTCATAGCTCATTCAGAAGCCATGATGCCATTGTTTTTTCAAGTGAGCGACAGTGGGAAATTCTAGGGGGTTGCCACAGCTTTGCCCGTTTCAGTAGAAGGGCTTCCAAGGTCTCATAGCAAGACTAGGAGATTAATGTCATTTTGGGTCCATTCTCCTCCACCTCACACTTTTGGAACCATTATACTAGAATTTCAGCTCTTTTTATCCCCTTCATTTTGCACAGCAAAAGAGATGTTAGACCCCATATACAGAGTTTAATTCACAGGACAGATACCTATAAATTATAGGTGCCACATAATAATTACAACAGTTATAAAATCCAAAATCAAAATACAACACATGCAAATGAAGTGCCAAACCAAGGCCACATAGCCTAGATTCACAGTGGTTCTCAAACTTTTGCACTGGTGACCCCTTTCACATAGCAAGCCTCTGAGTGCGACCCCCCCCCCATATATTAAAAATATATAAAAATGTGTTTAATACCATTATAAATGCTGGAGGAAGAGCGAGGTTTGGGGTGGCAGCTGACAGCTCGTGATCCCCTACGTAATAACCTCATGACCTCCTGAGGGGTCCTGACCCCCAGTTTGACCCCTGGTCTAGAATAATCACCACCTCTGCTCCCTCAAGAGAGCACTGTCACAGGGAGCACTCATCGCTCATAGCGCCTCTTGCCAGCCGTCCTGGGGATTAGCTCTGCCAGATGTTGTGCCCTCCTCAGGTGGTCTCTCTTCTGTCATCCTCTCACCCTACGAACTCCTCTTGCTCCAGGAACCGCAGCCTCCCCTTCCTGCCCCCTCGACATGGCTCCCACTTCCAGGGGGGCGTAACAAAACCTTTCCAGAATAAATCATCCCAGGCAGTCCACTGTCCTCAACCTAGCCTGTGCCATGTCCCCAGTGATTGGTAAGGGAACCCAGGCCCACCCTCTACTCCAGGTTCCAGCTCAGGGTCCCTCCAGTCAGTAGCCAAGGTCTGCACTCCTATTCCTTGATGCTTTCCCCCAAGCCTTCTCGTACCTTCCTGGATTCCCCCCGGTTTGGGTTTGCCAGCCTCCCAACTCCCTCCTCCCAAGGAGTAACTGTGGAATACCCTTTACAGTACCAACACACCTCCCTTCACCAAGGGAGTGACTGCAGACTACCTCCCTGCAGCCCCTTTCTGCTCTCAGCTCCTGGGCTTTATACAGGCCCCTCTTTTTCCTGCCCAGCTAAGCCTCATTTAATCAACCCATGCTCCCTGACTTCTCCTCCAGGTGCAGCCTGAGTTAATTGGCCCAGCTTGCCTCCTTCACTCCTCCTGGGCTTGTGTAGGAGGGACACCCCCATCACAGCCACCTAATCAAAAACACAAGAGAAAAGTTACATTGCTACTTGAAGGGGTAGCAGAGAGAACACAACAGCACAAAAAGTTTCCTTTTGTGTGTCTTAACACCAGTGGCTACTTACAAGTTTGGCAAGAGCTAATGTAAAAGTTTGGATGTATATTGCCAAATTATTACAGGTTTAAAAGGCTCAAATTTGGGAGCTAAATTATTTCACAATGGGCCTGATCTCATGACCACTGAAGACAACGGGAGCTCTTACACGGATTTTAATAAGCACTAGGTTGGGCCCACAGTATCTCTTTGACAGTATTTCTGCAAATGATACTATTATCACACACCTCACAAATGCCATTTTTGCTATTCAGCAATCTTCTCCAATTTAAGGTGAAATTCTATTGCCTGGGAGATTCTTCCTCTTAGTTAGTGATTTTTAGTTAATCTCAGTGTGTGGTTAGGCAACATTTCCAAATTTGACAGGCTAATATTAGGCACCTAAATAAATGGACTAATTTCAACAGATGCTGCAGCTCCCATTTGGGAACTGCACCTCTTACAGACCACGCATGTAGGTGCCTAAATATAAAGTCACACTTTGAAAATTCTGGCCTGTGTTTACCAGATAGCTAATCCTATACATAGGACTAGATTTACACTTGTAGTCTTGGTTCAAGGTGCCTTGCTCAGGGCCAGTTACAGATTTCACACCTTCGTTGCCTTTCACCAGACTAGATTTCCGTCCAACCCATATTCTGGGTTACCATTGTTTTTTCCATTTTATTTTACTTCTGCTCCCCTCACAGCCCCTACACTAGCAGTTCAGAAGGCAGTATGTTTCTAATGAGTATACATTGCCATTCATTCCACTAACAGATAGTTTTACAAAGACAATTTTAAATACACACTATTTACAGAGTTGCTGTGACACTGTCAGGTACTGTAAATGCATGTATTTTTACACTGTGTATTACGTATACTGTGAAGAAGCTGTGGCAACCTTGTTGGTGTTCGCCTAGAGCAGTATGCTTCAAGAACACCCAAGAAGTTACATACCAACTTGGTGTCCTGCCAGCTTTGCTCTATCTCAGTAGTAGAGCTCCCTTGCACTGGCCAGCAGGAGGAGCTGCTGTTCTCTCACCACCACTCCAAATAGCTACACTGAGGAGTAAAAGGGTCATCTGATCTTTGCTGCTGGCCTGGGTACCACCATGCCCAGCCCATATATTGCATGGATCCTCTTGACTGGCCAATAGAGGAGTGTTTCTCAAACTGGGATCGCTGCTTGTGTAGGGTAAGTCCCTCGGCCCGTGCCGCTTCCAGCAGCTCCCATTGGCCTGGAGCAGCGAACTGCGGCCAGTGGGAGCCACGATCAGGCCGGACCTGTGGACGGGGCAGGTAAACAAACCGGCCCAGCCTGCCAGGGGCTTTCCCTACACAAGCGGCGACCCCAGTTTGAGAAACACTGCTATAGAGGCACAGATCTTGGTTGGCATTACAAGGGGAAATCTTTGGAAGGGAGGGGAGACAAG
This sequence comes from Emys orbicularis, assembly GCF_028017835.1. Lineage (NCBI taxonomy): Eukaryota > Metazoa > Chordata > Testudines > Emydidae > Emys > Emys orbicularis. Next base: position 254,856,880 of record NC_088683.1, on the reverse strand, counting down.
ATGATGATGAAAAGGGAAGAGAAGCTGAGTGGAACTTAGGAAAGGAAAGTGAAGTAGCGGGAGAAAATATTAGAGTAACAGATAGGAGGGAAGCAGGTAGGACTAGGGAGCCAGAGGATAACAAATAGGGAGACGGAAAACTGGAGGAAGAAATATATGGCATGAATGGATAGTGTGGAGATCTGAGGAAAAGCAATGAGGAGAGAGAGACACACAGAGAAAAGGAGAAAATTTGAAGGAGGTGGTCACTAGATACAGAAAAAGAAGGAATTAGATGGGGAGGGAATACGAGAGGCAGAACACAGAAAGGGGAGCGAAGGAAAAGGAAGTGGGAGACAGAAAAGAGAAGGAAAACAAACAGATAAACCCACATAACTTCAAAACTGGTCACTGGCATTGATGTTTTATTCATGTTCATCCGAGTTTGTGTTTTAGGGGTGATATTCAGAATGTGCCTTATTATACATTTTAAATATCGTCCAACTTTTTTCTTTTCAATCTGCACATCCATGAGGACTTCCAAAATCAGACTGTGTTCAGTTCAAATACATGTAATAACTTTTAAAATCCATGCAGGATATTCCTCCTTGTACGGTTCATTTCAGTATCCACTGCTTCACTAAACAAAGAAAAATAATAATAAATGTGCTTTTCCATTTGTACATCACATTATCAAAAGCCATAAATATTATCTGAGCAACATGTCCACAAACCTCCCCCCTGTGCCTGCCACCCAACGAGTGCAGTAGTGTTCTTTATTGTGAATTGGGCTTGCTAAGAACAAATAATTGTAATAGTCCTGCTGCACACAGAAGAACTTTTCTTTAAAAGGAAAGAAAGCAAAAAAGTTACTTTAAAACACAGCACCTAATCTGTGTTATGGACAAATGACTGGCTACATAGCGATTTAAAAGTGAAAGCTTCTTTTTGAGTTACAAAAGCAAATTCAAATGTGAAAACAAATGCAATTATTCTCAAAACAATCCAAATTATTTTTAATACATTTTTGAAAAATAAGGCTGAAGGCAGAGTCTGAGTCCAGAGAAAACTTTGATGGCCAAATTATAACCTCCCTAAATAACAAGGTTTATAATGGGAAAGCCGACAAACCCTTAACGATATAGCACTGCTAGCGGGTGTCTTTATTACATTCCAATGGTATTACATACAGGTGCCTAAGAATGTAAAATACTCTGCCATACAACTGGATTTCAGCCTTTTTTTCATGGCCAGCATACAGTGATTTCCGCATGTGGTGCAGCATGCACTTAGAATTGCTCAGCCTGAACTATGTCTAAATCTTTAGAGATAATGTAAGTGACATCATCTGCATTGGAACCAGAATTAGGAATATGGTCTGGGTACAAACTAGACTTTCATAGTCTTGATGTATTGTTGGATGGGAAAAGAGTGAAAACTAATAAAAGTTATTTTTTCCCTTTTATCCATCGAAAGCTGACATAAGCTGGCAGCATAATGAAGAAAAGACCTTCAAAACCTGGCAGTTTTCAGTTCACCTTTTAATGCAGGTGCATTATTTGGCATGGTCTTCAAAACCACATCCAAAGTAAAATCTTAGCTCATAATAAAATCTGCCAAATTATTAATTTTGATAGGCTTAAAATGTGTGTGATTACTAACACTTACATAAGTATATTTGAAAGACAACTCTGTTGTAGCATCAGGGTAGACATTTACGACAAAAAAAAAACCCCAATCAGTCCCATTCCTAGGTAACCATAAGAAAATTCTTGTTCAAGCATTCTGATCCTACATGTACTGAACTTTGAGCCTGAGAACAGACTCCGAGAGTGAACGGAGGACTCCGACATGCTGATGTAGGACAGGGTAGGATCTCTCTCTCAGTTTGAAGTAGGAAAGTAATAGTGTGAAATGGCTCTCTCTAATAGCATCTCTTGGTCTTTCAGTTGGGCAATCATGTTCTACACCCTGACTGCTCCTCCTGTTCATGGAGGAATGACAAACTGTTAACAATATAAGAGTGCCTGAAAGCCTGCTCAAGCAAAACCGAAACAGTTGAATAAACACATGCTTGAACTCAACTAAAAAAAGAGGGACGAGCTAGAGCTTGTTGGATTATCTAAAAGCAGACAAAGCAGCATATTATTTGCCTGTGTTAATTAAACTGCTGGGTAAGAATAGCTATTGTTGACTTGGTGCAGCCTGCAAGAATTGTATGGCATCACAATTGTTTTCAGCCCATTCCATAGGCTGAACATTGACTTAAGTCTCCCACTATCAAACTGTGATGAAGAAATAAATAGATAAAGATCACAGAGGGTAAAATTCAGTTCTGTGCAAAGAACTAGCACAACAGTAGAGAAATTAAGGGATTATTTATCCTTAATCTCCATTTCATATAGAAACTAACTTCATTTTTATATTTAGAATGGTCTAACAGCAAAGCGTGTTTTAATGGCTTATACCTAACTTCTCTTTGGACCAGGTCTGTCACAGAGAAGTGACCAGAGGTCAAAGTAGAAATGGGTGCTCATTCTGCAGCTTTAGAAATTAAGGGGAGCGGGGAACTAAAAAAGAAAAAGAAAAATGTAGGCTAAATAACAAATAAAAACTTACTTTTGGGGAGCTATTTCATACTATGAATATAGTTTTCCAAGAAACATGGTAAAAGATCCTCATCTGAGATATTTAAATGTAGACTCGATAAAGCACTACAACATAAAGGGACCAATCCTGCACTGGTAGACAGATAGATTAGATCACCTACTATGCAGTGTTGTTGTAGCTGTGTTGGTCCCAGGATATCAGACAGACATTGGACCAATGTCTGTTGGTGAGAGAGACAACCTTGAAGAAGAACTCTGTGTAAGCTCGAAAGCTTGTCTCTCTCACCAATAGACACTGGTTCAATAAAAGATATTACCTCCCCCGCCTTGTCTCTCTAGGTGACCTAGTGGGTCTTTTCCATCTGTAACTTCTATGAGTCAAACCCTAAAGTCCTTTTTCAGGCAAAACTCATATTTAAACAAATGGGAAACTGAGTCAATGAAAGTTTTGCCTAAGTAAGGACTGATAAGGACTGGACTATAGGACTTAGTTCTATTATTTATTCACCGTAATTCACAAGCATCCCTTGAACAGAACGGGGTTCTTAGGCATCAGTCTGGTTGCTAAGGCTTCTGCAAACTAAGGGCTGTCTTCCAATATACACATTTTAAAGATTAAACAGATGTAATTATTTTACCTACATAGCATTGAAAGTGCCTGAGTTAACATACCAGTATATTTAAAATTCTATAGAAATAAGTGCTGTTTCAATTTAAAAAATGAAAGTGTAATAAATAATATTTATTTCCTTCCATACCAACAAATGAGGTTTGGAAGGTGTTTTGCCATTGTTATAGGGGGGAAAAAATCTTTTAAAGTCATCTGCACTGTATTCTTTGTGCCAAGTTAAGAGTATGCGTTTATCATTCCAAACACACAGTAACATTTTATATTGGGTAATATTTTTTCATTTTCTAAAAAACATTTTTTTTATTTAAAGATCATGTATATGTCTTTACTTCATAGACCATGAGACATTTTTCATACCCTACCAGACAGCTTAATTTCCTGTTGACCTTAAGTGATGGGCCAAGACCCTGAAATTCCTTACCACATTTCCCAGAACAGCAGAATAGCATTAGTCATTTTTCAGTTGTGGTGTGAATTTGCCAGAGTAGGTCTTTGATGATTATACTATCCCCATGCTCCCGCAAACACAGACTAGCTGTACAGAACTTTTAGTTTTAGAAGAATTAACTCACTAATACTTGCCTTTTGCTCCACAAGGTAAATGTGAAGAATTAGTGATTTTTATCATTTTGTTTGACGCTGACGACATCGCACCTTAAAATAGTTCAAAAACTTTTCAGTGTTTGCATTTGCAGACTTCTTCAAAAGTTCTTGCAGGAGTGATGAAAATGGTCTTTTCTAACCCTAATTTCTAATTCCTGTTTTGGAATCTTATTACAGTGAGATACTCAGAGTATTCCTAGCTTCAGGCTTAGTTCCCACTGTTTCTGTCTTTGCCTAGAGTCAAAAGAAGCTCGCAGGATTGGTATTTTGCCCCAGTTTGTGACCTGATTTTCCATTCTGAAAACATAGCACATGTATTGCCTCACAGCTGAATTAAAAAAAAAAATTACTATTTTTTTTTTGTAATCAATCATAGAAACCTGGTAGGGAAAAGAACCTATTAAGTTATCCATCTCACTGTCATTGCTAATTGTTTTCTACAATAGATTTAAGGGCTCTGTCTTGTAACAATGGTGATTTACAGTTTTTTCCAGATGATGGATTCTAGCTGGCAGAATCATCTGAAGCATTTTGTCCTACCAGGCTGCAAAAAATATGCATACTCCCTATGCAGTTTCACCAAGGGGAAGGCATTCTGCAGTACTGTTTGCCATCTTCCCTAGAGTCTCCACTGGGACAATATAGCTTTAAATACTAATCAAGGCTCTATGGAAATCTCACTGATGGAGGCTGCCTAAGAGAGGCACTCATCTGATGAATCTCCTAGATGACCTTCCTACGTTGGGGCTTGCACTGGCCAGCTCCAGACTCCATAATGGAGAAGGGGTTGTGAGTGACTTGTGTCACTTTGACTCACTCCTGGAAGACATTCTGCTCCCAGTTCACACAAGGGGAACCTATTGAGCAAATCTGACCCTGTGTATATCATAGAACATTTTGTCTTTATACAGGTTAATAAACCAGTCAGTGGGGCTTTGAAAATTCCTCCAAGTCCTATGCAAAAATATATACTAAATACATTTTTCAAAATGCCAGAAATGTACTTGGGGATTGTTGACATTGCAGAAAATAAAAGTGGCTCTGTGAATTATTTTTTAATGAATGGGAAATTCAATGAAACTAAGTGAGTGCTCTGCTTACTACGACTAGGTCAAGACATGGCTGAAACTTCACAAGGTAAGCAGGGAAATTTATGGCAATTTTGTTACTATTGCAGGTGCTGGCATGACCTCTGGTGTTTCAGCCATTTTCCCAAGTACCTCTGGCACAAACACGCTCTCGCCTTTTCAGCATGCACACAAAGGTAAGAAAAGCTTCCCCAGGTTTATTCAGCAGCTATTTCTTCAGAATACAGTATCAGCTGGTATAACATACTGTTGAACTGAAAACACCTCCTGTAAAATTACTTTGCACTATTTCCCATATTTGAAGAATCACTAAAAATAATAATAATTTACAATGATTTCTTATTCCTGGATTAATCAATACTATTACTTCAGTGGAGATGGACTTAAAATGGACTTCAACTGAGTTGTACTGATTTATGCCAGCAATTAATTTAGCTCATTATTCTAGCAACAAGGAAATGTCATTATGCCCCAGCAGAGACGGGCCAGAAATGTGAAAATAATTTAATATAACTATATGGCCAGTCTCTTTTTGGACTAAACAAACAGTTCTACAATATGTATTTTTGACAAACCAAAAATAATGAAAATAAGAACACTGCATACATAGTGGGGGGAAAAACAACTAATAAAAAATTATCAAAGCTGACCATTGTGTGTCTGGTTTTGTGATGTTGGAAGCAATGTTTCCAGACATTTTATTATCTCATTTTTAATTCAGCTTCCCACACGCTTTGAAGTATTTATCATTTTCTATAATCCTACATGGCTTTTTAGATCCTAGCTTACTGCCTCTGATTTTCATCTCTGATCTTACCTACCTTATTTTAAATTCATCTTCTGTCAATGCTACGTGTGAAATCTGTGTTAGAAAAGCAAGTATAACAATTCTTTTGCAGATTGTGGCTTGAACTTCTCCCTTTTCTTACCTCTCTTTTGAGGGCATTAAAAACACCCTGAAGCAAAATGACATCAACATGATCAAACAGTCCTTCTGAAGCATGGAACCTATATGTTAAAATATTCAGATACTCTTTCTGAAGTAAGGACAGATGTAGTTACCCCTATGATGAATTTATTTCATGAATGAGCTCCAGACATTGAGAGAAAGCATATATTAAGTCAGCTTTTAAGTTATTTATTATCATTATTGACTCTGACTTTGGCTTTCAGTTCTTCTCTCTGATATTACACACACGATATTTTGGCTTGAGCGCAAGATCATTTGTCTTTGGATCCCATTCCCACTTCACTGCTGAGGGAGCATTTACTTTTCATGGCACTGATTATCTGAGGAATAATGAATCTCTTTGACGTTGGTTCTTTAAAAATTCTTTGCTGATGCCTAATCTTCATCCTGATTTTATTAACTTATTTCTATTCTGATATAAACGTTAATTTGACTTGTTTGAGAATTCCAATCAGGCTATCGAGTGTACCATACCACAGAGGATGATCTGGTGAACGCGAATTACGCATTATTCAGTTCTGCTAATTCAGTTCACTTTCAGTTTTGTTTCATTTTTCAGCATTCAGTAGCATTGATCATAGTATTCTTTTGATGTGCTTACTGTCTTGTTGGGCTGTCAGAAACTGCTTTGGCTTGAATCCTACTGAAGAAAGCAGTCAGCCACAGTTACCATGGGTCAATTTAGACCTCAGTCTGCTTCTCTGTGTCTTGCCTGAGGGATTAGTGGTAGGACCAATGCTCTTCTGAATGTATACGTTACTATTGGGTGTTATTTTTTAGGGACTATACTGTATATTTTCATTGTTGGGCAGACACTGTCCAGACCTACCTCATGCTTCCAGCCAGTTGTCAGGCTGCTAACATGATATCCAGTTACAGATGTCACATTATTTTATAAAATTATCCAACTAAAGCTGATTGCTAGCGGGTTTTAGGTGGTTGTTATGTTAAGCACTTAGCCTAACAGTTCATTTTGGCAATATTTACTGAGCCTATCTCTTTAGCATAAAGACACTAGGTGCTAGAATGACATATTTGTCAATGGCCTTATACTCAGATTTCATAACTAGAACAGCCTTGTACTTTCTTCCGGATATTGCTCTGATAAGAAACAATTAGAATCATTTATCAGTTATTCAATTTTTCAAAACTTACTACTGTAATTCCTTCTTCATGGGCGCTCCAAAGATATATTGTCTAGACAACAGCAGCTCCTATTCTGATGATTGACTTTTTCCTTGTTTTAAGATCCTTTTTTTGGCTTCCCATCACATTTTTAATAATTTAAAAGTTTTATAATTTATTTTTAAGCAGTGGTTTCATCCCAGAGAAGCATCTGTAAAAATGGCATCAGACAGGTTTTATAATCCATACAAACCAACACAAATCGAACTAAACATATTAGATTTTTCACCTGCACTTTTGATAAATCTTTCAACGGAAGAATTTTAAACATGTTCACACTGATGGAACATTACCAGCAGTACACCCACTTTGTATGTTAGTGTAGGTCTATGAAAAGAAATTACACATTTTGTTGTTTTACTGACTTGTTTCATTGTTCTATAAAGGAAAGCTAAATAACTGATTTTACAATTAAGAGAATGTCCAATTTTCACTCAGGGTTGAGAGCTAGCAGCTGTTCACAGTTACACACAATTAGCTGCAATACCACATTAGGATACAGAGGAACACCACTTTCTGTCTTAGAAAAAGCCAAATCCTATCTTCAGATGTGCACACACAAAGAGCCCACTGAAGCCAGTTGTGAGTGCAACCATGGGCAAAACTGGGCCTACAAGCCTGTTATATTTTTCAGCCAACATAAATTTCAGCGTACTATTTTCACCTGTTAGTAACGACAAACCTCATTCTCTCAGGAGCAGAATGACAGTGGGAGAAAAGAAAATTACCAAAGAAATTACATCCGCATATTTTATTTTCATAATTTTTCTTTTTACAATAAGCAAAGCATAAAGAAAATGTAATGAAATAGTTTGTGTATATAATTTAAAAAAACTGAAATATGAAAAGAGGTCAAATTTTGGTAGCTCACATTTCTTCTTATTGAAACATTGAAAATTTCACAAGGTATTTGGAAGAGCATAGTATATTTTCCTCTTCATACATAATTTCTTCTAATATTAGAGGACATAATAGCTTCCTTCATCTCTGCAGGACTATATGGTCTAGCATTTGTTGTCATTATTATTAACTAGCGTAGAACAAACTACACTGATTTATAAAATTCTGTATATTGGTTGGCTTTTGAAGCGTAAGAGCTAAGTTCTGCAGTGCTTCATCCGGCAAAGCTCCAGTTCAAATAAATTAATCAAGTTTTAAGTAAATAAAGAAATGAACTAGGGATTAAGTTTAGTGCGGACCTCAAACTGATAAACATTCTTTGTTTTCAATAATGGCTCCTTTACAATAAACTATTTCTTTGTGTCTCCAGCAGATCTTTCAGGACAAGGGCATCTGGCTACTGCTCTAATAATTGCCATGTCTACTATATTCATAATGGCTATTGCCATTGTCTTGATCATCATGTTTTACATTGTGAAAACAAAACCTTCTGGTCAAGGTAATTGTGTGGCATAAGAAATTCCAGTTGCAAAATGCTATCTCCAGACAACTGCTGAGAATGACTAGTAATAAGTTACATTCTTTATATTCTAGCCTGTTGCACCAGCCATTCAGTAAAAACAGTCGAAGCTCAAGCCAATATGCAAGAAGAGAAGACAGACGTACAAGGTTTGAGTTGTTTTATAGTTTCCATTTTCTCCATACCAGATAACACAGGTCTTAAACTCCCTTAATCCATCTTCCTGTGCAATCCCCCTTTTTAATTGTTTAAACTCCAATTCCATTTAGTAAAGGAATATGCCAAAAAAGTTTCTGTACCACCAAAATTGCACTTAATCCTGTGCTAGAAATTAAAAGTGTAGAAGAATTCAGGGAGATTTAAGTTTGTAGTAAGACTGCCAGCTGACGAAGCTAGTGAGGCAAAACACATTTGCAATCTCTCTGCCAATTAAATAATATCTTTATTTTTTGATCTGTAGAAAATGTTGTGATTTTCTCAGAGAAAGAGGAGTTTGAAAAACTGACAGCAACTCCAGCTAAGACTGTTAAAAGGTATGTGAAAAATAAACATTATTTTAGCTTGGTTAAGGTAGAAAAGGAACATAACCATTTCCAGATACTTGAGGCAAAGGAATTATTTAGCCTGGTACAAGGGAATACAACAAGAAAAAAGGAGATGCAATTAAGACAAGGGGAAAATAGGCTAAAAGCTTCCTGATGGTGAGATCTAATAGAATGAGGAACATTCTGCCAAGGGAAGCGCCAGAAGCCCCGTTGCTTGAGTTTTTTAAAGCTAGACCTGGGAGTTGAAAATGCACTAACAATCTTTCAGCAGCAGGGGAAAGACTAGATGACTTAAGTATTTTCAATCTCTAACTTCTACAATAGGATGGCAGATGCTAGTGGGGGGGAGGGCTGATCATTCCCTCATCCCATCTCCCTCCTCAGCCCTACGGGGCTCTGTCGTCTTTCCTGACAGCTTCATTTTGGTAGTGTGTGCCAGAAGTGTGGTTTTCAGGTACGTGCTCTTCATTAATCTTCTCCCTGCTGCCTATCAGCCAGCACAGGAGAACACATTTCCTGCTCCATACATCAAAAAAGCACTTTATCCCTAAGTTTATTGCTCAGCTTCTAGATGGCACAAAGTCACACAGGTCAGTAGCCTTTACATTATTGATGGGTTGATATTATCAATGGTCTCTTAAACCATAGTAACCTGGGTCAAATTTTTGTGCTCCCTAAGGGCTGCTACAGTATTATAATTAGCAGAGCGAGAATCACCATTAGAAATGTCATTTGGTCTGGAGGCTCTCAGAGCACACAAGGAATGACAGCAGGGACCACAACAGCATTCACACGTTATTAAGCTTCCCGGTATTAAAAACCTTACTACACAGATAATCAATGCCACAGTTACAGATATATAAATGAACATGTACCAATACCAAAAGGTGTCCAGCATAAATGCTCTCATACTCACATCTCCAAGGGTTCCACCAAGATAGGTGGCTCTCTGAGTAGATGGTCATCTGTGAAGGGTCTCTTGATGGATCTTCCTCCCTGTTCATGCTGATGAACCCCTTTTATGCTGAGTTACACTCACACCCATAACCCTTATACATATGACGAAAGTTCCAACCCCTTTGTCCTTATCAGGACTTCCAAACCCCATAAAATTTGGTGTCCCACTTTTCAAAGGCTACTCTCTTAGTTCCCCTTATTTACATTAGCATGTATATCAACAAGGCCCCATGGCAACCTGTAGTTGCTGCAGAATTGTCTGTGCTGTTACAATTGGGTGCCTTGCAGTCCTGACAGGTACGTTGCGGCATATTTCCCCAAACATCACTCATTGTCACATTCTTTATAGTAATCTTGTAACGTTACTGGTACAGGATTATTCCTGGGTCACCTGCTTATGTCAACCCTTCTTTTAGGCCTGAGGCCTAATCCGGCTAACCTAAAATCGTACCAGCCGCAGCCTGTAGGGCTTGCATTACAGCCTCATTTTGCTTACATACCTAATACACACTGTTCTCTCATAAATGTTTGTCAACCTTATACCCTTATAATACTATCCTTCTTATTCCTATACTATACCTAAATCTATTCATCATGCATTGATTACATCTCTATTGCTGTGGTTAATTCATAACACAATTAAATGATTATATGAAATAATTGGCTACAGCTCCATTCGCCTTTAGGATTCTCTGAGCTCTCCCTTGCTGCTGAGCCCCGCTAGATGACACAATGAGCTTTGTACCACACCACAAAGACTACGTCTACACTACAAAGCTAGGGAATGATTCCCAGCTTGCCAACACATAGTCGTGCTAGGTCAATGAGGAGAGAGTATAAATAGTAGTGTAGCCACAATAGCATGGGCAGCCTGAACTACCTGGGTACGTGCTGCCACTGCCCATGCTACCACGGCTACGCTACTAGTTATATTCATGCTAGCTGTCATCAAACTAGCACAAGAACATGAATGCAAGCTTGGAATCACACCCCTAGCTCAAAGTGTAGACAAAGATAAAGTCAGGAAGAGCTAGAATTTGGCCCTGAGTAAAGAAACATATTTTAAAAAAATCCTTTATAAGGTCTCCCTCTTGCTCTCACACAGGTATTCATGACTGTGTAACTTAAATAGAGACCGTTGCACATACATCTTCAATAGCAGGATCAAGCTTTAATTACATGATCCCTCAGGACAGACATTTTTTAAATAAAAAAATTATTCCATTGCCTCTAAGATAGAAGAAAAGACAGAATTGGACTCATACTATCAAAGGCTGCATTGCCGTAATCTTACCCTTAATTTTTCAGTGAAAATGATGCATCTTCTGAGAATGAACGACTTTTAAGCCGAAGCATGGACAGTGATGAAGAAGCTGCTGTTGATAAACAAGGGACCCCAGACCTGTGCTTGTTATCTTTAGTTCATCTCACCAGGGACAAATCTTCTACAAATAACAAATCAACTGGGGTAAGGCTTTTTTCAAAACTGAAAATGGAGAAGTATTTTGATAGTTTTTTAAAAAAAATACATGCACAAATCATCACCACAATAAAACAATGAATCACAATGCAGATCAAACTAATCTACAGGAAAGTTTTGCAAGGTAATAAGAAATTGTCTGACAATCTCATCTATAGAGTCAGCATATAGTATTCCTTCAATATGCCAAAAATGCTGTGTGCGCATATAAAATGCACTGTTAAGGGCTGAGAAATTAAGCACCCAAAAGTCAGGAAATTCAAAAGAAAGTTTCCTACAGCAGTATTAACTCTGCTCTTTTGAACACTGTACATTTTATGGTATACATTTTAACAAAGAAATCAATAATACAGCAAGGCATGCATTTAAACCGGCAAATCAAGAAAAATTTAGTCTTGGTTTTTCTGTTTAAATGCATTCCTTGCTGTATTATTGACTTTTTGTTAAAATGTATACCATAAAATGTAAAGTGTTCAAAAGAGCACCATTAATGTTGCTGTAGGAACATGACTATATGGACAATGGGCTAGCCTAGTGTTATAGTGGGAACCTTAACTTCTGAATTTCCTGACTTGTGTGCTTAAGAACAACATGCTCATTTCTACACCTTCATGTTTCATTAATATTAATTTTCATACTTAGTTTTCCTGTTTATTTTTCAAAGAGACAAGAGTCACATTGAAGGTGGCTCCAATATTCCAAAGAATCACACCTGCGCCATCTCACTGTTTGGTTTCTCTACTTGTGGCATACATTCTTTCCGGCTGGCTCCCTCACAGTGTATTTAAAGGCAGCTAAGGGCATATAAACACATGCGTAAGGTGCTTCAGCACATACCAAACTTTCTAACCCGTGTTAACATTAAAGCATACTTAAAAAGAAAATGCACATATTCATATGGATATGTTTTATACTTTCATAGCTTTAAAAATACTATACCAACCACAATGAAGTCAGTCAGGTCAAGATAGAAGTTTGTAGCATCAACCATTTTTGGTTATCCAAGACTGAAAAAGAAACTTTGAGAAGTATCTTTTCACAGTTGCGTAGTTTAACTGGCTGAGATGATTTAGCTCAAAACTTTCCAAAATAGCTCATCTTTCCACTAAGACCAGACATGGAAAGTTTCAGCCCCACGGGAGATGCTTTTAGCTTTGCTTTTAGAAAGTTATGAACAGCTGAAAATTATCATTAACCCTATGTATGAGTTTTTGTTATCTGCCCTTAGGTATTTCTAATGCACACATCATCATAGACTCTAGGCACCATTGTCTAGCTATACTTCACATTGGGTTGAAATCTGGTACACAGGTTCTCCGACCAAGTGGCAATGTCATAAGAAAAGGCTCTAAAGACTGTATAACACAGTAGATACAGCCTCAGAAGCTTTTCTTTGGCTTGTAATCTTGTCTAAAGCATAGATAGATCCTAGACCTCTCCCCTGGAATATGGTTATGATGACTTGAGACCTCTTAACAAGTATAAAACAAGGTCTTTGATGGAAATACAGATTGTGCTGAGACACTCAGCTTCCGTGCCTCGGATTTTAGGACCAAACTAGGTTCCATGCACTAAAGTACTTGGGGGGGTGCAGATGAAATAGTGTTTATAAGATAGACCATAGAGCTCAACGGGTGTTGAGTGAGGCTAAGGACAGCTAGAGAGAAAGGTAGAAAAATATAGAGAATTTCAAAGCTAGATTTGGCAGGCTCTTCGCCCTACCCTAGACTGCTCCTTCCTGTTTTAAAAAAATATTATGCAATGAGTTACCACACAGAGGATCCAAGATCAAAACACAAACGTGGCCATTTGCTTGTGGGCTAAGCACAGTGCAGAATCAGCAACCTCAGCCTTTGGAAAAGAAGACAGCCTCTGGCATCTCTCTCGCTGGACTTGGGAGGGAGGTGTTAGTTAGTCTCTCTCTGCCCCAGAGACAATCAGCACAGAAGGGAGGCTCCCGAATGGAGAGAGAAAATGTGGGATCCAAGATGCTTTAAGAGGAACTCTAAAAACCCCTTATGGAAAAAAAATGTGAGCTCCTGACATGTTTATAAAGTGGCTACTCCAAATGCACAACAGTTACTGCACTTAGAAAACCCCAAACTTGCAAGTTTTTATTATGAAATAAATAACACCAAGAAAATGTAAAATCCATTTAATAGCTGTATTCCCATCTCATTATGTTCAAAATACCTGCAGACCTAATGTGTCTACATGACAGGTCAAGTGAGCAGCAGTCAATTGGGGGTCCACAACCACAGGCCTAGAAATCCAACTGATTGATGTACCTGGGCTTTTATAGGCCAGTGAAAACAAACCAGACAAGATCGTCCCAGAAACCCAGAAGCTCAAGCAGGCTTTTTTCAGGGTGTTTTCTAAATACATTTGTGACAACTGGTGAGTTTGTGAAACAAGTGTTTGAGTCCCATGATAAAGAGAATTTTTCCAATAGCTTGCTCCTAGCTAGAGCTGGCTGGAAGGCAACAATTCTGTATTCTGACAACTTTCAAGGTTTTAAAATTGTTTTCATTTGGCATTGGAACAAAAACAAAACCTTTTCACTGTTTTTGCAAAATAGAACTGTATTAAAACATCTGGTTTCAGATTGAAAAGGTCAGGTCAATTCATGTGTCTCTCATCAGAAGTGATCAGAGAGCCCTGGACCTCAGAAACCCTTCTTGTCTAAATCAAGATGTTTCTGCTTCAGCTTTGACAAAAGAGCATATTTTGGCACAAAAAAAATAATAATAATACATTTAATTGAAAATGTTCCAATTGGCATAATCGACCCCTAATGCCAACCAGCAACAACTCCAGCAAGTACAACCCTCTTGCAGTGTGCTGGGAGAATTAATTCATCACAGCTGGTCCAATCCTGTGTACCTAACAATTTGGGGCACGCAGCTATAGTATTTAGTTTACTCTCTCCCTTGGGCAGGGTCTATAAAGGGAAATTAAATACTAAAACACTTAAAGCAGAAAGTTCATTAATCCAAATGAGATGACCCTGGGATACAGGAAAAGTGAGATCTCAGACAGTGGAAAGTGAAAGCCGAAAAATATTTTTACTCTTAACTCATTTACACTTATCCTACTCGTCCATGAATCTTCAGAAGAGATCCTTGGAGGCTTTCTGTGCTAATCCAGTGTGTTCAGAGTCTTGGAAGAGGAGCCTCTAGAGAGCACCTCAAGAGGTTGCATTGTGTATCTGGTGCCTCTGTTTGCCTAGTAATTATCTCCTCATGTGACTGAAGAAATAACAAGATGCTAGTCTTTAAAATATGTTTGGTTGCTGCTCCCTTTAGATTCAAAGTCGAAGGAAAAAGATACTTGATGTGTATGCCAACGTATGTGGTGTTGCCGAAGGTGAGTGTGAACAAAATATATACAAACTGACTGTATAGAATTAGATCCTAACTATTGGCTGTGGAATGTATTTCCTTTTGCCTTCATAACTGTCAAAAAATGGTCCACAAAGAGATAATCCAAATTTGGGGTAAATTATAAATTGTATAATTTGTATTAGTTATTTATTTTAAGTAAATTGGATGAACACAAACTGATTAAAATATGTTCTGATAAGTTTAAAATTAAGATTTGGGAAGGATCAGATTTGTATTTCAGCTCTCAACTCCCTCAAGCCCTATTCCGCTCTGCCACCACATCCTGAAAACAGTAATTTCCAAGTTGGGCAGTTTTTAAGGGTTTAATTCGATTTAGCACCTGATTACCTGTATTACCTAGGCACAGTGGACATGGATTCATTTGACTACATCAAAGAGTACATAATCTTATTTAATTCTCTCTTTTTCTGTGTGTTCTATGGCTCAGTGCGATCTCAGCTCCCACCAGACCACTGGTATTGAATTTGAAATGGAAAAAGCTCTATTAGCCTCCAAATCAATCAAAGAGGGGTAAATACAAAAGTCAGAATCATAGAAGTGTAGGACTGGAAGGGACCTCGACAGGTCATCTAGTCCAGTGCCCTGCACTCGTGGCAGGACTATGTAATAACTAAACCATTTCTGATAAGTGTTTGCCTAACCACCTTTCAGGAATGACGGAGATTCCACAATCTCCCAAGGCAGTTTGTTCCAGTGCTTAACCACCCTGACAGGTGGGACATTTTTCCTAATGTCCAACCTAAACCTCCCTTGCTGCCATTTAACCCCATTGCCTCTTGTCCTAGCCTCAGAGGTTAAGGAGAACAATTTTGCTCCCTCCTCCTTGTAACAACTTTTATGTACTTGAAAACTGTTATGTCCCTCCTCAGGCCTCTCTTCTCCAGACTAAACAAATCCAATTTTTTCAATCTTCCCTCATAGGTCATGTTTTCTAGATCTTTAATCATTTTTATTGCTCTTCTCTGGACTTTCTCCAATTTGTCCACATCTTTCCTGAAATGTGGCACCCAGAACTGGACACAATACTCCAGCTGAGGTCTTGTCAAGCACAGAGTAGAGTGGAAGAATTACTTCTCATGTCTTGCTTACAACACTCCTGCTAATACATCCCAGAATGATGTTCGCTTTTTTTTTTTTTTTTGTAGTGTTACACTGCTGTCTCATATTTAGCTTGTGATCCACTATAACCCCCAGATCCCTTTCTGCAGTACTCTTTCCTATGCAGACATTTCCCATTTTGTATATGTACAACTGATTGTTCCTTCCTAAATGGAGTACTTTGCATTTGTCCTTATTGAAGTTCATCCTATTTATTTCAGACCATTTCTCCAGTTTGTCCAGATCATTTTGAATTATAATCCTATCATGCAAAGCACTTCCAATTCCTTCCAGCATGATATCGTCCGCAAACTTTATAAGTGTATTCTCTATGTCATTATCTAAATAATTGATTAAGATATTGAACAGAACCGGACCCAGGACTGATCCCTGCGGGACCCCAATTGATATGCCCTTCCAGCTGTGAACCACTGATAACTACTCTCTGGGAATGGTTTTCCAACCAGTTCTGCACCACCTTCTAGTAGCTCCATCTAGGTTGCATTTCCCTAGTTTGTTTATGAGATGCTCATGCAAGACAGTATCAAAAACCTTACTACAGTGAAGATATATCACATCTACCACTTCCCCCCATCCACAAGGCTGGTTACCCTGTCTAAAAAAGCTATTAGATTGGTTTGACACAATTTGTTCTTGACAAATCCATGCTGTTACTTATCACCTTATTATCTTCTAGGTGTTCAGAAATTGATGCTTAATTATTTGTTGCTGATACTGTCTCCTGTACTACATCTAGTATTATGGAGAAACTGTCTAGCAAAGAGCATCCATTCAACCACATGATCAGTGCTAATATTGACTAAGCTCTCCTATGGAGGTACTTCAACAATAAAACTCTTGCAGGAATTTATATGCATGGAGGTAGTAGGCATCATGGTACCACCTGTGCTCATCTCATCCCTGCAAGACCACCTTCCAATTACGGAGACAGAGAGAGTCAGAGTCAGGGGACAGTCAAACACTGAGCCATCTGTGGGAGATGATTATTGTCTGCAAAGTACTCTCTGTGCCATTATATAACTGAATTTTGTACCATTAGAAAACTGGTGGCTGCTGGCCAGTTTGCAAAGCCAAAATGAAACTCTTGTACTAAACATGCTTAGCTACATCGATTGAAGTGCTCACTAGGGATACATCTACAATATATTCCCTGGGACAGCTACTTCAGGATTAGCTGAGAAAGGGATACAGTAGTAAGACAATACACAACTCAGTTAAGAATCCATAAAAGGAGAGATTAATAAGACTGGGATTTTTCAGCTTAGAAAAGAGATGACTAAGGGGGTATATGACACAGATCTATAAAATCATGACTGGTATGAAGAAAGTAAATAAGGAAGTGTTATTTACTCTTCATAACACAAGAACTAGGGGTCACCAAATGAAATTAATAGACAGCAGGTTTAAAACAAACAAAAGGAAGTATTTCTTCACACAACGCACAGTAAACCTGTGGAACTCTTTGCCAAAGGATGTTCTGAAGGCCAAGACTATAACAGAGTTCAAAGAAGAACTGGATAAGTTCACGGAGGATAGGTCCATCAATGGCTATTAGTCTGGATGGGCAGGGATGCAAAACCATGCTTTGAAGTGTCCCAAGCCTCTGTTTGCTGGGATCTGGGAATGAGCACCAGGGAATGGATCACTTGATGATTACCGGTGCTATTCATTCCCTCTGAAGCCCCTGGCATTGGCCACTGTCAGAAGACAGGATACTGGGCTAGATGGATGATTGGTCTGACCCAATGTGGCCGTTCTATGTTCTTATCTTATTTCCCACCCAAATTCACACATGCATTCTTCTCTTATCCTCTCTCCTGTTTCAGTTTTTTCTCTCTTTCAAGACTTTTCCAATTTGATACTGTCATTTGGGGCTATTAATTTAGGCCTATCCATATCAAAATACTCCTGTGAGAGTAACCCAAAGAGTTGAGTACCAGGCAAAGTGTGTTACTCTCATGATTTTTTGGGGTGTACTTATTATTTAATATTTTAAGATTATGCTAATAATATTATAGTACTGAACAAGGGAACATTTCTAGTAGTCATCAAGATCTGTATATAGAACTTCTGACTCTAAGAATTTTTACCTCATAGGTCTCAGTCCCACAGAGCTGCCATTTGATTGCCTGGAGAAGACCAGCAGGATGCTCAGCTCAACGTACAACTCAGAAAAAGCTATTGTGAAAACATGGCGCCACCTTGCTGAGAGCTTTGGACTAAAGAGGGATGAAATAGGTGGTATGACAGATGGCATGCAACTCTTCGACCGCATCAGCACAGCCGGCTACAGTATCCCAGAACTTCTAACCAAACTAGTGCAAATTGAGCGGTTAGATGCTGTTGAGTCTTTGTGCGCAGATATTTTGGAGTGGGCACAAGTGATGCCTTCACCTGAACCAGTGGTTACATCCTGATGTGAGCACCATTTCCAAAGGATGTGCAAGAACATTGATCCCAAGAACAATTGTTCAAAGACACGGGGCAGAGACTTAAAAGAATCGGTGGTTTTCTCATACACTACTCACATTCACTCCAAAGAGTAAAGCAAGGCAAGATTTGCAACTGAATTTATCACCAACAAAATAAACAAGGGCAAAAATTCTTCTGAGAAGCTCAACATGAAATATTTAATTAAACAGAATGGCTTTTGTTGAACAGTTACTGATAGTAAGTGGACACTAATATCCATTTTCCACAAAATTTACAAGTATAGGTACAGGTCAATCTGCTGATAGCCTGTCTGGCTTTGAAGAAAGCCCATTTAATTATTGTCTGAAGATAGTTCTATCACCTGGGGCTCTGTTCAATAATTTAAAATCTACAGTTAGATACAGTACCATGGAATACAGATAAAGCATACATATTGCTATCAACTCTAACACATGTAATTGTTACCAATTTCATTCCTTATACATACTATGGATTTGTTGAATCAAGAAGTGCTTAGATTAACTAATTATACTGTATGAAAAAAGTTACTAATGGAGTCTACATGATCCAAGTGCTTCAAATGACTGTATATACTGGTAAGAAAGATGGCAGTGATTGCTCTTAAGTTAAAAGGACAATATTTTTCTATTCTCTGTATTTATAAACAAACACTTGTCTATTGCATTACAAGACATTTTGCTTTTTCGGTATTAATGATGTCAGTGCTTCTTAAGTTATATTCCAAACAGAGGAATTCCAAACAAAAATGGTGCGTACGCTAGAACTGCAGAGGACAAAGAACAAAAAAGGTAGATTTAGTAAAACACTTGAAAAAGAAGAAAATGTAGCAAATCAAGTGGTGTTTGAAAAGCTGTGCTCTTGTAAAAATATGATATGAACATGAACACAGAGATCACAGGATTAAACAAACCATGGAAGCTTTATTTTGAGGTTGTCCACAGCAGCAACCTATCAACTTATTTGTTTAAAAAGTTAACAAATCTCTATTTTTCTTGAGATAGTGGGTTTTTAAACCTATAATTGCAGAGGCCAGATGCCAGTAGCTGTTAACAATCCAGTTGGTTAATCTACAGTTCAGTTCATTGCTCAATGGTGACAGATTTCAGTGAGAGTTATTACTAAATTAAAACAAATTCCATGACTTACAAAGCAATACTTTTTTAATTACAAATTGCATGACTGAGCTAATGTGTTATAAAAATATCAGTCATATCCTTGAAACTAACAACCAGTTTTCCACCAGTGAGCATACAGAATTTATCTATGACAGGGCTATAATTATGTGCTGAATGTTTAATATCACCATTTAGCAGTTAATTTGCTGATCTTTTCAGTACTTATTTCGTGTGGTCTGGGAGCTACATAATTTAATTATCCTTTGAGTTTCTCTTTGAAATCTTCTTTTCCTACTTGTTCTATGGAAATTATAAGAATACTTCCCTTAATTAGTTTGCAAATGCCAAATTTGATCATAATTCTGTCCTTAAAGGAAGTTTGCTGCTTCCTTAAAAAAAATACTTTTACATTTAAAAAACAGAGATAACAAAACCCCAATTGACTTCAGTGGAGACAGGATTTCAGGCAAGATCTGAATTTTGCAGTTTGAGCCCATCTCTAATAAAAAGGAAAGTTGCTATTTTTCTTATGCCAGTATATAACTGCAGTGTTGTCCTACAACTATAGGACTGGTCTGACATTTATTGTTTCATTTAATATTAACATATTGTGTACTTATGTAAAGACAAACAGTGATCATTTGTTTATTGACCCTTGAGGAACATTAGGCTCTTGAAATTAATGGTGCCAATGTGCACACACACTATTTAACATTACACCTCTACCCCGATATAACGCGACCCGATATAACACAAATTCGGATATAACGTGGTAAAGCAGTGCTCCGGGGAGGCAGGGCTGCACACTCCTGCGGATCAAAGCAAGTTCGATATAACGCGGTTTCACCTATAACGCGGTAAGATTTTTTGGCTCCCGAGGACAGCATTATATCGGGGTAGAGGTGTAATTTATTTGATATATAGAGAAAATTTTATTGTGTTACACAAAAGATGTACAGGAATAAAACAGAATACTTCTATATATCTTGCCTAAAGGCATCATTTCTAATAATTTTGTTTAATGCTGTACATATAACTTATTATATTGTATAATACGAATAAACATATATACTAATAAAATGAAGATATTGAACATAATATTAGTCATGTCTTCATTTAAATTGTTTATTGATCCAGAAATCTGTAATTAAATAAATCACTCAAGGGCTAGCAGGCACTTTATATTCCTGTGGAACAGACTGCCTACACAACATACACGAACGATTTGAAGTAGGAAAGGAAAGGCATTTGGGAGCCTAAATTCAGGCTTTTTTATATATATATATCTTGGTTTTGGTGTACACTTTGTGTACCAGACATAAGGAATGGTGTGAAAAAAGCATGAAGTCACACATGGGAGGAAACAAAGGAAGTAATACACTATTATCTAACTTGTGTGTCTGGAAAAATCAGGGATCCCAGACATTCCATTTAGCCAAGTTTTAAAAATAAATAGTTTTTTAATCCACATTTTAGACAGAATTTTGTTTCCACCGGATGACAAAAATCAAACCCAAATACTCGACCAACCCATTGATAATTAGCCAACGCCTTTCCAAAATAGAGAAGAAGGGAGCACCAGAGGCCATCCTGGAAAGCTGATATATTCTAATTTTTTCAATCAGAAGGCTCAACTATGATTGTTTTAGAAGTATTTCTATCATTGGATGAGTGACAGATTCTAGTGCATTCTCTGACTTATATTTTAGGGAGGCAAATTGCCCAAGGCAAGATATTGATATTGTCCCTGCCTGTGTTTTAAACGCACTCTGGATCAAGGCTCCCACATTTCCCTGTGAATGAACTCTAGCCAGATGCTATTTTATCTATGAAGCCAATATATACAGATTCATTAATATCACTGAGAACAAATGTCACAGAATTGAGATATAGGCAACAGAACTACAATAAATACCTGTACAGACAGTGAAAGAGCAGTAAAATTATTTCTTAAAAATTAAATGGTATCTAGAAAAAGATCATGTTTATGTATATCTATAGTTTTAAAAAAGTAATTCATTTAAAAACAATATTTAAAATATTTAAACAGTATTTACGGTATTTAAACAATGTAAATTAATGTTTTTTTTTATTTTAGATTCCTGTTTCATTTCTCTCTCCCTTTTTCTCTGTAGTCACAAACCCGTGTATTGAGGCTACCATGTCCTGGGGCTGAAGGTGGTGTTTGTGTGACATTTTTAAAAGCATCCAAGTGACTAAGCGCCTGTCCCATTTTCAAAAGAATGAGACTTAGGCTTCTAACTGCCCAACTCACTTTTCAGAGTGGGACTTAGGAGCCTAAGTTACTTAGACATTTCAAAATTTTGCCCTAAGTCTCTTTGAAAGTCAGTGAGATTTAGGCTTCTAAGTTACTTGGGAATTTTTGAAATTTTTACCTATTGGTTTATCCTCATTAATTACAATAGAATCTGCTTTCACACCGTATCCTTACACTCTCTCAGAACACACATTTTGGGAAAAATTCAGGACTGGGAGTGTGTTGGGGTCACTCTGAAAGCAGTAACCGAAGCAGCTGGAAGCCACGTGTGACTGGTGTGTAGCTGGCAGGTTGCAGCTATATACACAGACACTCAGGTCAAGACCTGTATTCTGTTTGGCTGTTTGTGAGCAGCCCAGGTGGAAGCTACAGCACCACAGCATTATGAGGCACCCATGGTTGCACGGCAGGTGATGACAACCCCTCACTAGTCTGGATTGCACCCCAGAATGTGGTGACCAGGGCACGAGACAAAGACAGTACCACCAACAATGAAAGTGCTGCTTCGGGCCCCAGACTCAACAGTGCCTGCCCCAGCACCACTGTCAACAGTGCCATCTTAACCAAAAAGCGAATGGAGGAATGCTTTGATACATTACTCAACGCTTTGTTCCCTTTCTTGGCAGATTTAGGGACCAGAGATCTGCCTCTCCCAGCAACATCCTTGGAAGCCTTCTGTTTCTTCCTGGGCACTGACAAGGGTGAGCAATGCTGGGACTCATGAGCATTGGAGGCCCACTTCTCACAGATGCCAAAGACCTTGGCACCCTCTTCAACCAACAAGGCTCTGAAGGTGATCTCCATCAAAAGAAACTTCAGGTTGGCCACTCAATCTTTTTTGGTCCTCAGTTTGAAGTCCTTGCAAATCTGGCATTGATCCCTAATGTGAGACTCACCCAAATACTTTAAACAGCTAGAGTGCAGGTCACTCATTGGCATCCGCTTCAACCATGAAAGACAGGGCTCAAAGCCCAATGACCAAGGCATTCCTGGGTACCAACAAACGGAACCCCAAAAATGGAGAACCAAGAAAAAACTGTCATTAAACAAACTTTTCACTAACACTAAGAAATATACAGCTATGTAACTATATACAAGAAATACACCCTGAGAAATCTTGCTAAAGCAAGACCAATAGATTCCAATAACTGTCATGGGCAGTAAGAAGGAACTGACAGGGATCGGGGGAAGCTCCATCTTTTATACCTGCACATGGCAGCAGAGGACACTTGAATTGTCCCAATGGGTACTGCTGAGTGAAAAATTTCCAACAATTGTGCTCGGGGCATGCACACAGCAAGAGTGGAATGCACATGTGCAATCACTCAAAGAACCAAAATATTTAATCAGCTTTCATTGGACTGAATGCACAGGGCCAGTTAGACAGGCAGATCTGCAGGTCTCAATGCGTGGATGAAACAATAGTGTAGGGAGGAGAGGTTTAGATTTATTAGGAACTGGGGAAACTTTAGGGAAAAGGGGAGCCTATACAGGAAGGACGGGCTCCACCTAAACCAAAATGGAACCAGGTTGCTGGCACTTAACATTAAAAAGGTCATAGAGCAGTTTTTAAACTAAGGGCTGGGGGAAAGCCAACAGGTGCGGAGGATCACATGGTTCGGACAGAGACATCTCTTAGGGGAGGACCTAATAATGGAGATTCTCTATGTCCTAGTAAGGAGGAGAGTATGGAAGATGATAAAATACAGGTAGGATTTGATGAGAAACAGTCAAATGAAACAGAGTCCCATTCAATTACATCATGTAATGAGAGACAGCTAAAAAGTGACAAGTTTTTAAAGTGCTTATACACCAATGCTAGAAGTCTAAATAATAAGATGGGTGAACTAGAGTGCCTCGTATTAAATGAGGATATTGATATAATAGGCAAGGGCATCACAGAAACTTGGTGGAATGAGGCTAATCAATGGGACACAGTAATACCAGGGTACAAAATATATTGGAAGGACAGAATAGGTCATGCTGGTGGGGGAGTGGCACTATATGTGAAAGAAAGCACAGAATCAAATGAAGCAAAAATCTTAAATGAACCAAACTGTACCATAGAATCTTTATGGATAGTAATTCCATGGTCGAATAATAAGAATATAGCAGTAGGGATATATTACCGACCACCTGACCAGGATGGCGATAGTGACTGTGAAATGCTCAGGGATATTAGAGAGGCCATTAAAATAAAAAACTCAATAATAATGGGGGATTTCAACTATCCCCATATTGACTGGGTACATGTCACCTCAGGATGGGATGCAGAGATAAAAGTTTCTTGACACCTCAAATGACTGCTTTTTGGAGCAGCTGGTCCTGGAACCCACAAAAGGAGAGGGAATTCTTGATTTAGTCCTAAGTGCAGCACAGGATCTGGTCCAAGAGGTGAATATAGCTGGACCGCTTGGTAATAGTTACCATAATATAATTAAATTTAACATCCCTGTGGTGGGGAAAACACCACAGCAACTCAACGCTGTAGCATTTAATTTCAGAAAGGGGAACTACACAAAAATGAGGAGATTAGTTAAACAGAAATTAAAAGGTACAGCACCAAAAGTAAAATCCCAACAAGCTGCATGGAAACTTTGTAAAGACACCATAATAGAGGCTCAACTTAAATGTATATCCCAAATTAAAAAACATAGTAAGAGAACCAAAAAAGAGCCACTGTGGCTAAACAACAAAGTAAGCAGTGAGAGGCAAAAAGGCATCCTTTAAAAAGTGGAAGTTAAATCCCAGTGAGGAAAATAGAAAGGAGCACAAACTCTGGTAAATTAAGTGTAAAAATATAATTAGGAAGGCCAAAAAAGAATTTGAAGAACAGCTAGCCAAAGACTAATAGCAAAAAACATTTTAAGTACATAAGAAGCAGGAAGCCTGCTAAACATCTAGTGGGGCACTGGACAATCAAGATGCTAAAGGAGCTCTCAAGGATGGTAAGGCCAATGCGGAGAAACTAAATGAATTTTTGCATCGGTCTTCACGGTTGAGGATGTGAGGGAGATTCCCAAACCTGAGCCATTTTTTTTTAGGTGACAAATCTGAGGAACTGTCCCAGATTGAGGTGTCACTACAGGAGGTTTTGGAACAAATTGATAATCTAAACAGTAATAAGTCACCAGGACCAGATGGTATTCACCCAAGATTTCTGAACGAACTCAAATGTGAAACTGCAGGACTACTAACTGTCATCTGTAACCTATCATTTAAATCAGCTTCTGTACCAAATGACTGGAGGATAGCTAATATGACGTCAATTTTTAAAAAGGGCTCCAGAGGTGACCCCGGCAATTACAGGCTGGTAAGCCTGACTTCAGTATTGGGCAAAGTGGTTGAAACTATAGTAAAGAACAAAATGGTCAGACACATAGAGGAACATAATTTGTTGGAGAAGAGTCAACATGGTTTTTGTAAAGGGAAATAATGCCTCACCACTCTACTAGAATTCTTTGAGGGGGTCCAGTGTGTACTTAGATTTTCAGAAAGCCTTTGACAAGGTCCCTCACCAAAGGCTCTTAAGCAAAGTAAGCTGCCATGGGATAAGAGGGAAGGTCCTCTTATGGATTGGTAACTGGTTAAAAGGGTAGAAATAAATGGCCAGTTTTCAGAATGGAGAGAGGTAAATAGTGGTGTCCCCCCAGGGTCTGTACTGGGCCCAGTCCTATTCAACATATTCATAAATGGTCTGGAAAAAGGGGTAAACAGTGAGGTGGCAAAATTTGCAGATAATACAAAACTACTCAAGATAGTTAATCCCAGGCAGACTGCAAAGAGCTACAAAAGGATCTCTCAAAACTGGGTGACTTGGCAACAAAATGTCAGATTAAATTCAATGTTGATAAATGCAAAGTAATGCACATTGGAGAACATAATCCCAACTATACATATAAAATGATGGGGTCTAAATTAGCTGTTACCACTCAAGAAAGAGATCTTGGAGTCATTGTGGATAGTTCTCTGAAAACATCCACTCAATGTGCAGTGGCAGTCAAAAAAGTGAACAGAATGTTAGGAATCATTAAGAAAGGGATAGATAATAAGACAGAAAATATCATATTGCCTCTATATAAATCCGTGGTACGCCCACATCTTGAATACTGGGTGCAGAGGTGGTCGCCTCATCTCAAAAAAGATATATAGGAATTAGAAAAGGGCAACAAAAATTATTAGGGGTATAGAATGGCTTCCGTATGAGGAGAGATTAATAAGACTGGGACTTTTCAGCTTGAAAAGAGGCGACTAAGGGTGGATATGACAGAAGTCTATAAAATCATGAGTGGTATTGAGAAAGTAAATAAGGAAGTGTTTTTTACTCCTTCTCATAATACAAGAACAAGAGGCCACCAAATGAAATTAATAGGCAGCTAGTTTAAAACAAACAAAAGGATGATTACTGGAATTGGAAAAGGTTCAGAAAAGGGCAACAAAAATTATTAGGGGTATGGAACGGCTGCCGTATGAGGAGAGATTAATAAAACTGGGACTTTTCAGCTTGGAAAAGAGATGACTAAGGGGGGATGTGATAGAGGTTTATAAAATCATGACTGGTGTGGAGAAAGTAAATAAGGAAGTGCTATTTACCCCTTCTCATAACACAAGAAGGGGTAAATAGCACCCCTAGGGGCCACCAAATGAAATTAATAGGCAGCTAGTTTAAAACAAACAAAAGGAAGTATTTTGTCACACAATGCACAGTCAACCTGTGGAACTCCTTGCCAGAGGATGTTGTGAAGGCCAAGACTATAACAGGATTCAAAAAAGAACTAGATAAATTCATGGAGAATAGGTCCATCAATAGCTATTAGCCAGGATGGGCAGGGATGGTGTCCTTAGCCTCTGTTTGCCAGAAGCTGTGAATGGGCGACAGAGGATGGATCACTTGATGATTACACTGGTCTACAATTTTTGAGAAGTCGTCTGCTTCAGAGATAAAATGTGCTATTTATTATGTATTTTGATGTGCTGAATTCAAATATGACAATTAAAACAACTGATTGGCTACTGTTTCTAAGATATTTAAGTTTTTACATTTTATATCTATGTATATTGTGTAGATAGTAGAGTTTTAATCATAAATTGTAAACCTAGGTCTTTTCATGTGTTTATGGTTGCTTTACATGATAATATTTCACCTGTCCTGTTTATGTAACACTTTAAAAATCAGCAAAAGGGTTATAGAAATAAAATGTATTATGAAACAAAAGGCAAAAAACTATTATGTACATAGTTTAGTCCCATTCAGTGTCTACTCGGCGCTTCTTGGCTTGTCTCTTGTATTCCTTAAATGGAGCATCTCTTGTCACTGTCCAGCAATAGTCTGCAAGCATTGATGGGCTCCATTTGCCCTGATAGCGTTTCTCCATTGTTGCAATGTCCTGGTGAAATCGCTCGCCGTGCTCGTCGCTCACTGCTCCGCAGTTCGGTGGGAAAAAATCTAGATGAGAGTGCAAAAAATGTATCTTTAGTGACATGTTGCAACCAAGGCTTTTGTATGCCTTGAGGAGGTTTTCCACCAACAACCTGTAGTTGTCTGCCTTGTTGTTTCCGAGAAAATTTATTGCCACTAACTGGAAGGCTTTCCATGCTGTCTTTTCCTTGCCACGCAGTGCATGGTCAACTGCATCATCTCGAAGAAGTTCACGAATCTGAGGACCAACAAAGACACCTTCCTTTATCTTAGCTTCACTTAACCTTGGAAATTTTCCACAGAGGTACTTGAAAGCTGCTTGTGTTTTGTCAATGGCCTTGACAAAGTTCTTCATCAGACCCAGCTTGATGTGTAAGGGTGGTAACAAAATCTTCCTTGATTCAACAAGTGGTGGATGCTGAACACTTTTCCTCCCAGGCTCCAATGACTGTCGGAGTGGCCAATCTTTCTTGATGTAGTGGGAATCTCTTGCACGACTATCCCATTCGCAGAGAAAACAGCAGTACTTTGTGTATCCAGTCTTTAGACCAAGCAAGAGAGCAACAACCTTCAAATCACCACAAAGCTGCCACTGATGTTGGTCATAGTTTATGCACCTCAAAAGTTGTTTCATGTTGTCATAGGTTTCCTTCATATGGACTGCATGACCAACTGGAATTGATGGCAAAACATTGCCATTATGCAGTAAAACAGCTTTAAGACTCGTCTTGGATGAATCAATGAACAGTCTCCACTCATTTGGATCGTGAACGATGTTGAGGGCTGCCATCACACCATCGATGTTGTTGCAGGCTACAAGATCACCTTCCATGAAGAAGAATGGGACAAGATCCTTTTGACGGTCACGGAACATGGAAACCCTAACATCACCTGCCAGGAGATTCCACTGCTGTAGTCTGGAGCCCAACAGCTCTGCCTTATTCTTGGGTAGTTCCAAATCCCTGACAAGGTCATTCAGTTCACCTTGTGTTATGAGGTGTGGTTCAGAGGAGGAGGATGGGAGAAAATGTGGGTCCTGTGACATTGATGGTTCAGGACCAGAAGTTTCATCCTCTTCCTCGTCTGACTCAAGTGAGAATGATTTTGGTGCATCAGGAACCGGCAGTCCTTCTCCATGGGGTACTGGGCGTATAGCTGATGGAATGTTTGGATAATACACAGTCCACTTTTTCTTCTTTGACACACCTTTCCCAACTGGAGGCACCATGCAGAAGTAACAATTGCTGGTATGATCTGTTGGCTCTCTCCAAATCATTGGCACTGCAAAAGGCATAGATTTCCTTTTCCTGTTCAACCACTGGCGAAGCTTTGTTGCACAAGTGTTGCAGCATATGTGTGGGGCCCACCTCTTGTCCTGATCTCCAATTTTGCAGCCAAAATAAAGGTGATAGGCTTTCTTAACCATAGTGGTTATACTGCGCTTTTGTGATGCAAAAGTCACTTCACCACAAACATAGCAGAAGTTATCTGCACTGTTCACACAAGTACGAGGCATCTCTGCTCACTTTGGCTAAACAGAAATGTGTCCCTTTGCAAAATCAAACACTGACAAATAAGAGAGCACAACACTGTATGATTTCTAGAGCTGATATAGGGTAATTTGTTCAGCAGAGTGATGTAAGCTTCGTTATGATTGCATCATCCATGACTTCTAGGAATAACATGATGCAATTCATATCATGTATGACGCAATACCAGCTTCAGATTGCATCATTCATTGTTTTGCCTAAAAAGCAAGTACTGTCCAAACCCAGTCATAGATTTATTCATAGATCCAGTCAAAGATGTATTTTAGACATTTCTGGTTTAAATTGAGATCCCTTCCCTTTATAACTCACTTATCCTCCGCCATTCCCAAGTCAAGGGTCGTATATACTGACCCAATAGCATATCTTGAAAACTAGAGCCAATCAACAATTTTAAGCATCATTTTCGTTCTCAGTGACCCAGAATTAGTAAAGTTTGACTACATTTATTTCAGAAGCATTTTGGCTGTAGAGCAGTGTTACCTGCTCTGTTCATTCCCTCTGGGGCACCTGGCATTAGCCACTGTCAGAAGACAGGATACTGGGCTAGATGGACCTTTGGTCTGACCCAGTATGGACCTTCTTATGTTCTTATGAATCAACCATAGCTTACTTTAAATAACTTACATATAATTCCTTGAATCCCATCTATAGTTCATTAAAGTAATGGGTTCTCTCCCATGCCCACCTGGTTATTATTTTGACCCACAGAAATTGGGGTCAGAACTTCTCATAAAAGCTAAATGCAAAATTCAGGAGCATCCATTCAGCAAAGGGAGCTATAAGTCTAACAATAAGTAGCTTTGTCCGAAGTTACCTCTCCTATGAGTCATGAGATAATCATAGTCGTGCACAGTATTTCCTCTCCATGTTTCCTCTGTGGAACACTATCAGTCTCATAAAAAGGAATATACTCCTATAATTGGGCACAAGACTGTGGATTGAAGACCTGTACCAAACCAAGTTGTTTTGGGCTGCACTGTTAGAGACACCATACTTCACATGAGAAGACACCTTTCCCATCAATGGCAGTTGTCCAGGTAGAAGTTAAAGATCATATGATACATTTCAGAAAGGGAAGAGACAACACTGATGTGCCAGCCTACTTCTCCTTTCTTAATAATAATTGTAGAAAGTTATAGAAATGTGTGAGCATTAAACTCTAGCTGAGAAAATAATGGCTCCCACAGTTACTGCACTATCATAGCCCAACTTCTGGCCACCAAGAAATAGGAGATCAAATTATTTGACATAAACCACTGAGCTTTCAGAAGCTACCAATCTGGGCCAGATTTGAATGGGTTATCTAGACCTAAAAGGCTCTGTATCAGATTATCAACCCCCACCCAAGCATTTCAGTTCTATGGAAGAAAAACCTCAGCCTATAATTAAAGGATGCAATGTCACAGCTGTGAATTATGAATTTTGCTCACAGCTCTCTTTTAATTTGATGTGATAAATTAAACTATACATAGTAGACACTGATGCTTATTGTGAATGAAAGCTCTTAAGGAAAAAATATTGCTATAGGCATATCTTTTAGCTTTCAGTTTAATTTATCTGCTTAAAAATCTTTTTCCTTTAATTTATTGTTAAATCCATTTATTTAAAACTTAAAAATAGAAAACTGACTCATATACAGTGAAGTTGGTAGGTAACTATGAATTACATGCCATTATGAAAGGGAGACATTTGATTGGCTGGCAACAGTTAAAACTATGTAGGTATACGATACAATTGTTCAGGCCAGGACTTGTTAGCCAATTTATTTCCCTGAATCCACTGTGTTTATGAAAAAGCAACAAACCCCATGCATCCCAAACAGCAGCAACATCTCTTTAAAATGTTCACTTACTTTGTTTATATTTTTATCAAAGTTTGTAGCTCAAACACAAAATATCTATTTGCCCACTTGTTAATGGGAAGTGGGAAGCTTTCCATGGTGAGCATGGTGTAGTTCTATGGAAACTCTGCAAAAAGTAACAAATTTTTTAAACAAAGTTTCTAGCCTTTGTTGTGAAGTAAACTTTCCAAGTTACCAAATGCAGTGCCTCTTCTGACATGGCCTCTGTAGTGGCTCACAGCTTCGCCAAACAGCAGCAGAGTGAAATTAATCCAACTGTGGTCAGTTTCACAGCTTCCAAATCTGGTGGGTGCCACAAAAGAGACAGGAAACTTACCAGCTTCGTGCTAGCGATGCTGATAGCTCACAACGCTATGAGGTGCAGCCAAGGCAGGCTAGTGGTGGAGCTATTCACAGAGGACAAACAAAAACAAATCGCAGGAGGAGGAGGGAGGCTAGAGCTGCAGCCACTTCTTTTCAACCCCTTCTTGCTGCAGACAGAGTGATGTGGGAGAAGGGTAGAATAGTAGAAACTCTCCCGCTTTCTCACAGCACTCAACATGCTGTGGAACGAACTGAGAGAGGAAGCTCCCTCTCCCCTCCAGCAGCTAGAAGTCGATGGAGATTTAAGCTTAAGGGTATCTTGAAGGAAGGACAAGGCAGGTACCCTAGTGCCTAGTGCCATCTATCTATTCCTGACCTGACACTAGTTTCCTCTCGGACATGGGATGTATCTTGACGTGTGCTGCCGTTACCCCATCTGTAACGTGGGCTCGATAATTAAAGTTGTTTGAAAATTTATCAGAATGATTTTCCAATTAAAAAAATGCCCTTTTTGCAAAAACCAAAATTTTTCACAAGATTTTTTTTTCCAGTTTTGTCCACCTGGAAGGCTTGTCTCAGTTTCACTGTCTGCCAGTCTCCCTCACAGCTCTGGGAGACAAAGGAGCACAGCGCCCAGGTGCTCAGCCTGCCCTGCAACTCCAGGAGCCCCAGGGGCAAAGAGCCCCAGTGCTCTGCCTCCCCACCTCTCGGAGCCTAAGAGCCAGCCAGCCAAGGCGCTTTACCTCCCTGCCTCCCTCTCAGCCTGGGAACTGTGTGTGCCGACTGCCATCAGGCCCATAAACCTCGGTCTTCCGGGGTCTGCAGCTCTAGGCCTCCCTGCTGTGGAACTAGGAGCTTGAAAGCCCTAGGATCCTTGGCTCTGTGGGAGGGAGCCTGGAAGCTGAGGCTCTCAGGGCTTCCACGCTCCCTGCCACAGAGCTGGAAAGTCCTGCAACAGATTTCCAGGATCCGATGCAGTCTGCATGGGGGGTGCTGTCGGCAGCTACCCAGTGAAACTGACAAGAATGTGAATTTGATTTAACAGCAATGGGTCCTAGGGAGCAGATTTTGTTTTGGAAACAATATATGTCAGTGTTTCCTAAACTAATTTTGGGGGATTTCCAGTTTGCATGACATTTAAAAAACTGGTTTCATTCCAATTCGGAAAAGCAACAATCCCCAAACCAAATTTTGAAACAGCAAAATTTCTTCTGAACCAGAAATCCCAAGTTTCAGCCAGCTTTACTGATACTTTCTTACCTGCCCCCCAAAGGCTGCTATGAAATTAGCTGATGTGTGTGAAGCACTTTAAAGATGAAAAAGTAGGTATTATGCTGGATCACATTTCCATAGAAACAGATATCAAAAATTGAAAATGGGAGTGAAAGACTTAAAAACAATCAAAATGGTTATTATTTTAACAGCATCTTACTGTTTTCAGTGACATAGCATCCATAACTAGATAAAAAGGAATAACACATAGCTATTGAAAACAAATCTAATTATACTTCAAATAATTCCCTTTTTGTCTTGAATTTGGCTGCAGTGTGTTTTCCTTCTTTTCTTAATATATTTTTAATTTGAAATTTCTATAAAGGAAAATAAGATCATTGTCTCAGCCCTTTCCCCTCCTCTTCTCCCTCCCCCCGCACAGCCAAATTCCCAAGGTTTTACCATTTTGTTTTGAGATATTTTGTTCTTATTAATTCTAATTTCTTCCATATGCTGGCTAATTCTATACATTGTTCATTGTTGACTCCTGTCAATTTACAGCATTCACTTACGGAAACTAGTAAATGCATGTAATGAAGTGTCCACCCCACACAAGACAGGAAGGGGTTAAGATGTCCAGGTGGGACAATTAACTCCACAGGCTGCAGGTGGAGGATGAGCCAGGGAGCAGACAATTGATTCCAAACAGGTTCCGCTGTGCAGGAATAGGTGGGGCCTATAAAACCAGGAAGCTGACAACAGATGAAGGTGACTGCCAGGAAGGAGGAGTATTTGTAGGCTGCAGTCACTCACTGGGAAGAGGGTTTGGAGCTGGTACACCCAGAGCATGGAGGGGAACCAGTTGTGGGAAGCAGTCCAGGGAAGGAGTAGGAAGGGCTGGGAGAGGAAAGCCCAGAAGTGCTGGACTGGAACCCAGAGTAAACGGCAGGCCCGGTTACCCCTACTAGCTACTGAAGGAGTGGCACCTGAGGCAGTGAATGGGAAGATGGGCTAGGACTGTTTCGGCTTTGATATACCCGGAAGGGAGGAACACTAAGTGACCTGGCCAGAGGGCTGAGTCAGGAAGAAGACATTGCAGTTCCTGGAGTGAAAGAGCAGCTGCAGATCAGAGAGATGGAGTGACAGCATGCAATCACAGGAATGGGCATTGCCCTGATAAACTAATCCCCAGAGTGGCCAGGAGGAGGTGCCAGACAAGTGGTGAGTGGTGTGCCCGGTCACAATGCAATATAAGAGTTTTATTGGAGAAGTGTATATTTATATACACTGATAGAATCTCACCTTTCTTGCTCATTTTTTATATTGTGCTCTTACCCATGTTCCCTGTTAAACAGAGAAGATGATGCCTCTGTTATTGTAAATCATCTTTAGTGGAACTTTGGTCCTCCCTGAATAAAATATTGAAATGTGTATATGTATTGTAGATGAACAGTTAAGAGTGTCTTACACTTTCCTCTATAAACCTCTGTTTCAGATAGTTAAAATACTGACAAATCTTACCCATTTGGGCATGCTACATTCTTACTATCTGTCTCAGATTTAAAGTTTTGGAAAGCTTGAGCAATAATAGTGTTTCAAGAATGAGGCTAGTGAAAAAGAGTATCAGCACTGTAAAAAAAATCCTATATATTTTTGAACTGCTCTAGTGCCTAAGGGTTTTCTACTAGAAACTTGAGGCTTGGCAGCAGGAAAGTACATAGGTCGGAGAAGTGTCTTTCAAAAACTTTTCGGCTTTGACAGAGTTACAAGATGTGGGGGGGAAATCACCATTTGTACATGCTCTGTAGAAGTTGCTAGGCGCTTGCTTTTAATTTTCTGAATGTTCCAACTCCACTGAGCATGCTCTTAGTCCCTAATGAGCCTCTATAGTGTTTTCAAACAAACAGCTCTAGGCTGGACATAAGCAAAACATATAATCCTGCTCCTTCTCTCCTCCATAAAGCTAGCATTTGGCATAGGGTGGGGGAAATCAGGCACAAAACACAAGCAAAGAGATCAGGATGATAAACACATGACTTGCTGCTTACATATTTGATTCCCCTCTCATCCTCTCTCCACCGTTAAATCTGCACACAGCAATCCTCTGCTTCAATTGCAGCATTCTTTTGCCTCTCCCTTCCAACAATGATGCCTTTCCTCAGGGAAAAATAAGTAGTACACTCCATTTTTTAAAAAAAGACCCATAATTTAAGAGCCTAAATGACTTTGGAACCTAAGTCTCATTTTCAAAAGTGATTTAGCACTTAAGCTCCTAAATCCCATTGATTTAGTGTTTCAACTCTACATATGCTCCCCCTGCTGGCTCACCTGGTTGCTGTACTGGACCCAAACCTTGGGTCTCATGTGCTCTTGGCTTGCTGGTGATGGACAGCGCTTAGGTTCTGTCTGTACCTCAAGGCACATACTTCAGGGGCAGATCCAGTTTCTGATACCCCTCTTGGCAGTGAAGATCTCACAGTCCAATTACCTGGGCCCTGAAACTAGTGCCGGCTTGCCCAAGCCTCCCTGGTAGCTGCTGCACACTCCCAGAGTTGCACCGAAGCCGGGGCCCTCTGGTTTAATTTCCCTTTTCAAGGGCTGTGACTGTGTAAGCAAGTAACATACAGACTCTGCAAATGAATTTCGAAACACACACCCCCTTTAGTCACAAAGAAAGCACAAGAGACATACCGATCTATAGAAAAATAAACCCCTGCACACAAGACCCAGACTCCGTTTCCTCATCCATCCTGACCCCATCCTCTGGGTCTTAATCAGCATCTTCCAGGGCATCTAGAATTCTTCTTCACCCACCCCGCCCCCCTTCCCAACCAGTCTCGTCTTCTGGTTCTGATCTCTCTCTGTTTGAACACGCACCTAGAAGCCCTCCCACTTATACGCAGTTTTTGATCATGAGTCCCAGCTTAAGACCTCATGCCCTAGCCTTGCTGCATTCATATGCATTACCCCCTTAGTCACAGAGAGGGTGGTAGAGCTGATGGGAGACATTAGCAAATTAACACGGTTCTTTCAGAGAGTTCCTATTGTCGTGCTAGGGCAAGTTTATTCAGTGGTTGATGGTCTTTAAGCTGTGTGATTAAGGGGCAGACGCCTAGCTGCCAACCCCATCCATTCAACACACAAGAGCTATGATGCTGTGTAGTGGTTTAGCGGTTGGTTCCTCCCTCTCTGGCTCAGTGGGAGGCTCCTCCGCCTCACTACGTCACGAGGCCACCGACAATCAGGGAATTAGCAGGGGAATAAATAGTCTGTGGCTCTAGCCCTTAGGTGGGGCAGAACAAATAGTTAGGGGACTAGCAGTCTAGGAACCCCTGGGACCTTAGGCAGAGCTGGACACCAACAGTTGAGGGAGCTCTGGCCTACAGTTAGGGCAGTTGTCAGCCTAGGCCTCAGGCAGGAGGGGGAGTACTACCATCCCAGGGGTTGGGTGGCAGGAGTTGGGGGACACAGGCCCACCCAACTCCACTGCGTCCCAGCCCAAGGCCACCCCGCCATTGAGTCAGCAGGGATTCTGACCGCAACATGCTAACCTAGTCTCTATTGGCATGCGCTGCAGCCAGACTGGAGTCGGCTGCCCCTGGGACACTTCCTACCCTCCCCTTGGGGTGTACCTGACTCTGTGGTGTCCTCTGACTCCTTGGGGTAGATATCTGGCAACAGCCCCAGCCACTCTTCCATGCACAGGTCCGTCGGCAACAGCAGCAACTCTGGCCAATCTTCGGCGTGGCCAGGGTTCTCCTCAGGCTCTAACTCCCGGAGCAGGCGGGAGGCATCTGTCTCCTCCAGCTGCTTGGCATCAACTGAGCTAGTATAAGTATAGTATAGTAAAGGTTCAGCCTTTATACTTCCTGTCCCGACCATTGACTTCTGGGGGGGCGGGGTGAGACCACTCTGGCTCTGCCCACCCTGGGTTAGCATTTGGCTCCTCCCCCTCTGGCTCAGTGGGAGGCCACTCTGCCTCATCACGTGAAGGAAGACAGTAAAAGACAACCACAAGGGTATAAACATACACACATTCATAAAATCAAACTGAAATTCATGTTCAGACAGATTTCCAAATTGTCACACTTAGTCTCCAAAGTGACTTTTGAAAATGAAATTTGGCTCCTAAATCAAGTAAGCACTTTTAAAAATTGTACATGAGATAAATAGATGATGTAGCTAATTTCTTGTAGATGTAGCAGAAGAAGTGGGTTTTCAGGGAGAATCTCATCAAGATGTCTAGTGTCTATTAACTAAAATAGGAGGGATTTCTTTCCATCTTGTAAATATAATCTAGTCAATATGAATGTCTATGCATTTTTTAACTTGCAGCCATTTCTTCCTCCTTAATAGATGTAATTTCTTGCATTGCTTGATTCATGCTTTCACTGCAATAGGGTATGCTCATGAATCCCTCTCTCATTTATATATATATATATATATATATATATACATACACACACACACACGATTTCAGACACATACTACAGGTTAAGAGTATCGCTTTGAAAAGTACCTTGTGCAGTGTGGTTCTTCAGGTGAGCACCCCACCCCAGAAAAGAAGGATCTGTTATGATGGTGGCACTGGGGGTGGGAGTGTTGAAGGGAATGCCCACTCATGTTCTCTGAGCTTGACCACCAAGCAAGGGAGGCAATCACTCTGGCAGGAACAGTCACTCTTGAATTGATGTGATCTTTGTCTGCTGAGTAGATCGACCAGAGCCAGACCTGTGGACATGGTAGATAAAGCCTGGCAAATGCCATATGGTCTAAAAGTGAGAGGCACATTCTGATCATAGTTCTTGGTCTGCAAGTAATCTGTACTATCAGGCTGCTTGTTAAATGAAATCTTTCTGTGGTGCAAATAGTCCAGTGTTGCTCTGATAAACGTCATCATCTGTTTGGGTGATAAAATGGATTCTTCTTTTGTTTATGCAGACACCCACGGCTGCTAGAAGATGGAACAGAGGCTCCATTGTTGACTTGACCTCTTGGCAGGTGAGACCTATCCATTCATCCAGATATGGATAACTCAAACACTGACATATCACTTGTGCTGCCACATCACTTGTGCTGCCACCACAGAGACAACTTTTGTAAAAACTCTGGGTGCTGTTTCTAGCCCAAAGGGAAGGACTGTGAACTGGAAATGTTCTTGGCCCATCATAAACTGCAGGAACCTTCTGTGGGAGGGATGATTGTCTACATGAAAGTATGCATCATCCTTCATGTCGAAAGCTGCGAACCACATCCACTCCTGTAGGGAGGGGATTACTGATACTAACGTAACCATGCTGAATTTTGACTTTCAAATAAAGATGCATAGTTGCCAAAGGTCAGAATGGGTCTCCACAATCTGCCTTTTTTGGGGACTAGGAAATAGGGGGAATAGAACCCGCTTCCTTGATACTGAGGTGAAACGCGCTCTATTGCCAGTCGTTGTAGGAGGGAGTCCGCTTCTTGATGAAGAATCCCCTCATGAGAGCTGTCCCTGAAAGGGGTTTGTGAGGGAAAAGGGAGAGAAACTCAATGGAATACCTTTGATGGATAATTTCCAAGACCCAACAGTCTGTCATGATCAAGTCCAATTGTCGGTGACAATTGTGAGATGCCCCTCCCCCCCCAACATAATGGGGGAAGCATGGGTGGCATCAATGGTGGTAGGTTGAGATGTCAAAAGTAGCCCTTTGCAGGAGGCTGGGAACAGGTAGAGGTCATGGTGATAGAGGGTGCAAAGAAGCAAGGCCTCTGAACCCTCTGACTTTCTGCGAAGGCTTGGCTGGATGCTGGTGGTAGAACACTTGAGGAGGGGGTGGCCTTGCCCTATAGGCTTGTCTTTGGTGTTTTCTACTTGGGGACAGAGTGTAAATCCCCAGGAGGCGTAGGGTCAATCTCGAGTAATTTAATGAGTGTAGGCATATCTGGTTTTCTCATTGAAGAGATTCAACTTTTCGAAGGGAAGGTCCTGTACAGTATTCTGGACCTCCCTGGGGAAACCAAGACTGTAATCAGGAATCCCTCCTCATGACCATGCCAGTGGCCAGGCCTCTGGCTGCCATTTCTGCTGCATCCACTTTCACCTGAAGGTATGTTCTTGCCACTAACTTGCCCTCCTCTATGAAGTACTGAAATTGGCCTCTGGCCACAGAGGAAGCTTGTCCTTACAATAGTTGTTCAAATCATATTTTGCTAACAAAGCCTGATAGTTAGCAATATGGAATTGCAGGCCTGTAGATGAAAAGACCTTTCTCCCCAATCTCTTTGAGCACTTGTCAGTTGGGGTGGTACTTTCATGTTGCAAACTATCCCTTTCTGTAGCTGCGGTACCACCAGTGTGTTGCGGGGCAGGTGGGAGAAAAAAAATTCAACTTCCTTGATGAGAATATAATAGCACCTCTTGACTCTTTTAGGTGTGGGGACGCAGGATGCTGGAGTGTGCCAGACCAAGCTAGCCTGCTCCAGGATGGCCTCATTAATTGGAAGCACCACCTTACTTGGGCTTACAGGTTGCAAAATATTTAAGAGCTAGTGGTGTGGGTCCTGGACCTCCTCCAGTGTTATCTGGAGGTTACTAGCAATCCTGTACAATAGCTCCTGATACTGCCTCTGATTGTCCAGTGGGGAGAGAAAAAAAGGAGTGACTGCTTTGTCCCAAGACAAGGATGAGATTTCCCATCGGTATCAGAGGATCTGATCATCATCCTCCTCCTCATACTCCAACGGATCTGGTTGGTGCCAAGAAGACGTGTTTAAATTTCTGGACAGGTCCTTGGCATCTGCCATAGGGATCCCCTGGGCCCCAATAAGGCCAAAAAAAAAGGTGCTATTGGGTACCAGCAGTCCCTGGAGAAGTCCTATTTGGTG
Organism: Emys orbicularis; assembly: GCF_028017835.1. NCBI lineage: Eukaryota > Metazoa > Chordata > Testudines > Emydidae > Emys > Emys orbicularis. The sequence goes on along the minus strand of NC_088683.1, from coordinate 254,817,831 downwards.
GGGGTAGCATCCAGATCTCCTTGACTAACTGCTGTTTAGTGCTCAGCTCACTCTGAGGAGGTGGCAGAGAGGTCAGAACATGACTCATTCAAGTCTGAAAACTGCTCCCTTTCCAATGGTGGGACCATCAGTTCTGGGACACTTCTAACCGATGGTCAGAGATGAGACATTGAAGCAGTTTCATTCTCTGGTATAGTAACGTCCCTTAGGAGGGCCAGACCAGAGAGTATGGGAGACTGCGGATATGGGAGGAAGACATTCACCAGTATTGTATATGTCCCCGTATATCCTAATGTCCAAAGAGTTCTGACACATCTCAGGAGGTAGACAAGCAAGTTGATACAGATGACAAGTCTGGATCTGCACTCTTAGATGGAATCAGTAGATGATGGTCCTTGTGTTTTGGAGTTGGAGTCACTAACAGACCTGGCAGATCTTTCCTCTTGCACGCTTTACCCTCCAGCCTGGGGAGTTTCAGTGGTGCTGTTGTCCTTTAGGATCTGCACGCGAAAGTTCACCCAACTTCAATGGTCTCGAGGAGAGACTGCATCTCTTGTGAACAGTACTGGACTGGAATCTGTCCTTTCAACCATGGGCTTGGAGAGCTGCAAACTCAGCTACGAAGTTTGTGCTTGGAGAGGCACCACTCGTATGTTGGGGTTGATGTACAGGGTGGTCTCTCTGGCCCAAAACAGAGTGGGGCCTCAGCCTTCTACATAAGGTGTTTCCTTAGATGAAGCTCACAAGCTTCATGAGTTCTTAGTGGAAACGAGTGAAATACTGCACTTCGCAGAGATCTGCAACTCGTCCAAGCAGTAGAGGCAGCATTGGTGATTGTCACTCACAGAGAAGGAGTAAGGGCAGAAGACACAATTGTTGAACTCTGGGCATAGAATCATAGAATATCAGGGTTGGAAGGGACCTCAGGAGGTCATCTAGTCCAACCCCCTGCTCAAAGCAGGACCAATTCCCAACTAAATCATCCCAGCCAGGGCTTTGTCAAGCCGGGCCTTAAAAACCTCCAAGGAAGGAGACTCCACCACCTCCCTAGGTAACGCATTCCAGTGCTTCACCACCCTCCTAGTGAAATAGTATTTCCTAATATCCAACCTAGACCTCCCCCACTGCAACTTGAGACCATTGCTCCTTGTTCTGTCATCTGCCACCACTGAGAACAGCTGAGCTCCATCCTCTCTAGTCCCCAGTATGGGGAAAAAACAATCCATAGTAACTATACTACTATGAAATCTATGAAATATAAAAACTATTTACACATCTATTTACAAGAGTTCTATCAAGTTCTATCAAGAGTTCTATCAAGAGAAAAAAGCTGGAGAAATCGGTGAATACAGGGATTCTGACTCAGGCCATGCAGCAGTAAGAAGGAACTGAAGAGGCATTAGCCTACATTGACTCTTATGCCCTCGCTAGGGAGCACAAGATCTACTGTGCAAATGCAGGCCAATGGACACTGCTTGTTAGAATTTCCAGACGCAGGTTCATGGCGCGTATGCATAACCACATGTGGAATACACATAGGGAGCAGCACTTTATTTTAAAAATGTAGGACAACTAAATGGAAAAGGAGGGAAAGACATTAGAACACAACTTGTAGCCCATAGAGTTAGCTTAGTATTTTATTTTACTTATCAGTAACATAAGGAACCTACAGGTTTATTTCCTGGCTTCAGCAGGTTAGCATTAAGCTAATGGAGATTCATTAGAATAAGGAAGGATGAGGGGATTTACAAAAAAAGAACCTCATTATGACTCTGAACTACATCAAGTCCAGTTCATTATGGGCATTTAGACAATGTACAATTTCATTTTAGTTCTTGACCAAATGGGTGATGAGTAAGGTAGCATAAATTAGGCCCTCTGAAATTAGATTAACTTTTGCCTTACATCTGTTCTAACAATGTGTAAAGGAATCTAAATGGGTGTTTGTTTATATACAGAGGAGCCAACAGAATGAACAAGTTAAAGCAGTACCTAGCCTACTTTAATTTACACTTTTTTCTGGCTTCTCTCTGTGTACATTACACAAATTTAGATTCCCTAACACAGGGGTCGGCAACGTTGGCACGCGGCTCGCCAGGGTAAGCACCCTGGCGGGCCGGGCCAGTTTTATTTACCGGCTGACGCGGCAGGTTCGGCCGATCGCGGCCCCCACTGGCCGCGGTTCGCCGTCCCGGGCCAATGGGGGCGGCGAGAAGCCGCGGCCAGCACATCGCTCGCCCGCGCCGCTTCTCGCCGCCCCCATTGGCCCGGGACGGCGAACCGCGGCCAGTGGGGGCCGCGATCGGCCGAACCTCCCACGTCAGCAGGTAAATAAAACTGGCCCGGCCCGCCAGAGTGCTTACCCTGGCGAGCCGCGTGCCAACGTTGCCGACCCCTGCCCTAACACATTGTGAGAGGAGTAATTAGGTCGAAGTGAGAGTCGAAAATACCATACACATCACCTACAAATTTGGTCCATAGTATAGATCTAATTTTGCTAAGTCTCATGATTTTAGCTCAAGTTTGTGAATCTTGGTGCTTTTCTGAAAGCTGCAGAAGAAAAAAAAAATTTTTTGGAAGACGCTAATCCTCTTAGCTGCAAATAAAAGCTTGAACATGTGAAACTTAAGGACTCAAAAATTAAAAGGCAAACAAAAAGAACCCCATATTTATTATTTTTTAAATACAAAGGTTACTTACCTATAACTAGGGCTCTTCTGGATGGACTCTGCATATTCACCCTCCTAGAATGATCTGGCTGGTGCAGCTTAGATGGTGGAACCTTAACTAGCAGTGCCCCCCAGGTTTGAAAGGGAGTTGCATCACATGAGTAAATCCTAAAATGGTACAGAATCCTCACCTGGTGCATATCAATTAATCCCATTTTAAAAATCTTTTAACCATGTAATGAACTAACACAGATTTATTATCAGGAACATGGTATGCTGAAACTGCTGAGATGGACCCTAAAAGATAACAACAAGACCTGACATTTTAAGATGTAGCAAATACTCTAAATAAACAGACTAGATATTAAGTATCAGGGGGTAAAGGATCTCTATTACTGATTATCCATAATAAAAAGCCTTTCTATTCATATGCACAACATCTACATGTGGATCCTTTCCCTGCATTAATCAAGACATTTTGTACTTCTGAAGAAAAGACTGCCTAAGAGTCTCAAAGTCCTATTGTCCATGCCGTTAGATGAAGCAACTGAGGATCTGAGTGATATGCTTTCCCTTACTGTTGTGACAAGTCAAGTCTACATATCCCCTTGGACAGATGAATCTGGTACAGATACCACTGCTGCCTGGGTCAAGCTGGTATTATCAAAATCATTTTGGCTTTGTTCTGTTTTATCATGCTCTGAACGAAAGGGACGGGTGGAAATGCACATAGGAGATCCTGTTCTCAGTCCACCAGAAATGCATCCAAAATAGATTCCTTGTCTCCTCCTGCCCTTGCATAAAGCTTTCAACACTTCATGTTATATTTGAATGCAAAGAGGTCTATTTTTGGTCAATCCCACAATTTGAAGATTTCATTTGCCATAGGAGCCTTCAAGGACCACTTATGTATATGTGATTTTTTTTTTTTTTTTTTTGCATAAGTAATCCACGAGATTGTTGCTTTTCCCAGTTACATGAACGGTCACTGGGTAAATTTCTTGTTCTATACATCATCCCCAAAGATGGATTGCTTCCCTGCACAACTGAGGGGACTATGCACTCTTCTTATTTGTTCAGAGAGTATATTACTATTGTATTGTCAGTTGCTACCTGAACAACCTTGTGACTGATTTGAGAAAATAATGATTTAAAAGCCCATTGGATGGTTCACAATTCCAGTATAGTGATGTGCATCTTCCTTTCTGCTGAGGACCAATCACCTTAGTGTCACAATGTTGTTAAAATGAGTCCCCTACCCTAGAATGGAAGTGTAAAAAGTAACTAATATTGATGGTATCAGAGAACTGAAGGGAATCCCTTTCATGACACTCAAATCCTGTGCCCAAATTAGTGATACATTCTAGGAGACCATCAATTTTTGATGCATGCATGGTTTGTAACTGCTTGCCAAGCAACGTTGTAAGCTTGTCATTCAAAGACATGCACATGGGGTCACAAACATGGTTGACATTATGAGACTCATCAGTTTGAAGAAGAAATTTTCTGCTCCAAAGAATGTAGAAGCAGGGCTATATCTCATTTTATCTTTGCATTACTTTCTTCTGGGAAACAAGCTCTGCCAACCAGTGCCCAGTGCAGTCCCTGTGAAAAGAATCTTCTGAGCAGGCCTATAAGTGACTTCGCTCAATTTACTCACAATTTCAGATTGGCAAAAAGGAAACAAATCTGCATTATATCCAACTTCTCTCTCTTTGACAAGCCAATTGTCTAGGTAAAGATAGAGAAAAATCCCTTGCTTCCTGAGATATATAGCCACTATGGAATGGCACTTTGTAACGACCCTTGGGCAATGGAAAGGCCAAAGGGAAGACCTTGAACTAGCAGTGGTCTCTTCCTACTATAAAACATTGATATTCCTGATGGGATAGTCAGACTGAAATGTGAAAATAAACCTCCTTTAGAGCAAGAATCATACAAATGTAGGGCTGGAAGGGACCTCAAGAGATCATCTAGTCTAGTCCACTGTGCTTAAGCAGGCTCAAGTAAACTAGACCATCTCCGACAGGTGTTTGTATGACCGGATACCTCCTGTCAAATGCATTAAGCTTCCCAAGATCTAAAATGGGTTGAAGGCTCTCACCCATTTTTGGATATAGGAAGCATCTTGAATAAAAACCCTTTCCCCTGTACTATTGTGGTACCTCTTGTATACTCCAGCTCTGTTCACAACAGGGTCTCATGAGATAGGGGGGAGCACTGGGGAGGAGGAGGAGGCTTGGAAGGAGGAAGGGTTTAGAACTGGTTAGCTGAGCCACTGAGAATAATCTCTAGAATCCATCGGTCTGATGTTATAGACTGCCAATGTTGGTGGAATTGTGACAGGCAGTTCCCCAAATGGGGTAGGAAAGGTATTGGATAGGACTGGTTTAGTTCTTCTGTCCTCATGTCAAACTTGACGTTGAAACTGAATCCCAAAGGAAGATGTAGCTGATAGAATGAGGCTTAAACAGTTCCCTCCTCTGTTGCTGAGGACACTTCTGGGGTTGATAATTCCTCCTTTGATAAAAACTGGACAAAGATTAGCACGGAGGGTACCTAAACAAAGATACAGTAGAGCTCCTCATCAGCTGGAAGACCCCTAAGGATCTGGCCGTAGATTTAATAATCAAGAGTTAGCACAGATCCGTCTCGAGCTGGGAATCACTACCCTAGCTCAAAGTGTAGATATAGCCTTAGTCTTCTTGGAGCTAGCTGACTATGTGCTCAGGCAGCTAGCCTGAGCTTCCACCTAGCCTGAGCCATGGCCCAGCTATTCCCAGCTACACTGCCATTTTCAGAGCACTACCTCTAGCACAGCTAGCACAGCTGTCTAACCTTGCTGGGAAGCACACTCACAGCTGCACGTAGACATACCCTTAGTAGCATATGCCCTCTTCTTCTCCACCCACAGGCACATCCCCTTAACATTACTGTAACTACAATACACCATAGACCAGGCATGGCAACCTTAGTTCAGTCCTTCTCAATCCCCCCTTCTGCACACACCTCTTTATGAAACTATCACCTACTGCTATTATTAGTTATGGATGTTTAGTGCAGTACTTGTTTGTATTGGGAGGGAGTAGCAGCTTAGTAAATGGAGTGATGGAAGGCCGACAACCCTGCAGGAGCAGAATTAACAATGAGGTGTGTGTAGCAACTGTAACAGCTTCACAAATCAATTTTTTGTACATTAATTTCTTAGCATTTTTAATGCTTAAGCAGGGGTAGAAGATTATGTTGGGCAGGGTGGAACAGATCATGAGGAGCAGAAATGCGGCTGCCAACAGAGAAAATTGGCACGTAAAACCTCTGTTGTGAAATAAAATTTGACAAAAATATATCTGCTGCGGGAGAAGTTTTTATTCAAAGATTTAATCCATCAGCAATCATTGGCACAAACTTTCAGCTATGATGAATAATAGCTAAAAGCTATCTGAAATCTCCCCTCCCCCCCCTTTTTTTTAAATATGTTGCACTAGATACACTCAGGATTTCCCATCTACCATATTTGGTGTAGAATGATGTCTTAAAAAAACATTGTCAACAAAAGGTCAGACTGCAATGGAAATATTTCTGTCAGAGCCCTAATTCAAAGACTTTGTAGTAAGAAACCAAACAAAAACTGCACAGAAAACTCAAAGGGCATTAAAACTAATCTTGTATGAAGTTTCACATGGACTGGTCACAGAGTTAACCAAACACAGACTTATTATAAAGCAGGTTCTTAAATTATAATCACAGCTTCAATTATATAATTACAAGGAGTTGAGAAGAATATATCTTGTAGTTCCACAGAATCGCATAATCAAACACAAACATTAGAAATGAAAGACTTGTTGGGCCAAGTGACTCATTTTCTGTACATATGCATTTTTTTGAGTACCGATACCTATCCATATAAATGACAAAATTAATTGGCTGTTAGTGTTTGAAAAGTACGTATGGAAAAGTGCGTGCATAAGTAGGAGACTGGACTACGGCCCTTTTGGAAATTAATAAAATAGAAAATGGATTCATTTTATTAAAAGATTATGTCTTTTAACTGAAGTAATATTATTCCAAAAAATTTAAGGAATACTTTATATTTTCAGAAATATTACAATCAAAATCCATAAAAAATACAAAACCAGTATCATGAGTTAATAAAGCACAGCGATGTACAGCAAATACATATAAGTAAAGAGAAAACAGTGAACAGCGATTCCTGTAAATACTGGATATCGCAGACCAGAGAAAATTTCTCATTCAACATATACCTAATATACATCAAGTTCAATTGCATCACAATTTGACTTCAGTACATTAAAACAATCATTTTCCTGAAATACATTTGCAAAAAGACTAATGTTTCCATGTTATGTGCCACCTGTACAACAAAAAAACAATAATAAATGTTGGTAAAACACTGAAGAATTTTAATTTTTAATATTTTTAAGGTTAACTCATATTTCACAACTTTGTGAGGGAAGTAGGTACTAGTGGTGTGTCTAGCAAGCAGGTGCCAGTTGTGTTGAACAGGTCAGTTTTCTAGAACAGCACAGCACTAACCCCGTAGTATATTTCAGCTAAATTTAAAATTTAAAAACAAAGAAGGCCTCTTGAAGATTGTGCAATTTCCCACCTTCTCTTTCAATGAATACACTGATTACAAGGGAGGGTAACATGACAAATTCTAACCCATGCTGTAATAAATGAGCTATTGATGTTCTTGTTAGCTAGTTTGCACTATCTTTTGCTAGTTTTTATAAATAAATATAATCTTGTTTGTACAAATTATACAGAACATAAACCATAATAAAATACAGTTCGTTAGTGACTTGTGCTTAGACTGGAGATAAGAGAGTTGGTCTTTGTTAAGCCCAAATTAAAGAGAATTGAATTGAGGTTAATACAGAGAAAAGCATGATTTGGATGTGTTGTCCTCTGCAGCTCTTGGATCATTAGATGAATAGTAAACAATTCAAACATCTTCTTATTACTTCTGCAAAAGATTTTCATATAAAATTAGTCAGTGACAAAAATTCATTGGATTACTTTCAAGTATGGGAAGAGAATTTCAAAATCACTATTCTGGAGAGACTGACTTTTTTATGGAACCAAAATTTGTGTTGTATTTTATATTCCATGAATGTGATTCTTTACACTGTCAGTGATAATGGCAATCTCTCTAAACTGCTATGGTTTTGCTGCAGTGTGACAAAAAAAAGAAACATGGCCCCATGCAGAAGTATCCTTTCCCACAGATAAATGGCTTTTAAATGTAGCCCAAGGAAACCTTAAGGAAGAGATGAAGCAAGTTTTTATAGCTGTGAAAGAGGGATTGGGTAGTAGACCAAGTGGTGGGGGGAGTGCAGGGGGAGAGACACAGCCCTGGAAATACAGACAGAAAGAAATGATATTTAAAAATACTGTAGACAGATCCAACACTGGAAGATCCAACAGCTGATAGGGATGTGAGAGGTTTTATTTTCAGTCTACAAATTTTTAAGCAATTTTGTTTGAAAAAAATCACAATTTATTAAATTCTAACTTATCTCCAATGAAAAATTGTTTGTTTTTTTCTTTCAACTTAGAAACTTATCTTGTTTTCCCCACCTAGAGTTATAGGGTTTGTTTGTTATCCTCAAGAAGATCAAAACTAATCTATATATCCCTAATTTTCTGGGGGGAAAAAGTGTTCAGTACCTAATGTGAATAAAAGACTTTAATTTAGGTCTCCGTTGTTTTATAAGAGAAGTAATCAAATCAAGTAATGCACTGGCATAATTCAGTACAAGATGTGATATCATTAGGCAGGTGAGAATTTCTGTTGCAATAAATTTGTAAAGCAACAAGCACAGAGAAAGATCCTTAGAAAGGGTCAAATTTAAGAGTCTAAATTCCCTTTTCAAAAATGACTTCTGGGCACTTAGAAGCTTAACTGTCACAGCAAGTGGATAAGACTTAAGGCTTCTAAGTGCCTAAATCACTTCTGAATATAGGATCTAGATTCCTATGTCACATCGGCCCTTTTGTAAATTTCAACCCAGAAAAACTATGTTACAAAGTAACTCAGCAAAACTTTGGGTCAAGGAGAGAAAATGAAGTCAGAAAGCTTATGAGGAGGAATACAAAACAGCAATTTTTGATAACTAGGACTACAAAATGAAAAATATTTACTTGATTCTGGAGAGTTTTTGCAGTATAATGCTGAGTTTTTCCACTATCAGTAGATCGAGTTTAGGATTTCGAAGCAACACAGAACAAGTACGGAAAAAGGTCTCATTGCTGCAGGCTTCTAGGAAAGGCTGCAAAAAACCTGTAAAGTAATAATGTAATGTTCTCATCAATTAATTTGGTAGAAAAAATCCAATAATATAGTTAATAAAAGAAGAAGTAGTGCACTTTATACTTGCAATGTAACAAGACAAACTACATAACTTTTTGGCTTCTACTGCACTTTTGACATAAAACTCTAGCAGAATCAGAAACTACAGAACCTGAGCTACAATGCTGTGCTGACATTACCAATAACACTTGAATATAAAAACAAGGTAGTAAACACAGTAAAATCATTTTGCTTTCTCAACAATAAAAAATGGCAGGAGGGAGGGAGGGCTACTTTTAACTAAAGTGATAATTCTGCATCTTTGACACACCTATCTGAAACTCACATATCAGCAGTGCACATCATGTGATCAGCAGGCAGAAGCACTAAGCAGTGCCAAAGGTGGTTCACCAAGGAGTATTGCTTTAAGAAGCTGCAAAAGTACATGTCAGCAGATGATACTGAAATACTTATAGAAGCTAATGTGAAACTAAGAAATCTGTCATCAAAATGTTTGTTTAGTAGTACTCAGCTTCAAGACAGGTGCAATAAAAACTGAGCAAAAAAAAATAAGATTGATCCATATGAATATTAATATAACTCCCTTAATGCTGCTTACCTAAAGCTTTTGGTCAAGTCATGCTGCATTTCTATTCACTTTTGTTCTCTTCTCCACAATCTTATTGCTCATATATACACAATGAAATCTGTCCACATTTTATCACATTTTCGTACCTAACAAATTAGTTTATAATTACAAACCATCAAATTCTGTGTTTAAGAGTTCAAAAAACTAATATGGACACCAAGGGTGAACAATTCATTTTTTTGGCCTGACAGGGCAAAGAGAATACAAATACACCGCTACCTTGATATAACGCGACCCGATATAACACGAATTCGGATATAACGCGGTAAAGCAGCGCTCCGGGGCGGCGGGACTGCGCACTCCGGTGGATCAAAGCAAGTTCAATATAACGCGGTTTCACCTATAACGCGGTAAGCTTTTTTGGCTCCCGAGGACAGCGTTGTATCGAGGTAGAGGTGTACAAATACATGCATCATATTGCTAAGTCCCCCCCCTTTGAAATGGGCATGAATGTGCATTTGTTCCACCCAAAGGTAGATGATGTTTTTTAAAAATTAAAAACTCAGATTAGTTTTTATTTAAATCAATTTTTATTTAAATTAAATATTTTTCTTTTTTAAAATAAACCTATTTCAAATTACATTTGAAATTATGTCAATTTACATTAAGGCCTAAGCCTACTTTAGTCCATTAAAATAATTTAAATAAAAAAAAAATACAGCAGCATCAATAAGCCCTCCTCAAATTACAACGAGATAAAGGGTGCCTATTTTTAAATTGTATAACTGGGGTAAATAGCTAACTTTTTAGGTCAACTCAAGGTTTATAAATTATCAAAATGTTGTGTACTACATTAAGTAGCCTCCCCCCCCAAGTCTTTACAAGGGAGCAAATATTGGTATTTACATTTTTCCAAATGTAAGTACTACAGTTTCTGTTCTGCATTTTTAGGGCTTTGTCTATATGGTGGGGTAAGGTGCTCTACAGACGTATGGCTTCTACAGTGCACTAACACGTTGTGCATTAATTGGTCAATGTAGACCCGGCTGATGCACACTAAAGGTTCCCTAATGAGCTTTAACATAGTGCTGTTTCTAACACGTGCTGTTTCTAACAGCACTATGTTAAAGACCAGCAGGGTCTACATGGATCAAGTAATGTGCAACATGTTAGTGCGCTTTAGAAATCACCCCATCTCCCACCCACCCACCGTAGAATACATTACCCACCCCACCATGTAGACAAGCCCTTAAGCACCTAAATACTTTCAAATATCTGTCAATTCACTAACTCCAGGTAATACTTCCTTTGTTTAATAAATTTTAAATGCAAAATAGGCTCTGATAAACTTGTTTTCTTTCCTATGTTTCTTGCATATATAAGGTAACTTTATGCATCTAATAAAAAACAAATGTAAAATGTTGCTTTTGTACACTTTTAATTCCAATTTCCATCTAAATGCAACTTGGCACAAATCCTGGGTAAAAATAATATCAAATGTTTACCATTCACCATTTTCTAACATAAAAAAATGTTAAAATTGAGAATTCAAATAAATGTAGGTTAACCTATATAATTGTTTAAATACATATGTACATATACAGTATATTCTTCCAGTTAGCAAAAGGAAGTACCAAATTGAGCGTAAAGGCTATATTTGGTTGCAAATCAACATGTTCCAATGGTTATAACAGCCAATGAGAATGAACTTTTCTTTAGGACAATAACCAAAAAGTACAAATGCAAAACCAGACTAAAACCAATTATTTAAATCAAGGTTTCCTGCTTGCTGATTTAAACCATGATTAAAATAAGTGCGGCTCCGGTGTGGGCGGGCAGCCCAAGCAGGGTCCTTTACCCAGTGACCCTTGATCCGGCTTGCTCAGTGCCGGGTCCCTCTTCTTAGGCACCGGCGAAGGGGACCAGTGCCGGTAGGAGCCTGGTGCACTGCACAGAGGCCGAAGTGCTGGGCATTGCATCAGGCCGGGCTGGCTCCGAGGCTGGATAAAGAGCGGCCTCCATAAGGAGGGCCCTCAAGCAAATGTCGCATTCTTTCTGTGTCCTGGGACGAAAGAGCTTACAGATACGACACTTCTCTTTAACGTGGGATTCCCCAAGGCATTTCAAACAGCTACCATGCGGGTCACTAACAGGCATAGGCCTGTTGCAATCAAAGCAGGGCTTTAAACCCGGAGACCAGGGCATGCCTCGCTTGGGGCAAAGTCCACACAGTCACCCTAACTGACTAACTACAGGACTTAACAGCTACTTACTAACTAATCTATTACAAACAAAACTATTTACAGCTGGCACACAAGGTTCAGGAGTAGGAGAAAACCGCTGACCACCGAGAAGCAAGGGAAGGAGGCACTCCGACCAACCACCACGGGTGGTAAGAAGGAACTGAGAGGGTGTAGGGCCAGCGGTGCCTGATATACCGACGCATGAGCGTGGCACTCAAGGGGGCACCACGGCCGATCCTACGGATACCACCAAGGCAAGTCTCCAACAATTGTGCACGTGGGCGCACGCACACCTAGAATGGAATCGATGTGCACAAGCACTCAAAGAAGAAAGTGTATTTCTTTTGAAAGTTCCTTTGCATGTGTGTTGAGCAAAGTACTTTATAAATGAAACGTCAAGGTGCTGCTATCAATTTAGTGAAGATGGATGCATCTTTGTTTAAAAAAAACAAGGACATATATATTTTTATTAGTCATAATAGATAGCCTGGGAGTGAATACAAGGTTGTAATTTATTTCAGGAGCTTTACTGAACCCAGTATAAACTAATCCCAGAAAGCACAACTCACGCAACCTAACACCATTTCGAACAATGGCTGAAAAAAAATCTACTTGGCAGTGACAAGTGGGAGTCTTTCCCTTGTCGGCATGAAGGTCTAACTCATCAATTTCTGCAGAATTTAAGCTTTCGTTTATTTATAGTTTCTAGCCCATATGATTGTGAAGATACCCTTCCAAAAGTAACCTCTATGCAAAGCAATGCAATGTTGCCTTCCTGAGTACACAAACAGATGACTCCAGTGCCTTTTTCTGCTTCTTATAGCTTTATTTAACAGCACCAAGTGAAATTAACAAGATTTGCCAGTTTCATGCTGCTACTCTGTGGACAGTAGTGATACTAACAAGGACTGTCAGTTTCATGCTGTTGGATGGGAATGCTGAGGAATAGCAAAGGCAGACCATGGAGTTACTCATGATAGAAGGCTGACAAAACATAGGCTAATAGAGTGGAAGAGTAACAGAAACCCTCCTCGTTTACAGGACCCATGAAGAGGTAGATGAAAGGATTAATTCATGTAATTCTGCTTTGAAAGTATCATTTCACTGGATTCCTACCCTTGGGTTTCCCTACAGTGAAACAGGCTGACATCCTTTAGCTGTCAATGAATTTTGGCTCTTTAAGACTCCCCTTTAGGTCAGACATTTTTAATTCCCTTGATGAGCCTGACACAGAGAAGTTCCTAAATTGCAAAAGTAATGTGTACAAATATTTATGATAGGATCATCAGAAAAAATCAACAATTGAAAGGACAGTGAAAAGGTGAGTAGAAATCAAAGGTATCTTCAGAGAAGCAAAATTACAAGCGGGTAATTCTCTCTCTCTCTCAAGTTACCATTATTATGTTATGGTAGTGCTTAGGGTCCCCAGTCAAGAATCAGGGCCCTAGTGATTGAGACATTGCACAAAGTTCCCCTGCCTCAGAGAGCTCACAATCTAGGTTTGTGACAAGACATAACAGAAGAATAAAACAGGCAAATGTGGAGCAGAGGAATAGGGCTGGGTTTCTATTAAAGAGTAGATAAACTCTCAGATTCTCCAATCACACAGGAGGAAAAAATACTGTATGAGGCAGGTTCACATCCCAGGAGAATCATGGAGTCATCCAAAATTCCCATCCACAACAGGAGATGGGAGGGCTAGAGGGGAATTTTGAATAGGAGATGAACAGAGGTAAGAATGTATATTCCTCTATATGAAGATAATATGGTTTGTAATACAAGGCAAAATTTAAAAAAAAGGAAATTCAGGCTCTGGAACATACACTTGTAAAGTGTCTGAAGACTTTACTATACCGGACATCATAACAAGACAGCAGAAAGCCAGTTTCATAAAGATCTACAAAAACACCTCCTGGAGGAAAATATATAGTTCAGGAAAGGAATATCATTCCAGCACACAATTCAACACCCAACACAATCTGACAAAGGTAACCTGGGTTCCAACGTGAAAACAATTTTCATTTTCTAAGGTAATTGTGTCCAGAGAGGAACAGCTATAGACCATTTCTGTCAGGTATCGAGCAATGTCACTATCCATCTGATTCTGTCCTTAATGTGACTGTCCAGGTCGACCATATACCCAAGGTGTACCTCTAGTCTTTCTACAGGTACTTTACTTTTGAGACAATAGGGATCATTGTGGAAAAAAAATTGAAATCAAGATCTCAGGGCCATGTAATTTGAGGCAGACAGATCCTGAGTAGATCTACGCAGGAAATTCTTTTTCCATCCTGCTAAAGTGTTCACGATTTTAAAAAGTTTTCCTATTGAGCACTGAGACAAAACCAAAACAATGTGCATTTTCTGAAAAAACAGAGGAAGAGAACCCCAGAACAATCAGCAGCCTAGAGATTAGCGCTCTCATCTCAAGTGGGAGACCCAAGTCCCAGCTCTGAATCTCCCATATCCTAGGTGAGTACCCTGAGCACCAGAAGGTTGGCTATTCTGGGGTCTCAGTTTCTCCTGTTAGAAGTGTTCCACTTTGAATAAATAATTAAATACCCATTTGGCCAGAGAGAGAAATTGACTCTACAGCCTGTGGGTTATGGCACTCGCCTGGGATGTGGGAGAGCCAGGTTCAAGTCCCTAACCACCAGGCTATTAGCTATTCTGGGATGGGGGGGAAAGCGTGTCTCTTTGACCAGAAATTTCATCCTGGACCCGATAAACCCTTCCTGCTGAAAGTTCAGTTGAAACTGTTACAGTCCCATGAAAAATTTTGATTGTAACAAATTGGCACTTTTCAACAAAAATATTCTGTCAAAAAATTCATGACCAGCTCTATTCCTGAGGACTGCTCATGGATGTATATGCTACTCTTAAAATTAGTAATATGGGATTACAGAGACAAGGTGGGTGAAGTAATATCTTATATTGGACCAACTTCTGTTGGTGAGAGAGACAAGCTTTCAAGCTACAGAGGGAGCTCTGTGGGACCGACAATAGCTACAACACTGCATATAATATGGAACTGACATATAGAATTATACCGAAGGTCCTTAATCTAGCCAAGAAAAATATTTAGTTGAAACATTGCAGTTGTTATAGAGATATGGCAAAATATTAAATCTGGAAAGAAAGATCATCTATCCCAGAAATCCTAGTAACACTGTAAAGATCATGGCTAAGGTGAGTCTAACTTGTTAAATTCTTAAAGATGGGCCCCAAGATTACAGATGTAGCCTCATTCTCAGACAGATGTGTGCAATCGATGTACACTGCTAGCATATTTGCAAGGAGCTTAAAGTGAGCAAAGGAAAGGGAAGCTCACCTAGCATACTGAAAGAACTAATCTCCCAGAGGATTTCAGTTCAACTACTGTACTCTTGTCACATAAGCCACTTCTAGGAATTTTGACCTAGAAAGGTACTAACTTTTCTCTTGAGCAAAAATGCTTAACAGATTGTGTTAGTTACTAGGCAGCAATTGAAGCAAGACCAATTGAAATTCTTATAGTGTCCCAGGGACGCAAGAAATGAGTACACATTTTCAAGTTATGATAAGGAAAGCAGCCCTCCCAGTCTACGTTACACCAATGAAGAAGTGATGTGAATTATTT
Source organism: Emys orbicularis (assembly GCF_028017835.1). Lineage (NCBI taxonomy): Eukaryota > Metazoa > Chordata > Testudines > Emydidae > Emys > Emys orbicularis. Next base: position 254,802,398 of record NC_088683.1, on the reverse strand, counting down.
TATAATAATGGGAAGCTGAAGAATACCTTGTTTACCAAGGGAGTTACTCCTAAGAACAGGTAACAGGAAGGTGCGGCAGGAAAGCTAGTGAAAACACAGTAAGTATTATCAAATATAGATGAATAAGACCACTAGCATCCACAAACTAATTTATAAACAAAGTTTGTTTAAATAAATATGTCTTCAGACAAGAGAAAATAAAGTGAGTATAAAGACATTTGTGAGATGACATATGCCTTCAAGCTCAGATTGAATGCATTTTGTGCAGATGATGGTGGCAAGCTCTCCCCACTGACCTGAAGATAATCGGAGTCACCTCTAAATACATTATTATTAGTAGTAGTAGTATTGCTGTAGCACCAGAAAGCCCTAGTTACGGATCAGAGCCCTATTGTGCTAGGCGCCATACAGAAAGACATTCCTTGCCTCAAACTGCTTACAAACAAAAAGTAATTGATCCCCAATTTGAGACACCAAGGAAGCACACCTCTGCAGACACACACAGTACCCTACTTAACCGGCTCTGTACTCACAGGATATAAAGCCAGGGAAATCTTCTTACGACCTCCCTATGTTATTCCTTTTGAAATAAAATTTAATTTTAAAGAAAAAAAGAGTTAATATTTTGATAAAGTTTATAACACAGAATATAAGGCATAAGTTAAAAATACTATAGAAAAGATTGACTACTTTAATAAAATAGAACCACCATCAAAGTGGAAAGAATTGCTCGGTTTCACAGAATATAATTAGCTGGAAGTAGAGCAATCAAAAATAGTTTATAAAAAAAATTCTCTTAAAATACATAAACTAAGTTTACAAAATCTCTTAGTAACTTCTTCTGGAAGGATACTACTGTAAATTGTTAGAAAGCCCATGTTAATGTAATACATTTAAATGCACATTTATCTGAAAAATAATTGTGGAGGTGAACAAGTGCTTCTAAAAATATTTGAAAAAATTCTATTTTGGTGGTCTGTGGTTGTAGTAATTATATTTAATTTTTCTTGTAAATTTTTGGTGATTATGAAGTCTACATCTGTCATGTCAGGAATTTTGTACAAGTTATAATATTCTGTACAAGCCTGCACAGGCATCCTTAGAAATTTGTACCAACTTGCATTAGTAGTTCAGTTTCAAAAGTACACTGCAATAGACAATAAGCAATTAATTATTGTGATCAGTCACCAACAGTCATCAAATCTCACAGGCTGTTATTGTCTTTAAAAAAAACTCCCTTTTAAAAACTTAGGTATACGTCATTTTCGAAAATGAACACAGACAGAAAGCATATTTGTGAGAGTCTCATGCTGAATAATTAAACAGTAGGGGTTTTGCCTCCACTTCATGTGGAGATGTAACGTTTACTAGCATCAGTGGCTAATGTACATACACACCAACGGGAGGGAGAAGAGATGGCAGCAATGCAAGTGAGTGACAGAGTACTGACAACATGACTGACCATTTGGAGAAGTCCCTCACTATGATTATGGAACAGCAAAGAACTTAGGAGGAAATGAAATTGTTTCCCTGTTGCATACAGTCACCTGCAGTAATTTATTTATAAAAGAGAGGGGAACAACTTGCTAAGTTAAGTTCCTGTATCTTATTGATGAATGACAACAGTTGTTTGGAACCAGTATTTAAAATGTATCTGATGTAGTATTGCTTAATTATTATTTTTATTGTTGTAGTGCCCAAACTTTGCTAGGTGGTTTCCACACCTGAGAAAAGTAGTTCCTGCATGATAGAGCAAACAATCAAAAAAGCCAGAGACAGATGCCTATTTGATGAAAACAAAGAAGCAGGAGCTCGAAGCCTCCATCTCTGTGATCTTTGCCTCCTAAATACCACCCTGTACCGGAAACCTACTGACCGCTACACTTACCTACATGCCTCCAGCTTCCATCCAGGACACACCACACGATCCATTGTCTACAGCCAAGCTCTAAGATATAACCGCATTTGCTCCAATCCCTCAGATAGAGACAAGCACCTACAAGATCTCTATCAAGCATTCTTAAAACTACAATACCCACCTGCTGAAGTGAAAAAACAGATTGACAGAGCCAGACGAGTACCCAGAAGTCACCTCCTACAAGACAGGGCCAACAAAGAAAATAACAGAACACCACTAGCTGTCACCTTCAGCCCCCAACTAAAACCTCTCCAGCGCATCATCAGAGATCTACAACCTATCCTGAAAGATGATCCTTTACTCTCACAGATCTTGGGAGACAGACCTGTCCTCGCTTACAGACAACCCCCCAACCTAAAGCAAATACTCACCAGCAACCACACATCACTGAACAAAAACACTGACCCAGGAACCTATCCTTGTAACAAAGCCCGATGCCAACTCTGTCCACATATCTATTCAAGTGACACCATCATAGGGCCTAATCACATCAGCCATACCATCAGGGGCTCGTTCACCTGCACATCTACCAATGTGATATATGCCATCATGTGCCAGCAATGCCCCTCTGCCATGTACATTGGCCAAACCGGACAGTCTCTACGCAAAAGAATTAATGGACACAAATCTGACATCAGGAATCATAATACTCAAAAACCAGTGGGAGAACACTTTAACCTGTCTGGCCATTCTTTGACAGACCTGCGGGTGGCTATCTTAAAACAGAAAAACTTCAAAAACAGACTCCAACGAGAGACTGCTGAGCTGGAATTGATATGCAAACTAGACACAATCAACTCAGGGCTAAATAGGGATTGGGAATGGCTGAGCCATTACAAACATTGAATCTATCTCCCCTTGTAAGTATTCTCACACTTGCTTCTTATCAAACTGTCTGTACTGGGCTATCTTGATTATCACTTCAAAAGTTTTTTTCTCTTATTTAATTGGCCTCTCAGACTTGGTAAGACAACTCCCACCTGTTCATGCTCTCTGTATGTGTGTATATATATATATCTCCTCAATATATGTTTCACTCTATATGCATCCGAAGAAGTGGGTTGTAGCCCACGAAAGCTTATGCTCTAATAAATTTGTTAGTCTCTAAGGTGCCACAAGTACTCCTGTTATTTTTGCGGATACAGACTAACACGGCTGCTACTCTGAAACCTGTCATTAGACTGGTCTGGCTGTCAAAAAAAGAAATACTACCGCTTGGTTGTGGCTGAGCATGATATTTGGTCCTTCTTGTAGATGGTGCAAAGAGAGCCCTAAGAATTTCAAAACAGTTTTAGAATCCTGTCAGGTGTAAAGTGCTTTATCTGTCTTGTATGAAAATAAATCAGGTACCTCGAAAGTGGGGTCTTCATTTGTTTGTTGTACTGTACCTCCAGAGGCCTGCCGCCAAGAAGAACCGTTCATGGTGACAGCTGTCACCATGGATCTGGCTGCCAAATCTGCCACATCCAGTGATGTCTGCAGTGCTGAACAAGCAACCAATTGGTGGTCTATAACCAAGGCTCAGAACTGCTCTTTAGAGCTCCCCAGAAGTTTGTCTGTAAACTAAGAGATTGCCCACCAGTTGATACAGTTGTATCTGGACAGTAAGACCTGATAGTTAGCTATGAAGTTGTAATCCTAATGTGAAAAAATTCTTCTTCCCAAACAGATACAGTTTCTTTGCATGTTTTCCTTTGGAGGTGGCTTTAGACTGTCCCTGGAGACCCCTCTCATTCACAGTGCCCCTACCTGTGACCCTAGCATGGGACACATATAGAAATGTTCAACCCTCCCCCGGACAGAACTTGGTATTTCTGTTCAATGAGTTTGGCCACTGGTGGAATGGATGAGGGGGTCTGGCACGGAGTCTTAATAGGCTGCATGATACCCATGTCCATCAACAATGCTATCTTTCCTGTTGTAGCTAGGTGGAGAATATCAATAACCTTATGGCTGCTCTCTTCTACAAGCTTAACTTGTTTTTCAAGCGAAGCTGCCATCCATCTAAGGAGCTTTTGGTATACTTTGAAATCATCCAGTACCAGGGATGACGTCTCCAGTAGCAGGGCCTCATCCAGTGATGAGGACAAAGCATTAAGAGGGGGCACTGGAGAGACTTTCTAAGGCTGATCCTGCAGTACTGAGACAGCGTGCTGTTCCACCAACTGTTGGGGTAGACTTGGTGATGCCAATCTCCAAGGTCGGTCAGTACCACCACCACTACCTGTCTCTAGGTATCAGTGGGAGAGACTTCCCTCCTGGCTTTTGTGACTTTACAAGGGGGTGGAGAAGGTGACCTGGAAGCTAGAGGTGCCCCTCATGGCATCCAATATGACCACTGAGGGGGTCAGAATGGTACTGGACCCCAGGAATGCCAGGTCCAAGTCTCCCAGTTCTGTGCTCTGCCCCTGTCTGAGATCACTTGTGGAACTGAAAGCATGATCTAGAGGATGCCCCACTGTGTCTGTAACATGTAATCAGCAAGCCATCTTTAGACTCCAAGACAGACCTGGGGTAGTCTGAAGCCCACAGCAGTGTGGTACTGGGGGTTGTCTTTGGAGACTGGGATCTGGATCAGTGCTGGGTTCGAAGCATCAAAGGAAGCATGGATGACTTCCTGACTGCTGGTACCGTACAACAAATCAGCACTGGTGCCGAGGTCAAGTGTGGTATAGAGCTGGACAGTGGTGGAGCCACTGTGAAATGTACCATAGCTAAGACATGTAGTACCTGCGGCGGTGCCAAATGAGAGTCCTTACCCTGAACAAGAGGTGACAAACCGTGTTATTGAGAGATTCTAAAGGTCTCTGCTGCAGCATAAGCTTCTAGTGTTGTCAGTAAAGAGAGACACGGTTGCTCCACCAAGATCAGAGAAGACTGACCCAATGTCTCTGCTAGAGCAAGAGCTAGTCTCGATGGCCCCTGAAAGGACACCAGAGTCAACAGCTCAACGTCAAGAGACACAGCATGAGCTAGTATTTGAGAACAGTAAACTGAAGGGCGCACTTTACTGTCGGTACCGGAGGAGCTTTCTGAGGAGGAATGTCTCCTTTGAGACTCTGACGAATCTGATACTGACTTCTTATGCTTCTGAAGCTGAGAAAGCTCAGAAGCTCTGAGCCTCCCAAAAGGCAGCTCTGGCAACAATGAACTCCTGCATCCATCAATGCGTAAAGCAGGGGAAGTACTTCTGGAAGAAGTCTTTGACGAGGCCCCTTTTGGAGAATTAGGGCAGCCTCCATGAGAAAATACCAGGATCATTCGTCTATAAAGGGGAAGGAGAGTGGGTCGTGAAATGGACAAGTGCAACATCTCGAAGGTCAGTAACTGTTTTTTTCTTCTCTGAGCGATTGCACATGTCCATTCTACTTCAAGTGACTCGCAAGCAGTCTGGGGGTGGATTTTCTAATCTACTCGAAGAGTGACTGAAGGACTACTCATCCGAACTTGGCATTATCTCTGGAATGCTGAGGTATAGCATAAATTGTAAAAGTATGTACCGACAACCAAATTGCTGCTCTACAAATACCTGTTATAGGTACTTAAGGCAGAAGCTTAAGGAAGCTGCTTGAGATCTTGTAGTGTGCCCTACTACTCTACCCGGAGGGGTTACATTAACAATGTCATAGCACAGATACATTTAGGAGGAAATCCAGGATGAGATTCTCTGAGTCAAGACAAGAACGCTTTGCACCCTGTCTGCAATTGCCATGAATGGCTGGGAGGATGACCTAAACAATCTAGTTCTGTTCAAATAAAAAGTTACTGCTCTTCTAACATCCACGGTATGAAGTCTCCTTCCTTATGAGAATGGGGCTTAGGAAAAAGTTGATAAGTATATCACTTGATTGAGGTGGAATCCCAACACTACTTTAGTCAAAAAAATTTGATGCAGATGTAAGTACTTTGTCCTTATAAAAGATTGTATAGGGAGCATGAGCTACCAACGCTCATAATTCTGCCTCTCTTTCTTGCAGAGGTAATGGCTACCAAAAAATGCTACTTTCACGAGTCGATGGAGTCAAGAGCAGGTAGCCATCAGTTTAAAGAGTGGACCCATCAAACTTTGTTAGCAGTTTCCCCCCTTTTTTCTAGGGTGGTCAGACTGCTTAAGCATGAAATGCAGGTATCGTTGGTACGACTGAGGGCAGAATTGTTTCTTTTTACGGAATAGAGTGTAAAATCCCAGTGTTTTCAATGTAGCCTTCAAGTCTTTTGAGACTGTGAAACTTCTCATCAGTCTGCTGAGAGAATAGGATTGAACCTTCCCAGGGGAAATCCTGAATAGTCTGCTGGACCTCCCATGGAAGACTCAAGGCTTGACCCATGAACAACTACACATCATTACTGCAGCTCTGGTTGCTGAATCTACCTCATCGAATGCATCTTGAGGGGCGGGGGGACAGAGAGAGAGGTCCTACCCACGAGTTTGCCCTCTTCCAAGATGGCCCAGGATGCTTTCCTGGCATCCTCTGGTAACTTGTCAATTAACTTGAGAACACTGCCCTACAGAGAAAAATCATATCTGGCCAGCAAGGCTTGCTGATCAGATATATGAAACTGCAGGCTAGCAGTAGAATATATCTTACCAAAAAGGTTGAGTCTTTTTGCATCTTTATCCTTTGGGGTAGACGATGGCCGTCCCTGACATGCTCTTTCATTTACTGTCGAATCAACCAAAGAACCTGGCAAGGGATGAGTGTAGAAAGGTTCAGAGCCCTGAGAAGGGGCATGGTACCTGCACTTAGTTCTCGTGGCTGTCAGCAGCAGAGACAATGGCATTTGCCACAGTAATCTTGTGGGCTCTGGTATGACTTCATTTATAGGTAGAGTCACACTGGAAGGTCTAGCTGACCCCAGTATGTCTCCCAGTCTGTGAGAACTCTCTTGAACTACCTCAACCTGGATGTCAAGCTCATTAGGAGCTCTTGGTAGGCCTGGTAGTCATCCTGAAGAGAGGAGGAATTCCGAGACACCACTACCTCATCAATCAGGTGATGAGGAGGAGGTGTGCAAAGAAGGTTGAGCAGGAGCTTTCTATACCTCCCCAGATGGAAATTGTGGTATGTAATGTTCCTGCTTGCTACTGACATTGGTACCACAGGTAACCTTGAAATTCCACATGTGAACTATCCTGACGTCTGCTTGGGGATCTGGAGGGCAGAGGAACTGGGGAGAATCTGGTGGTGGGGAGGAACCCCAACTGTTTCAATACGGCCATTGGTAGGATACAGGACCCCTATCTCTATCAGCCCAAGGATGTGTGTCCCTGGACCACCACGGGAGCTCTTCTGGATACCAGGAGTGGAATCTTCACAATGAAGTTGAATGATGCCTTCTATCCTGGAAGCGAGAGCCAAAGGAACCTACATCAGGCACCAAAGAAGAGTCACGTAGCCAGGGAGGTGTGGTACCATGTGGTATCGTGGACAGGTGCCATGCCTCTGGAGACACTGATACCAGGGACAACATACTGAGTTTGCATCTGGATGGCACCAGGCAAGGCACCAAGGATTGGACCTTACTGATAGGTAAGCCAGATGAAGTCTGAAGATCAATCGGTACAGGATGTATCTTGCATATAGCATGGTAGGTCCTCAAGGAGAGTCACATTGGGGACCACTGTCAAATCTGTAGGGACTTCAAGCCCCAGACAGGACAGAATCATACAACTATAGGACTGGAAGGGACCTCATGAAGTCCTCAAATACAGCCGTCTGCTCTGAGGCAGGACCAGTAAACCTAGAACATCCCTGACAGGTGTTTTGTCTAACCTGTTCTTAAAAATCTCCAATGACGGGCACTCCACATCCTCCCTTTGAAGCCTATTCCGGAGCTTAACTATCCTTATCGTTAGAAAGTTTTTCCTCATATCTAACCTAAATCTCCCTTGCTGCAGATTAAGCCCCCCCGTTACTACTTGTCCTACATTCAGTGGAGTTCAATGGAGAACAATTGATCACTTTCCTCTTTATAACAGCCCTTAACATATATGAAGACTTATCAGTTCCCCCCAGTTTTCTTTTCTCAAGACTAAACATGACCAATTTTTTTAACCTTTCCTCCTTGGTCAGGTTTTCTAAACCTTTTACCACTTTTGTTGCTCTCCTCTGGACTCTCCAATTTGCTCATATCTTTTCTAAGGGCTGGTCTACACGGGGGGGGGGGGGGGGGGGGAATCGATCTAAGATACGCAACTTCAGCTACGTGAATAGCGTAGCTGAAGTCGAAGTATCTTAGATCAATTTAACTCAGGTCCTCACGGCGCGGGATCGATGGCCGCGGCTCCCCCGTTGACTCTGCTACCGCCTCTCGCTCTGGTGGAGTTCCGGAGTCGACGGGGAGCGCGTTTGGGGATCGATTTATCGCGTCTAAGACGAAACGTGATAGATCGATTACTACCTGCCGATCCGGCGGGTAGTGAAGACATACCCTAAAGGTTGGTGCCCACAATTGGGCACAGCACTCCAGCTGAGGCCTCTCCAGTGGTGAGTGAGTGAGACAGTTACCTCCTGTGTCTTACATTTGTGTTAATATATCCCAGATTGATATTATCCTTTTTTCCAACTGCACCACATTGTTGACTCTGATTCAATTTGTGATCCACTATAACTTCTAGATTCTTTTCCCAGAACAGGTGGAAACCAACACTCTAAATAAAAGTTAAGTAAAATAACAAATGAAATTTACTCCAAAATTCTAACTAACTAGAGACAAGTACACTAACTACATACAAAAAAAAATAGATTTTCTGAAAGGGAGAACACTTGCAGAGCAAAGCAACATGCTCTGACTACCAGTCACGAGCAGTAAGAAGCAACTGAGGGAGGCTGAGGATGGGTCATGCAACAGCACGAGACAGCAAAGGGTGCATGCACTGCCATGACAGATATCATTAAGGGAAATATCTCTGGCTCTGGTGCACTGGGCATATACATACCTGAAATGTGCAATCACTCAAAGAAGAACCTTAACTCTTCCCCCACAAACACTACCAGCTGTCAAAATCTTTAACCACTCTTCTGAATACAACTCCTTATCAAACTATCCTCTCCCAACACAACCAACAACTACTTCACCGAACATCTACAACTATTAGTGTTGGGGAAAATAATTTAGTAAAGGGTGTAGGCCTTACTGGAGCCCTAGTAGGCCTGGTTAAAAGTATGAACCAAGGCTGTGAGCCAAAGTAGGCCTTATCAGAACAGCAAGGCTAGGTATCAGCTAATCAAGTACATTCCTAAAGGGATGATACAGGAAGTCACAGATCCCTTGTGAGATAAGGAGGGAATGACAGGATAATGGAGGAGGATGTTTTGTTCAAACTATCAGATACAAGGTACAAGAATGGTAGCTAACAACATCTGGAGTGTAATAAGTAACTTGTTTGTACCAATGTGTAAAAGAAAAAGTCATAGGAGGGGCAGTTTTTGTATTGGCCTATCAAACAATATTATGTTGATTGAGCCGAAAACCTTGTCACAGACATACATATGTTAGTGAACCTGCTTGGTATGAGGGGCCCTAGTACCGTGCTTTGAAGACAATAAACCTGGCCAGTCCTTTGTCACTGAACGGAGCTTGTGGTCTTTCTTTATGAGTAATGTCAAGGTCTGCTGAATCAACATTAGCTGCAAGCTATACTGGTGCAGCAAACACCGGAGCTTCAGAAATAACACTGCAACACTAGCAGCACAGGGGTGTGAAGAAGGGAAGGATGGGAGGGTTGAAGAGAGAGGGGTAGAGTTAAAATCAGGTGAACACATGTGACATTCATCTCATTAGGCTATTTGATGCTGTTCAGCCTTCCACCAGTAATATTTTTAAGAGTATCTTTTTTAAGGCAGAGCAAACAGTCCCGTTTCCACCAGCACAAACAAAGATACAATGGGGAGTTTGGTTTGAAATTTAAGTTCTTGGAGAAACCAAAACAGTTAAGTATGTAAAAATGCCCAGCTGACTACCTTCAATATTTCTAACCCAGTGGCATTCCCCTCTTGGTCTAAAAACCCAGACATTTTTACAAATCAAAAAGGGTTTATGTACCAGGGATCCCCCGATACAGCATCTGACCCATCCTCTGCCTCAGTTTCCCCTTCCTGAACCCACCAATAACTGCTCATAAGCTCTCGTTTGTTGAGAAACACCCTTTCTTGGGGTCAGTTTTATTAAAATAATATCACAGTTCAATGTCAACTTAAATTAAAAACAGACTTTCTCCAACTATACATTTCCTTAGTCCCTTGTTCAATAGTTCTTTTCCAAAACCCAGGTCCTGCTGTTTGGTGCTTCCTAAAGCCTCTTTCACTTAAGGGTTCTGCCCTTGTCCCACACATGCCTGGCACAGAAGGCCTCTTTCTCCAGGTCCTCTCTAACCCTTGGTCTCCTGCAGAAGCCTTCCTGCAGGTTTCTCATCCTCTGAGTAACCTTTCATATAGGGAAGCAGTGCCTCTTATCTGAGCATCAGGGGATCATCTGATCGCTAACCTCAACACCAATCACTTGGGGATGCAGTTTAAAAGTGGCACAGGTAAGGCTGAGCCCCACCCCCCCTTAAAGGGCCAGGTCATCCAGTAACAGTAAACAAAAACAAAACGTCACCAAGCCATCTAGAAAAGTCACTTTTACTTATTAGAAATGGAAAAACTGAGCAGCATCAGCTACTCACTCAAATTATAAAGAGAGTTCATACAAGAGCCTGGCTATTTTCATGTCTCCACCTGATGGCAGAAGGACTTGCATCCAATGTCTGTTCTAGCATAGACTGACTTCAGAGAAACTAGAAATGTGCCCATCACCTACAGGAGCAATGGAAAAACCTTAAAATGAGTTGCAAAATGTAACAGGGATAAATCAGAAAACAGATCTGACAATATGCTGCATATATTTAAGAAATAAAAAAAAATCCCAAAAGAATTGACTTATACATAAAGAATGAGAAACAGCTAACTCATGCAGCTAGGGAACAGCTTCACAACTGCTGTATTTATATGACAAAAAGATAAGTACTACTTGCTACTACATATTACATCAGAAAGAAAGTACAGATTGTTTTTCACTTGGGATTTAAGTTTCATTGCATTTGTTTTTCATTTAATAATCCTATATTTTTATTGTTTAAAATTAAGCGAATTTACCAGATTCCATTGTCATCTGAAGTAAACCATCAATGGCATTGGAAAGCAGACCTCTACTGGATAGTCTTAAGTGACTTAATATAACAGGCAGAGATTGGTACTCCAAAAACAAGGCCTTCCCTTCATCTGTCTTCAAATCCACGCAAAGGGAATCAAATGCCTGAGCCAGATAATCAGCTGAAAGAGACATTAAAATGCAAACAATTTTATAATCACAGTTCTAATGTCTGATCTATAAAGTTTAGTATAAATAGTTACTTTGAGATTAATAATTATACAGCTATAAAAAATGTAACAAAATTAGAAGATTAAATGGATCAAGATATTAAGGTTTAAATTGTTAGACCTTTATTTTAATATTTCCTATATTTCTAATTGACGATTTACTGTGCTTTGGTTTAAAGTAGGGAACAGGGAAGTTGGGGGCAGCCCACATTTTTTAAAAGTATGACTTATAAAGGTTAGATTTAAGTATTTTGCTCAAGAGATGAAGTGAGCCCTCTCCTGCACTCAATAAAGCTTTATAATCCAGGTTAAAATGAACAGAAATGCTTATTTCTATACTGCATGAATGATGAATGCAGAAATTCAATTTTATTCTCAATATCATATTATTCCCAATATTAACAAGAAACAGATCTACAGAATCAGTGAAATCCCAATCCCTATTGCTATGAACATTATTTTTTTTCACATCACTGAATACTTCAAGGTGTAACACTGTTTGCTTTATGGCTTTGAAACATAGAAACATGCTGCACTGGTTTTGAATTCTGAGTTAGTCTATCTCCCCAGCTTTGTTTCCTCTCCTCCTACAAGTTTCTCAGCAAGTGCTACATAAATTCCAATAAATACAAATTTTAACTAGTTTCATGATCCAACTTCAATTTTTTTTTATACAAATTAAACCATGAAAGGGAAGGACAAGGCTAGGATAACTTTAAAGCCTGCTTATGTACAAATCTATTGTTTACTTTTCTTCAAATTTTACATGTATGATACATAAAATATTTAAGACATACTGCGCCAATTTCCTAAAAATACACATGAATGTTGAAGATAAAAATAGTCAGAAAGTGACACAATTGTGACTTTTGTTCTTGTATTGTATTCTAGTTCCAGCAGTAATTAAATGGACAACCTGAACTTCTCTCATACCTATTAGGGCCTTTATTCAGGACAGTACTTATGCACACGCAACTTTAATACACAAAGTAGTCCACTGACTTCAAAGGGATGACTCATGTGCTTGAAGTTAGTCACATGCTTTTGTATCTTACTAAATTACGGCTGTAGATACATTAGAGGGTTTTTTCCTCTGAAGTGTGGTATAATGAATAAACCTGCCTAGCCTGAGACTATGTGTTCCTCAACATTTGGGAGACATCTACTAATGTGCTCAGAGATGAAGGAGAAAAGAGTAAATGGGAATGCAGTAGTTGGATAAAGACAAAGATCGCAACTACTGCATTCCCATTTACTTTCACGAGGATTTGCTCGGAGGAGAAGTTTAATCTTTCAGTTTATATGCTGATTACCACTCTACAGTATATTAAAATATACAGGGACTTGAGACTCACAGTTAAATAATAAACTCATTTAAGTGCCTTAAATAACCACAGGTCCTATATTTCAGATCTCCCTATTTCAAATTCCTATTTAGGAATAAAAACACACTACTCAGTTACAGGATGAAATAATTAAATATAATGGAGCCATTCTGTAGTAAGAAAAGTTTAGTTACAGTGCCACCTCCTGGATTTACGACACTTTAGATGAAAAAAGTAATCTTACTGAAGCTCTTGCATTATGAATAGAAGAAAATCAGTGCTTTACTTTCAATGTGTGATCAAAATTCGTATGCAGTAATTTCACGAATGTGCTTTTTATTATTGCAGATCATACTTAACCATAGCATATAAACTAACAGTAAAAATCAATAATGAGAAGCTAAAAAGTTTTACCATTGTAAGTATTGGCTTTAGCTGTTTAGCTTGATTAATGAGTCTTAGTATGGCAACTATTCATGTTGGGGTTTGTTTGTTTTTTTAATATCAGGAGGGACCTCTTATCAATGTGATTCTCATTTTAAGAATATATTTCACATTAGTCTATTAGATAGAATAACATTCTTCTAATTATTAGAACCTGTATCTGTTTTAAAAACTTCAAAAACCAAACCTAAGACACACCTTTATCAGGAATTTTAGTCTTAAAACAAATATAATAGCACAAGCAGTGACAGGGTAAACTTCCACATGATGTCACACTAATGTGATTCCTACCTTGTCTGGAGAGATTGCATCTGTAAATACGAAAGCACAGTTCAATCTCCAGAGTTATTTAATCCTTAGCCTCCCTGATTAGGCTGCCAATGATAAAAGTGGTAGTAGTCTTGTGATGTGGACATCTGCCTACTGAGAACTGGCCTGAAATCACTAACACATTTCACGGAAGCCACTGAATAGCCACCCAATAGATCTCAGGGTAGATGGTGAACAAAAGTTGACATTGGGGATGGATTTATATTGGCAGCCGAAAGGTGAAAATCTCTATAGCGCATTACCAGTTCTCCAAAATACATAGTCCCCCTGTCCCTCTATTCTCTATAACAGATGTTTTAAAATTTGGAAACATTCTACAAAACAAAGAATGGGTTTTATTTGCACAATCCACATTTAAAATCAGGAGTCAAAGAATAGGTGGTAGTACTCTCTCAAGCTCTATCAACTAATCCTTTTCTCCAGATGCTCAGATAATGATGAACACCATCTCAACGCATAGATGAAACAGAACAAGGATAAATTTAAACAATTAGCAATTTAACAGTAAATTAAATTACCCCAATGGTGTAAACCTGCAAGGGATGTCAATAGCAGAAACATGGCATACCCTCCATCTAGGGATGAATGTCCCCATAGGGGACCTCAAATTCACTGAACTGGGTGTCTCAGATTCAAGTGCTCTGTCTCTCTCTTGCCCCAATACTGGATACGCTGGGCGGCTCAGGTCCCCTTGTGTGGAAGGGCAGGAGGAAGGAAGGTGTATTAATTTAGATGGAATATATGGGCCAAAAGTGTTAACATAACCCAGTGATTGTCCAACATTAAACGGTGTTAAACAAGGTTTGGGGTTTGGTGTACAGAGATCTCAGCTTGCTTAGTACCATGGCAAACACACCATTAAAAATCCTTTTAACATTTTATTAAAGATACAGAAAAAGAAGGAAAAACAATTAAAGCATTTTAAATGTAAAATATTAAATTAGGTTTTCATTATAACAACATCCCTTGTTCCCCTTAGCTGAAGAGAATTTTTAGGAGGAAAAATCCTCATTTGACAGTCTCTTAGATGGTATCAAAGATGGTAATAACTGTCTTTTTTGGGGAAAAGAAAGTAAGTTAGTTGAGATGAGCTGGAGTGAAGCCACATGCAAAAAGTGGGGAGAAAAGAACAGCAGAGATTGAAATTCAGCTTTGGTCTCCGATATTGACTCTCACTTTGAATCTCACTACTGCAAAAACACTGTCTTATTAGCCACTCCGAGACCAACTTAAACCAGCATTGGGGTGTTTAGGGCATTGCTTTTAGCTACCTCTTTCTGGTCAGAGGCTTACAGAGCTGTAGTAATGAATACAGTCTTGGCTGGCTAAACCAGACTCCTAGTAAAGAGAAGGAAAAAGCCGAGGGATAGGAAAGGTAAGAAATAAGGTAGGGAAGGAAAAGGATGCACGGGGAATGGGGAGGTCACAAAGTCTCACATCCCACGGTGTTTGGGATTCAGCTGGAGCCAGCAGAGGTGCCGATGTCATCTGGGTCCCTCTCTCTGGCCCAGTCTGGTCAGGATATCTCTCAGGATTAGGACAAAGAAGGTCTGTGGTCCCAGGAAATGGTGGGGGTGGCAGCCATGATGGTGAAGCTCCCTCTGATAGCCCATTTTTCTCCGAAAGTCTCTTTCTTTAAGGACCCTACAAACGAGTGGTGGGTGGAACAGGGTAAATTTGTAGGCCCAGTTATCACAACATGGGGTGTGTGTCCTGCCCAGGGGTAGATTATCCTTTCCTTGGCTGTTGCGAGGGCTAGGTTGATCCCGGACAGGATTCTCCCTTCCATGAGCAGCGGCTCCTTCTTCCTGGTCACAGAGGGCATTGTGGTGCTCCAGAGCAGCTACAGGAAGGTAGCAACCACTCTCAATACTTCCTCCTAATGATATATGCCTGGAAACTCCTCTGGCTTCCCACTTAGAGGAAAAGGACTCTGGCAATGGCGCCTCCTCCTGCTCTCTTTCAATAGTGGTGCTGCTCCCCCTGCTAACAGCTGCTTGAAAGTACAGTTACTTAACCTATAGTAATTGGTTCTTCAAGATGTGTGGTCCACAGAGATTCCACTCTTAGCACTCATGCAACCTATGCACGCGAGACTGGATTCCTGTTGGCTACGAGTGTTCATTGGAGCTGTGCCCTAAGCTGCCAGAGCTCTAGTAGAATGAGCTCTCTTGTGGCTAGAAAGATCTCTTCTAACTAACTCATAAGTTCTTGTGTAGTCAGAAACCCACCTGGATAGCCTCTGAGTGGATACAGGTTGGCTCCTGACCTTGTAAACAAAAGTCATGAATAGCCTAGGTGTGCTCCTGGATGATTTTGTTCTATCTAAATAAATTGAATTCTGATACCACCTTAGGCAGGAATTTAGGGGAAAATCTAAGAGTAACCCTGTACTTCTGAAACGCTATAGAGGGTGCCAGATACGAGAGCCATGAATCTCTTCTACCCTCCTAGCTGACAAAATGGCCACCAGGAAAGGAATTTTCATGGACAGGTGGCAAAGGGAACAAGATGTTATGGTCTCAAAAGGGGAACCTGTCGACGCTGCTTATACTATACTTGGGTTCCAAGAGGGAGGTGGGCTTCTGAATGGAGGGGGGGGGGGGGGAAATGAGACCCTTCAGGAAATGTATTACTGTTTGGTGGGAATAGGAGTTTAATTCACATATTGCTGCCAGATGGACTCTTATATTGATGGAAAACCCAGATTGCTTCAGGGCTAACAAAAAGTCCAGTATTGATTAAACTGGTACTATCAGGGAGAAATTGGGTGCTGAGATGCCAAAATAGAAAAGCTCTTCCATTTAGCTCTATAAGTCAGTCTGGTTGAAGGTTTCTTTATCCAGAGTAGAACGTTCTGAACCTCTGCAGATGTCATCCAGCCCACACCCAGGCCGTCAGGTGTAAAGATTTTGGACCAGATAGAGGAGCTGACCACTGTTCTGAGAGACTGTCAGGCAAATGGGTAAGATGGCTATGTTGGTAGGTTTAGAAGATCTGAATACCAGAACCGCCATGTCCATGCGGGGGCTACAATGCTCATTTGCTCTATATCTTGCTTCAGTTTCCTCGGGACGCTAGGAATCATGAGGATCAATGGAAACATGAACATCAAACACACTGTCCAAAGGATGAGGAAGATGTCTATTAGTGAGCTGAGCTTGTGCTCCTCTTGGAGCAGAATGTCTGATATTTGTTGTAGTTTGCTGTGAGCAGGTCTAAATTTGGGAACCCCCATTTGAAGAAAATGTTCTGTACGACTGTGTCTTTGAGAGACCACTTGTGGTTTTCAAAAGTCTCTTCTGAAATGATATCCCAGTATGTTCTGAAGACCAGGAGGATGTAGGACTATTGGTGTGACAATGTAGAATGCACCACTCCTATAGATGTATGGCCTTCTGACAGAGGTAGTGATGACCTTGCTTCCCCCCTTGCCTATTGATATAGTGCACTGCTGTGGTGTGGTCTGCCAGCACCTGAATTATTGTTCCCGAAGAGTAGACCAAAAGCCTTGCATGCCAGGTGGATGGCTCTGAGCTCTAAAATATGCGTGTGTGTGCGCGGACCATCATACCTGAATAGTCAAATGATCCAGATGAGATCCCTACCCAAGTAGGGGCATCTGTTATCACAATCTTTACAGGCAGGGGTATGGAAAAGGGAACTCTAACTCTGCTGCACAGATGAAGTGGTCTCTATATGAGTTTAACAAGGAGAGGACTTTTTGCAGGACTGCTATCATCATGGATTCATAGAAATGTAGAGCTGGAGAGGTCATCTAGTTTAACACCCTGTGCTGAGACATGACCAAGTACGCCTAGACCATCCTTGACAGGTGTTTGTCTAACCTGATCTTAAACACCTCCAATGGATGAAGATTCTACAAATTTTCTTGGTAACTTAGTCCAGTGCTTAACTATCCCTATAGTTAGAAAGCTTTTACTAGTATCCAACCTAAATCTCCCTTGCTGCAGATTAAGTCCATTATTTCTTGCCCTACTTTCAGTGGACATGGAGAGCAACGGATTACCGTCTTCTTTGTAACAGTCCTTAACATATCTGCAGACTTATCAGGTCCCCACTCAGTCTTATTTTCTCAAGACTAAACATGCCCATTTTGTATTTGTTCATTTGATTTTTCCTTCCTAAATGTAGTACTTTATATCTGGCTTTACTGTTGATTTAAGACCAATACTCCTATTTATCAAGGTAATTTTAATTTCTAATCCTATGCTCCAAAGTGCTTACCACTTCTTCCAGCATGGTGTTATCCACATATTTTATAAGCTCCACTTCATTATCCCAGTCATTAATGAAAATTCTGACTAGTGCCAGACGCAGGACAGATCCCTGCAGAACTTCACTGATATGTCCTCCCAATTTGATAGCAAACCATTGATAGCTACTCTGAATAGTTTTTCAATCGTTTGTGCACCAACCTTACAATAATTACAGCTAGACCACATTTCTCTAGTTTGCTTATAAGAATGTCATGTGGAACTGTGTCAAAAGCCTTACTAAAATCAGGTCCACTGCTTCCCTCATCCACTAGGCCAAATACATACACTGTCTGCTGGGTCGATACACTGATCTCCATCATCTTTGCATGGATCAAAGGTGAAGTCTGTCATGCTGTGTGACAAACTCACATGACAACGTATCCTAGAAGTCTGAGACACGTTCTTGGGTGGGGCTGAAGTTGACTGATGAGGTCCAATATTGCCTGAAACCTTCTCTGTGGAAAGCTCGAGCTGTTTTGGAGTCTGAACATTACTCCCAATAACTCTATTTTCTGCTTCAAAATCAGTGTGGATTTTGTCTCTGTTGACCTTGAGACCTAACGAGATGAAGAGTTTTAGGATTGTCTGTACTGGGTTGGTCGCCTGTTGTGGTGATCTTCCTCACATTAGCCAGACATCGAAGGTAACAATATACCTGGATTCCTTTTGTTTTTAGGTGAGTTTTCACTACCAACAGATACTTGGTGAAAATCCTTGGAGCTGTACAAAAGCCAAAGGGCTGGGACTCTGTACCAGTAGTGTGATGTTCCTACCAGATATCTCAGGTATTTCCAGTGGAGATGTGAAAATAGACATCTTGTGGGTCAAGAGCCATGAACCAGTCCATAGGATCTAATGAAGGGATTAAAGAACCTAGGGTTACCATTCTGAACTTAAAACAATGGATGAAAGTGTTGAGACATCAAACATCAAGGAGGGGTCTCCAGCACCCTTTCTTCTTTGGAATTAAGAAGGAGTGGGAGCAAAAGCCCTGGTGCCTGAACTCCAAGGACACAAGTAGGAACAATAGAAGTTGTAAAAGGGACTCCACCTCCTGCTTCAGTTGTCTCTCATGAGAAGGGTCTCTGAAAAGGGATGGGAAATGGGAGAGGGGATTGAAAGGAATTGAGGCAAATGTGCCGCCAGATCAGGCATGCTGCAGCAACTCACCTGCAATGACTCATCCCTCCAACAGAGCCTGCAGTGACTCAGCCCTCAGGCATGCTGCAGCAACCTATCCCTGAGCAGGGCTTGGGTCAGATGACCCCTAGGTACAGGTGTTTCACTGACCCCGCCAGAGCTGCAAGTTAGTAGTACTGTTGCACAGACCCAGCCTGGAAACCTCCTCCTGCCTCACAGTGTAGCAGACTCCCTAGGCTTCCAGCCTGCCTTTGATGCAGTTCCTGTTCCTGTCCCAGCCTGCCCAAGCCTTACTCTAGCTCTGTTACTGACCTGCTCCAGCCCTGCATCCACCTCCTGACCCCCAGACTCACAACTAGGCTTCAACCCTTAGCCTGCACCTGGACTCCAACTACAATACTAATTTGGCTTGTCTATGGACTCTGACCTCAGCTCTGACCCATGGCCTGTCCCTAGACCCCGGTTTCACCATTGCTCTTGGCCTGGCAGCCAACTTTGACCATCTCTCTTAACCACCAGCCTGACTGCCTGGAACTAGAGCCTGATAGGGACTGAAAGTGAATGGGATACCCGTTGGTCACAATCTCAAGAACCCACCAGATTGAGGTAATGCCAAAGATGTTGGGGGGAGAGAGAGACTAGAGCAGAAAAGATCCTGTAGAAATCCAAGCAGACTGACATTCGTGTCAAACCTGCTGCCCATTTGAAACACCTTACTATGGGCAGCCAAGGACAAAAGAAAGGGTCACCTCCGGTGAAGTCTCTGCCTCTTCTTCAGTGGCTCAGAAGACCTTGCTGGATGAACATAGTCTTGTGTCAAGTAGTGCTGCCTTAAACATGTTTGGTGTCATGGTTGCTTCCCTTTCTGAGTTGGGATACAAAATCCCAAGCAGCATAGGATAGTTCTGGAATCTTTTAAAGTATGGATGGCTTCATCAGTTCCCCTACTGAAGAAGTCAATTCCCTCAAAATGGGAGGTCCTAAATTGTCACCTTGCCTCCCTAGAAATACTGAATGACTGGGGAGCCATGGCAACCTTCTCATGGGTATTGTAGAGGCCTCTGTTCGCACCAGTCAGACATGTTCAACAGTCTGTAGTGCTGTCCAAGCTGTCAGTTGGCTCTCCGACATAAGAGATTTAAGCTCTGCTTGGTGCTCCTATCAACAAAACTAGATTTGTCCTATTTTAAGAAATCCTACCTTGAGAGCGCGCACAGTAATATGCTAGCCTCATTTGCACTTCTGAATGAGTAGATCTTCCAGCCAAAAAGATTCAATGTTTTTTTTCTTTTTCAGTGGGGACAGATTTCAGAGGACTTTGCTGCTTTGTCCTCTCCCGTATACAGCTTGCACAAGTAGAGAGACAGGTGCAGGATGTGAGGAAAAAAAAAATATTCCAATCCTTTTGCAGGGACTTGAAGTCTTCTGTCTCTTCTCAGAACCAGGCTAAGACAGAAGCAGGCAAATGACAGATGGAAATGACAAGCTCCTGCAGGGCATCAATTATTGCCATGGTTAACCTCCCTGGTGTTGCAAAGCATAATATGTTCAAGAACTTGTGTTGTTTCTCTAGCATAATCTTAAGGGGAATATCGTCATGCATTTTATTAAGTCTTGGAGAACCCTGAATACATCTAGAGAGGCCAGTGTAGGTGGGATCATGGCCTCACTGGGACAAGGAGGAAAATTCAGCCCGAACTTGATGCTCTTCCTCTAGAGAATGTTTTGGTTTTTTTACGTTCTCCTCCTCTGGTCTTTTCAGCAGCTGTGGTTGGAGCAACAGAGTTGCCAAAGGGAGACCTAGCCCTGGACACAGTGGAGGAGGCAGGTTTCCTGAAACAGTGTTGAACATCTGAAGGGGGTGGTCCAGTATGGTCAAGAAATGAATTAATATGGGTAGGATTAGTGCAGTGGAGGGCACATTGGGGGGATACCTAATTGGGTGACCCCTCTGAGATCCTGACCTCTTTCTAGCTCCTTTGAAATTCTTCCCTGGAATCTGTCTCAGATTCTCACTGAGCTATCCTGGGGGAAGATAAAAGGCAAGCGGATGATGATTCTCTGCTGTGCTCAACAGTAGAGGAGAAAAAAAGGGTTTGCCTCTTCTAGGAGAAAGGCAGTCCTATCAGGTATAACCTGTATATAGATTACGTTGGTATAGGAGATACCTCTCTGGCCAAGCATGGTGGCTGTACTTCAGGGAACTATGTACTGACCTTCCTAAGTATCTCCAGCAGAGTTGACTTGGATACTGGGCCCACTGAGAGGTTGCTTAGTACCATCTGTTGTTTTGGTGCTAAGGTAGCCGGGACCAATGTATCAGGTACTGTAGAGTTAGTCAATACTAAGAAATGGAAAACTGCTACTTCTGAGGATGTAGTTAGTGCAGAGGCACTAGATATCAAAGTGCTCTGTACCATATTCGGTACCATAGGCAGCTCTGCCCTTAGATTTAGATGGTATCATATGAGCTGCCTTAGAAATTGGTATTGGAATGGGCCTTCTTGCTCTTATGACCCTTTGCCAACTGAGCCCAGGGTAAGTCATAATGACTTTTCCGCCTCTTGCTAAGTGCCAGGAAAGTTGACCTAGGCTCATCTTTGCAGTGGTGCTCCTTACTGCACATGAAAGATGTCAACGCTAATGTACCAGCAGATGAAGGAGGCCTCTACAAGGAAGCCACCCAAAATCGAGTCGCAGCTCATGGAGGTCAGAGATGGACTGACACTGACATTGAGGATTCTCTGAAGATCTCCTTAAGTCTGAGGAGACCTGCATCGACTTCTCCAGCAGGAATAATTTCAGCCTCACCTCCATTGCTCTCTCTGTGCTTGGAGAAAGAGCAACACAAGGAACAATGTTCCAGAATGTGTCCTTCACCAAGACATATCGAGCATTGAGCGTGACCATCGTTGATGGGTATCACAGTGTCACATGAAAGACAGGTCTTAAACCTTAGTGACTTAACTTCTGCCATGATCCTCGTACTCCTGTATGTGGGTGTAGGGCTAGATTATCAGAAACTTACTGATTGACTATGCTAAATATAATACAGTCTTGTTTTTTAATAGACCAACAGACAAAAGAAAACAATTACTCTAACACTAATACTAAAACAATCTAAACTAGCTAAGCTAATTCTCACAGTGCGCAAGAGAAGCAGACATTGCCACGGGTTCCATCCTGCAACCATGGAGATAAGAAACTGGAAAGGGCCCACTCTGCCCTTTATGCCCTCAGATGGGGATTGTGATGCAAGGGTACTTAATGTGGAATATGTGGATGATCACTTGAAGAACTGATGCTTTCCTGCCCCAGCCTCAGGCAGTATGGTTCTGATTGGCTTTTGGCAGTGGAGAGAGGATGGGAGTAAAGCAAGATAGCAGGCAGCTAAGATAAGGGCTGCATGGTGTACGGGTGTGTACCAGCCCCAATTTCAGCACAGCTAAAAATGACCCAGCAATTTAGAACATATCTTCTGCCCCAATTCTATCTCACTATCATTTGTCCTTCAGTTAGGGAAGTCACCTACAAAATTACCACCATGCCTACTTAATAGATATGTCAGCAACAAGGACAATGCAGCTCACCATGCACTCAGAGGACATGCAAATGACTACCAGAGCATGTTTGATACTACTAGCCTGAACATGAAACGTGGTCTCCCTAAAAAGCAGTGCAAAAACAACTGCTTATTTATTTCAGCTATAAAAAATCCCCAGCTATCTGAATCAGCCATAACATCACCCAAAAAACAAAATTCAACTGTTGAACTTTGAATAAAACTTCATTTATTCCTGTATCATTTTTATCCTTTTGAATAGCTAAACATGTGAAATATACAATCACCAACATGTCTATTTTCCACTTCCCTTTTTGCTGTGGATCCACCTTGACAATGTCAATTTATATCATACTCTACATATGAACATCTTAATATAATTCAAACTATAACTTTAGAAAGCCTTCTGTTTGCTGCAGCATACTTTGTTTCTTAATAAAGTAAAACTTCAAGAACATATTCCTCACTTTACAATTACAAGGTACTTCAGACACAGATATAATACAATCCATTTGATGGACTTTGTGTATTTGGTTTTTGCCCAGACAAAGGCTATTTACTAAATGCAATAAAAACATTTAAGAACTTACCTTGTGTTACTGTTTTGAGTACAATTAAAGTTGATACAAATCTCAAAGGTAAAATGGAACTCTTAAAGAAAGCTGCTATCTTTGGTTTACTTTCAGCAGATTGCTCAGAAGAGCCATGTTGGTTTCCCTTAGTTACTATGCCTTTGAATATGTCTTCACCAAGCCTCCTCATAGTTGATGTCATAGTTGAATGCTGTTGTAAACATTGTATCCATTTTATAAGAGTAGTAAATGTAATCACACAACTTAAAGCAGTCTATTTTAAAATACTATATTTATAGAACTGTACGTTCTGAGGGATGTTATATAAACAAGTGGCAGTAAATTAAAAATATTACAATTAAACTTAGCCAGTATTAAAACAACATTGAGAGACAAATAAATCTAGTAAACCCAGACTGTAACAGAATCAGCCTTTAAATTATCCTGTTTTGCCTAGATACTATGGGATAGCAACCTAAAAGCAGTTACTGTTCTGTTAAATCTAGTAGAATACAATATTTGCAATGTACCCATAAAGACAATTTAAAGACACAATTTAAATTAAAAAAAAAAAATAAATTACTAAACTATCAACCTGCACTTACTCTCCCACATTGAGTGACAACATAAAATTAGTAGAGAAGGAAGCATTGAATACGAGATTAATTTCTTTATGAACATTGTAAATGACGTCAATTTCAAGATTCAGACATTCACATGTCAATTTTCTGTAACGAACCAGGCCATGTGAGATTGAAGTAAATTAGGTAATGAATGCAAAAAGAGTGATGTAGTTTAAGATCATTTATTGGTGAAAAGTAAAATTATAAATGAAAACAAATTTTAAGAAAAATATTGGCTGTGGGATGACATTCTATACCCAATGTTTCAGCACAATAACATTTAAAAGTGACAAGCGAATTCTCTTTTCATCCACAGCTATCAAATATATTCCCATATGGAAAATGTTCAAAATTAAAGCTAAGCTTAAAGGAGGGGATTTTCAAAGTTGCCTAAGGCAATTAGATGCTCAAGTCCCATTGAAACTCAATAGCAGTAGACACCTAATTCTTTTAAGAGCCTTTGAAAATCCCAACCAAAAGCGGGATGGATTTTGGAAACACTAAACCACTTAGTTATGGTATAGTGTTGCAATAAAATGCCTCCAAAGTTTAAGGAAATGATCACTCATGTATATAATGCTATGTTACTCTTTTGCTAGGGGACACTCTTAAAACCCTAGTAGCCTTTATAACAGTTCATATTCATTTTTTTTCTAGGACTGACCCACTATATGTTTCTGTATTAAAGAAAATCAATATATTAAGTAATTACAATTATGTAAAATTAAATAAGGAGAATTTATGCATAATACACTGACATATTATACAAGTGTTCACCAGCAAAGGAAAAAGTATTTTATTATTGGAGTTCATGTCACTGAATTGGAAAGGTAAAACTGGGGGGCAGAATATATTCTTCACACTGTTAATGTAATGGATCTTTAATGTGATCCAAATTAAAAAAAAAATACAGATGCTCATGTAAAAACAATCTGCTTTGTAACTTCAGCATCATTTATTAGAATCTAAGGCTCCAGTCCTGCAAAGATTTAGACACGTGCCTAGCTTTGCAATCAAAGGGACTACTCAGAGTATACAAGTTAGGCATGTGCATAAAATTTTGCAGGATTGGACCCTAAGGTATGACACCATTTATGCTGCTACAATACGGTTCTGTAAGAACTTCCATTACATACTGGATGAAAACATTTACTTCAGGATTAAACAATACAAGGTTTCACTTAGGTAGCATCTTTTGTTTAACATCCATAAAATGGGGATTTCCTTCTCTAGCTAAGAAGGATGTTGTGAAGATAAATTCAAGGTTTGTGAGGTTCTCAGATGATATTACAATGGGGGCTACATAAGCATGGATCAGATCTATAATATAAAACTAAATATAGAGTTGATAAAAACAATTGTGACATAAAGAAGTTTTAAATGACTATCTTAATTTTTTTCCCTTTGCCTCATATCTGCAGCAAATTATTTGAATTTGAATGTTGTGAAGGCTGATGGGTTTTTTAAAACTATACTCAGTACATCGAAAAGCATCTATTTATCTTATATAATAGTATATATATGAGCATCTTCTGAGAATGAGCATTCTGAACATGAAATATTAAAGAATTATTCTGTAAGTAGAATACATGTTTTACCTGTGTCCCACAGTCTAGCTGCCTTATAGCCCAGTAAGTAAATTTAATTACAGGCATATGTAGTTTAGGGTTCACAAATGGCATCCACTGGAGTTGTTCAGCAACGATAGGTAAAAGCTGGAAAAATGTACAGTGGTATAGTTTTATACAGCATCTGTCACTGAGTAAACAATTTAAATTCCTGGATGATAATGGATTGCACATGCAAATACTTATCTGGCAGATCCAGTGCATTGAATACGTTTAGGACACGCACAGCAAGTACATAAAAATTACATAATTATAGGTTAATAGCATGTAACTCAGATGATTATTATTTTTAAAAAGGCTGACTTCTAAAATGGGGCATAAATTCCTGTTTTTCTCAAAAAGTATGCGCCCAATCCATGTGAAATTTCACACAGGGTTAGGATTTATGCCCTATGAATTCTCTGTGTAGTTTGTTTGATTTCTCTTTGTAAAATGCACTGACACCTTAACTCTGCCTCCAAAGGAAAAAAATGGTTACTGATCTCTACGGTAAATGTTGTTTGTCAAGATGCGTTGTGCACATATACATTCCACTGTATGTGTGCATGTGCACCCAATGCACTTGAATCAAAGACTTTTGCCAGCAGTACTTGGACGTCTTTGTGCACGCAACTGAGTGTATAGAAGGCGGAGTCACCCTGATTCCCTCTCAGTTCCTTTGCAGCAGAAAAACAATGACACTTCCAAATTACAATAAAGGAAGGCCTGTATTTTTGGAGCTATAAGTGTCAAAACGCCCACTAAATATTACTGTCTGAATGAATTCTGAACTGTTAACTATGCACAATTATTTCTGTTTTGAGAATAGTATTCAAACTATATAAATAAATAATTCAAACTATATAAATTAAACTGGCACACACTGGCCACAAGGTTTAAAAAACCCAATCCAAACCCGTTTACCTTTGCACACTTTTCTTGTGTGTAATTTTTGTGGGAGTACGTTTGTGTTTGATTGTCTCTTCCTTCTTCCTCTATTTTCGTTTTGAGGAATTGATCTGAGATCCAATCCATAAGAACAGTTAAAAGCTCATAAACATGTGAATTAAGTGGTACCTGTAACAACCATAACATTAAATAAGATTATGAAACTTTTCCAAAACATATGGTATAGTATTAGAGCCACTCAAAGAAAACAGATTGGTATGTCAGAATATGAAAACAGTTTTAACATTATATGTACACCTCTAACTCGATATAACGCTGTCCTCGGGAGCCAAAAAATCTTACTGCGTTATAGGTGAAACCGTGTTATATCGAACTTGCTTTGATCCACCAGAGTGCGCAGCCCTGCCCCCCCGGAGCACTGCTTTACCACGTTATATCCGAATTTGTGTTATATCGGGTCGCGTTATATCGGGGTAGAGGTATATTTGGAGTAGGATG
This sequence comes from Emys orbicularis, assembly GCF_028017835.1. Lineage (NCBI taxonomy): Eukaryota > Metazoa > Chordata > Testudines > Emydidae > Emys > Emys orbicularis. The sequence continues at coordinate 254,775,828 of NC_088683.1, read as the reverse complement.
GCGGAATGCCTGAGAAAAATTAGGAGTTTAGACCATTATTTGTGGTGATTATTGGTTGGCAGAAAACACACAGGTACGAAATTTATATAAAGTCCTAGAAAAACATCTTCATGCAAAGAATGGGTCCGTTTTACAACTTTGGTCGTAAGAATGTGAGAACGTGAAAGACAACTGCATAGTTCACAGGTATTATCAACATGTGGTAATTTTTATGTGGGAAATGTTAGATGCACTAAACAATTCATGTCACTTTCTTGTATGTAGCCCACTGCTATTAAAATTTACCTCATTAACTACAACTGAATAATGTTCATTCCAATAATGAATAAGTTAAAAAAATTAAGAACAAGACTTCAGAAGAACAACCCCCCACCCCCCCATCTCCTAATTTGCCTTCTCCAATACATTAACTAAGAATCCCAAAGTGGACCAAATTTTTTTAGGCTTGTCAGGAAAAAAAAAAAGCAGATGCATTCAAGGAAGTTTCTAGGGTAAGCCCTCAGAGGGAAAAATCTAGTTCCCTTAAAGCAAAGAGAAAGTTGTGTATAATATTTCAAACCATATTCCAAGTAATTTTGTTAGATGTCATAATTACCAGAAGGGATATAATGGTAGAAAACTGACAGAAGGCACACTATTAAATAAGATAAAACTGCAATAAGAAATATTATTTACAAAAGCAAAAGAGAATGCTTCAAGACAGAAGGAAGGAAGGAAGGTGACCATATTGCAATCATGTATGAAACATGTCAGCATTTACTCTGTTTTTGCCTCACTAGAGGCTTTTTCTACTATAAGCACTAAGAGCATAATTACCTACTGCTTACAAGCTAATCTTCCTATATCTGACATCACTTACCAGTTTTTCTTTTCAGTTAACTATAGAAAGCTGTACATAGAGATATTATTTACATTGTGGAGTAATCAAAATGTGCTAAGAACTTTCCAAACAGTGGAAGAAACAGACATACAGTTTAAAAAGATGGACAGATTAAAAGAGGGGTGATGAGATGCAACATAAAAGCAAAGTGATCAGGATGACAATAAGTGCACTTCTTTTTAGTGACATATTTAAATGTAATTCTTTTTCCAGTTAAACACACTAAATTTTTCCCAATGCAATCCCACTGCTTACAATTCCACTGTTCTTATTCCCTGAACACTTTAAGCCCTTTCCTAGTATAACTGAGTAGTTCACTCATATCATAAATAAATGACATGAGTAAATGACTTCACTAGTTTCCTGAAGGCATAGGAAAAGTGGGTCTTCTAGAAAGATATTCCAATATCTAATATTCTTTAATTAAGACAGAAGTTTCCTTTCCTCCTTGCTTATGCCTTACCTTACAAATTTTTGATGTTGCTGCCATTTTTTCCTGCTTCACAGATTTAATTTCTTGCATTGCTTGAGAAACATCTTTAGATTTCTGTATTGTTAAAAATTCATGCTTCCTCTGCAACAGGATATATTAAATAAATTAGATTTGACTTGTTTCTTACAAGGGAAGAAGTAATAAGGAAAATAAGTCTCACTTGTAAATTCTCTAAACGTGCTTGTACTTTTCTTGCTTGAACTTCCATCTTCTTGTTCTGCTCACTTACATCACTTAACTAAAAGAATTGGAAAATATGTTTAAAATATTTGTGGATTCAAAACAGGTTTAAACTCATTCTTTACTTCATATAAAGGTTGTTCAAAAATCATTAGTTATAGGCAGCTAGATTTATTAAAGTGCAAGTTTATCTGCTCTTCGTATGAACAAAGCAATGATCATTCACCTCTTTATAAAGACAGTCAGCTAGTAAGAGCTCTGCTAACTGTTCAGTGTAATGTATAATAAGCTATGTCCTGTGAATTGACAATTCAACTTGCAAGCCAAACACTGGGCTCACATTACATACAGACACACCCAAATTCAGAAACCACACCTTCAAGAAGAGTGAGATTTTCTGAAGAAGACATATACAATTAATTTGAAATTATCTGTGTGCATAGCTCTATGCATTATATTAATGAGTGTACAGTGACAGTTATAGGTATCTTTACTGCTTCAAAGCACTATCCGCATAACTAATTTCTCTAGAGCAGTCTCTCTGGACAAGCGTCTATATGGTGGAATAAAGTCAGACTGCAGTGACTATGTAGAACTACAGAAGTGTACACTACACACAAACTTACACTGGTGCTCTGAAATGGAACTGTGAATTTCATTTTCAGATGCTTGACTGGTTGGTTCTTGCTCACATGCTCAGAGTCTAACTGATCACTATATGTGGAGTCTGGAAGGCATTTTCCCCTCACACCAGACCGGCAGGGAGCTTGGGGTTTTTTGCCTTCCTCTGCAGCATGGAGCACAAATCACTTGCTAGGATCCTCAGGGTCTCTCTCATTTAATCAATCCCCTGCTATGGCAGGGACTTCAGGCATGGTCTCACATTGATCCCTCCTGTTCTCTATCTAAGGGCTTGGCTACACTTGCGAGTTACAGCGCAATAAAGGAGCCCCGGGCACACTAGCTCACTACCCATCCAGACTGGCAAGGCACGTAGAGCGCTCTGACTCCGCGGGCTACAGCGCTGCTGGTACTCCACCTCGGCAACTGCTTATCTGCCCCAAGACAAAGCAATCATTAGTGTGGAATGCTGTGAGTGAGAGAGAGAGAGAGAGAGAGAGAGAGGTGGGGGCGGGGGGAAGGTAGGGGGTCTGCTGCTGTCTGAACTTACAAGACAGCATGCTGACATGATCTCAGCCCCCCCAAAAACCCACTCTCTCCCCCCACATACACACAACACACTCCCTGTCACACTCTACCCCACCCCCACCCCCCCATTTGAAAAGCACGTTGCAGTCACTTGCATGCTGGGATAGCTGCCCATAATGCACCGCTCCCAATGCCGCTGCAAATGCTGTAAATGTGGCCATGCCAGTGCGCTTGAAGCTGTCAGTGTGGACAGACTGCAGCGCTTTCCCTACTGCGCTCTACGAAGGCTGGTTTAACTCAGAGTGCTCTACATCTGCAAGTGTAGCCATGCCCTAAGACACACAACAGTTTAGTCTTCTGAGGGCAGTAATGCTTTTGTTAATTCTGTTTTTTGGGTTTAGCTAGCAGTAGCTAGGGGGTTTTAGTGGCCTGAGATATACAGGAGATAAGACTAGATGATCTGGTAGTCCCTTCTGGTCTTAAACTTTAAAAATTTGACTAACATTTGTCAACTGCCTTAACTTTCTCACCACACTGGCATAAAGTAGAAGGACATCACAAAAATGCTCCATAATCAATCATGAAAAGGTGAAAAGGTAAAATAGCATATGTACTCTCGCTTTCCCTCCCCAGAAGCTGAAATAATTCACTACAAAGCATTCATAGCAAAGCCAGCCCGAGGTAACCAATTGAATCTCCCACTTGGTAACTATCACTGCCTCTATCATTTTGTATTTCAGAATAAACTGAACCTAAATTCTGCAGCAAGGTCACTAGATTTTTCTTCAGCACACCGGTACAACAAATTGAAAATTGTGCATCATCTCCAATTAAACTTTACAAAAATGATTTAACTGAATCTGAAAATGAGCAATATAAATCAGTATGGTACCCCTTGGGTTATTTAATTTTATCCTGCCCCCACATTTTGAATATGCCACAGATTTTTGTACTGCAAACATATACAACTGCATTGCAGAAGCTGTCCTAAGGAAAAACAAAGGATTTGGCAGTTGGGAAGGAAACAGATTTTTAGCACCTGATGAGCATAAGAGGTAGTTTAAGATTATGGGGTAAACATGTTAGCTGGAAGATCCACAGTGAAATATAGTTTAGAGATAACAATTATAACAACATTTTAGGCTTGAAAATTAACAGCTCAGTGAGATGAACAGAACATTTGACACCATTCTGAATAGTTGTTTCCGGTTGTCTTTCTGGGTCTAAAGACAACACTGTTATTGTTTACACTTGGCTTATATTTTCAAAGTTATATTTACAATTATATATTGTATTTAAAAGCTTAAATTCAGTAGCACAATTCAGCAGCAACGAATAGATTCCACAACATTATGGAATACACGAAGATTTGCCCATGCTATTAACTAGATCAGGGCTGCATTCTGAATTTTAGAAGGCTATCTATCCCTGGCGTCTCAACTTCCTTGGCAGGATATTGAAATGTTTCTTTTCTTATGAGTGACCTGTTGCCTGCTATTTAGAAGAGTAATTCAAACTTTACCAGTATTTGAGATTATAAAAAAAGACACCAACCAGTTAAAAGAAAAACCAAGTTGTAGGAAAGGAACAAGAGTCATTTCTTGTTTAACAGGACTGCAAATACAATCAGTCAACTTGCCAAAAATAATTTAAATTGATTCTAATATTTACAATTTTTCTTGAATAGGTATGAAAATGGATCTTGCCTGTTTTTTTAAAGAGTCATTCATTTCCTTCAAGGTGTCAAATGATGATTTGAGCCTCTTGCTTTCTTTAGTCTTCTCTCTCAAGGTTTCTGACAGCTGTTTAACTTCTGCCTCGTGTTGCTATAGAAAAATATGATTAATGATATACCAACTAGAAACAACTTCTGCAATCAGTATATTAAAACACAGAGTCTAATTTTCAGAGGGTCAGGTGTGCAATTTTGCATGCCCAAGTGTGCCTGCACTTTTTGCCCATGATCTTTTGAAAATCAGGACTGTGACAAATGTGGGTAGGAGAGAGAAGGGAAAATTTGCCTTAATCTGAGAATTACCATCTTTTGTACTAGTCTTCAAATAGCATTCAAGTGTTTGGTAAAATTTCAGTGTCTACTAAATTTTTCTAGCCCTGCTTTCATGCTCCTATAAAGCCAAGCTGAAAAATGTGTCTTATACAGCATCTTAAAAGCTGAAATCTCTGAATGTGACCTATAGGCATAGAAAACAAACACGAGCGCCAAAAGCCTTTAGCGGGAATGTTCTGACACCTACCCTCAGAAGTTCAATCCTGGAGACGGTATAAAAAAAAAAAATTCCAACTGATCATAACAACAAAGAGCTAGTCTCAAAAAATATAACTCACCTTCTTAACTGAAAAGGAACCAGTTGCCTGCAAGACACTGTTAAGTAGAGTAGCCATGCTGGCAGAGAACCATAGAACTTCAAAGAAAATCATGAACTTCTCCAAGCTACTGTGTTTTACAGGTTGGCTAGACCATATAACATACTAAGAAAATTTACTAGGAGCTTTTAGTTTTGTGACATGCCTGCCAGAACTTCTCAGGAAACCAGACTTCAAAAGGGAAATGCTAAATCCTTAAAAATATTTCCTCCTTCTTGGCTCTACAGCACTTCAGAGGCAGTCAAAAGAGCTGTGGAAATGCTGAATTTTAGAGTTTTGTTGGTTTTTAAAAAAAAAAAGTATTTCAAAAGATAGATCAAGAGCTTATTAAACCGCTGCTGAAAGTATATCTGGGTTCAGGGGGACAGGAAAAAGTTTAAGAGTCCAGGAATCTTAGGAAAGTAATTTAAAAATAAGTTAAAACAACATAAATTATTTTTCCTTACTATTTTCTCTCATCCTTACACTGCAAAATTATTTTTATAGTAAAAAGATATATTGCATATAATAAACAAAAGAAGTCATACTAAAAATTACTGCAGGAAATGAATTTTAAATGGCATATTTTAAAATAAAATAGCATTAAAACACTCCAGACTGTTGTTTGATGATTCATTAATACATATCTCAAATGGCTGAAGATATATTACCTCACTACCTTCAGCTTTCTGTCTCACAATCAATGTTCTCATCTCTTTTCCTTAAATACAGAACAAATTACTACCTAAGGTTAAGTTTAAACTTTTTCAGAGCAGTTTTTCCTAATTCCATTCCATCCTGCTCTTACCCTATCCCATTCCTCATTAGAAGGCTTCATCCAAAGCCCATTGAAGCCATTGGAAAGACTCTAGTGGACTTCAATGAGCTTTGGATCAGGCTCTTAGTCTCTTTCTTCATTCACTTATTACTATAGCTGTTCAGGGGACAATTCTGTTTTGAAGAAACTTTCAAGGTTTCAAAATTTCAGAGCAGAGTTTTTCATCCCAGATCTCTCCGAAACAGGCAGAGCAGGAACTCGAACCTAGGTCTCCCATAACTCAGGTGACAGAGTGTGTGCGTCTCTTTCTTTCTCCCCTCACCCCAGACCCCCAACCTTCTGACAACGTTTTTGTCAAAATCAATATAGCGCAACAAAATATTTCGGCTTCGATGAAACAACATATTAACAAAATTTCATTTAGTTGAAAATGTTCCGACCAACTATTTCCTAATGTATCACAAAATTTTAGACAAGTTATCTCCAACCATTCTTTTTGATATACAGAACAAAGTCACACACATGTGGTTACATTTAATTATTCTTTTAGAAATGGATAATATTGTTCTCCAAATTATAAAAGCAAAAGGCAACCCCTGAACCAGACTGTTAAACTCATCTTTCTGAGAAAGCAACTACTAATAACCAAAATACATAGCAATATTACTTTACCCTTATATATCAACCTTTCATCTGAGGATCTCAAAGCTCTTTACAAAAATGAGAATTATCTCCATTGTGATGTCCAGGTGACGAAATTGAGGAACTGAAGAAATAAGTGAAATGGCTTGCCCGAGATAACGACGCTTGCCCAAGAAAATAATTCTAATACAAATTACTGTACCTCCTTTATAATTTGAAATTTTGCATGAACTTCCTCTTCCACACCTCTTATCTTAGTCAAAGCAGCTTCATGTTTGAAAAGCAATGCTTCTCTTTCAGCTAAAAAATGTTCTCGTTTCTGAAGTTGCAGAGCATACTCCTGCTGTGCTGAATTTTCTTGCTGTGTCAGAAAAAATGGAGAATTTTAAAAGTTATAAAAATGAAATTATTATAACTTATATTGAAATACAGTCATTTTATCAGGGATACTTTCAGTTTTATGGAAATGTATATAACAGATTGCATGTATGGTTCACTAAGTATAAGCACCACTTTGGTGTACTGGGACACAAATGCTGAAAGCAGACTACTTTCAGCACCTCAACATAGTGATCCAACTGACTCCCATCAGGGATGGGATTGTTTGGCCTCTGAAAATCAGGCCACTTCTACTTGGGTAACCAGGGTTTAGAACTGGGGTAGGCAACCTATTGCACGCGAGCTAATTTTCAGTGGCACTCACACTGCCTGGGTCCTGGCCACCGGTCCGGGGGGGTGGGGGGGAAAAAGGTGGCTCTACATTTTAATTTAATTTTAAATGACGCTTTTTAAACATTTTAAAAACCTTATTTACATACAACAATAGTTTAGTTATATATTAAAGACTTATAGAAAGAGGCCTTCTAAAAACGTTAAAATGTATTACTGGCACGCGAAACCTTAAATTAGAGTGAATAAATCAGTGTTTCTCAAACTGGGGTCGCCGCTTGTGTAGGGAAAGCCCCTGGCGGGCCGGGCCGGTTTGTTTACCTGCCCCGTCCGCAGGTCCGGCCGATCGCGGCTCCCACTGGCCGCGGTTCGCCGCTGCAGGCAATGGGGGCTGCTGGAAGCAGCGGCCATTAAGTCCCTCGGCCCGTGCCGCTTCCAGCAGCCCCCATTGCCTGCAGCGGCGAACCGCGGCCAGTGGGAGCCGCGATCGGCCGGACCTGCGGACGGGGCAGGTAAACAAACCGGCCTGGCCCGCCAGGGGCTTTCCCTACACAAGCGGCGACCCCAGTTTGAGAAACACTGGAATAAATGAAGACTCGGCACACCACTTCTGAAAGGTTGCCAACCCCTGGTTTAGAAGCTTGACTTTAGGCACCTAGATCTGAAATTTTTGGTTAATACTAGTTATTGTAATACATTGCCTTTTATCTGAAGATCTCAAGCCCCCTCCTCTATCCATAAGACAACACTGCCTCATTAGACAAGTTGTTAAAGCCTCTCGCAATACAACAGCTGACATTATGCTGTAGAATGATACGAAGAGCAGCTTTTTTTTAAAAAAAATACTCTAAATATTCTGAAGTCATTTCCAGTTCCTACCTGCAGTTTCTGATGTATGACATATAGCTCATCATAAATCTGGTTGATGTGAGATGGTATTAATCTTTGACCACTCAATACCTGAGTTTCAGGCTTGCTCACAATCTTCCTAACCAGACCACTACTGATATCATGGTCACTACATGTTACTGTGTTTGCAGCCAAATTGGATGGTAGGGTGACATCTAAGAAATGAAAAGAACACATTTTATAAAAATTATTCTTGCAGTTTAGATTAATAAATCAGATGACCAGTTATTGTTACATAAAAGTAGGAACACGTTAGGCTTTTGTGATTAAATAGCAGTATACCGGGTACTAAAGTGAAAAGTTAGTCTGAGTATCTCCTGAGATACTATGAGTATTTGTTCAAAACCTTTATCATCTATTTCCTGTGATATTAGTTTTCTGATCAGTGCAGTTTTATACATAAATTATATCCTAAGCCTACACGCAGAAGTCCAACAGACATCACTAGAAGATCTGTGCGCAGACTGAAAGCACAATATAGCTATTAAGCAGTAACTATTTCTCAGTGTTTTGACTGGTTCTTTTGGTGATGGTGGGAGAACATGAAGGAACATTATGAGAGATGTTTTTATGTGGAAGTCAAATAATGTCTTGGAACAGTGTTATTTAATCAGACCACCTATTCTTAACATTGAAAATGTTTCATTTTATAAACTGAAAATACTGTGTTAATAATGGCTGGCTTTTTCTTTTTCTCTATTTCTTGATCCATAACATACAATAATCAGAACGGCATTGCCGGAGTCTTAAAAAGGCCAATCTTTTAGAAAAGAATTTGTCTTGTTTATATATAATACAATTATGACTAGATCTACTAAAACATTACATTTCAAAACTAAAATATAGTTTACTCAATTAATTTTATTAATTGGATTATGAAAAAGATTCAGTTGAAACCTGAATAAAGGTTTTATTTTTCATACATATAAGTCAAAAGTTATGTGATAAATTGAAGGTGAATTTAATATTTTTCTGATTACCTGTTTCTGTATATGTGTACGTGACTGTATTTGGAATTGCATCAGTTGCAGAGACATTTACAATGACCTCTTCCTCTAGTTCTAGCTGACTTGAATCATAGAGCGAATCCAGCTCATCATCAAAGCTAAAAAATACAAATGGATGACATGAATCTGAAATTATTCAGTGCCATTCTAAAATGTTATGCATATAATGTAAAGAAGATTTGCATATTAATACAACTGTTTCTCATTCCAGCATATTTACATTTGACTGAATGCAAAGAGACAACACTAAGTAATTTGAAAAGCACTTTGAGACCCCTTCAGAATGAAAAGCACTTATAAAATAAGATATTAACTACAATCAAACAATGAAATTGATGACTTCGCAAAACCCGTGGAACAAGTAAACGATCTAATTTTCATAAATTATATGCATGCAACAACTAAACCACTTTTATAACAGATCAAAGCACAACTTTTTTTTCTTCCAAACAAGATATCCAGAGAAGAAAATAAAAGGTGTGATATATGTTCTCTTTCAGCTTGGTGCATTAAGATTATCTCTCTGGAGTCTTCTAAATAGATTTAAGACTATCTTGTCAACTCTGGCTGTCTCCCTTTCTCCTCACTTGTTTAGTCCCTTATATATCTTAATCCCTGCATCCCACTAGCTGAGCCCTACACATATAGTTATCTCAAGTAAGTGGATGAACTGCCCTACCCAAAATCAGTGTTCACATTTAAGGCTGTTGATTAATTGCAATTAACTCACGCGATTAACTCAAAAAATTTAATCGCGATTAAAAAATTTAATCGTGATGAATTGCACTGTTAAACAATAGAATACCAATTGAAATTTACTAAATATTTTTGGATGTTTTTCTACATTTTCAAATATATTGATTTATATTACAACACAGAATACAAAGTGTACAGTGCTCACTTTCTATTATTTTTATTACAAATATTTGCACTGTAAAAATGATAAACAAAAGAAATAGTATTTTTCAATTCACATCATACAAGTGCTGTAGTGCAATCGCTTTATCGTGGAAGTGTAACTTACAAATGTAGATTTTTTTTTGTTACATAACTGCACTCAGAAACAAAACAATGTAAAACTTTAGAGCCTTCAAGTCTGCTCAGTCCTACTTCTTGTTCAGCCAATCGCTAAAACAAACAAGTTTGTTTACATTTATGGGAAATACTGCTGACTACTTCTTATTTATAATGTCACCTGAAAGTGAGAACAGGCATTCGCATGGCACTTTTGTAGCCGGTGTTGCAAGGTATTCACGTGCCAGATATGCTAAACATTTGTATGCCCCTTCATGCTTCGGCCACCATTCCAGAGAACATGCTTCCATGCTGACGATGCTCATTAAAAAATAATGCGTTAATTACATTTGTGACTGAACTCCTTGGGGGAGAACTGTATGCCTTTGGCTCTTTTTTATCCACATTCTGCCATATATTTCATGTTATAGCAGTCTCAGATGATGACCCAGCACATGTTCATTTTAAGAACACTTTATCTGCAGATTTGACAAAACGCAAAGAAGGTACCAATGTGAGATTTTTAAAAATAGCTATAGCACTAGACCCAAGGTTTAAGAATCTGAAGTGCCATCCAAAAATCTGAGAGGGACAAGGTGTGAGCATACTTTCAGAAGTCTTAAACGAGCAACACTCAGATGCGGAAACTACAGAACCCAAACCACCAAAATAATAATAATAATAATCAACCTTCTGATGGTAGAATCTGACTTAGATGATGAAAATGAACATGCGTTGGTCTGCACTGCTTTGGATTGTTATTGAGCAGAACACATCATCAGCAAGGACGCATGTCCTCTGGAATGGTGGTTGAAGCATCAAGGGACATATGAATCTTTAGTGTATCTGGCACGTAAATATTGTGCCATGCCAATGCCTGTTCTCACTTTCAGGTGACTGGCTGAAGTAGGACTGAGTGGACTTGTAGGCTCTAAAGTTTTACATTGTTTTATTTTGAATGCAGTTATATTTTGTATACAATTCTACATTTGTAAGTTCAACTTTCATGATAAAGAGATTGCACTACAGTACTGTATTAGGTGAACTGAAAAATACGTTTTTTTTTAAATTGAAAAATTTTACAGTGCTAATATTTGTAATAAAAAATAAATATAAAGTAAGCACTGTATTTTGTATTCTTGTTGTAATTGAAATCAATATATTTGAAAATGTAGAAAACATCCAAAAATATTTTTTTAAATGTTATTCTATTATTGTTTAACACCACGATTAATTTTTTTAATCGCTTAACAGCCCTATTCACTTTATTACATTAGTTAGACAGAAGCTGATCCTTACTGACCACGAAAGTATGAGTATACAAAAACTGTGAAAGCTAAGCCTTGCACATGGCAACCTGCTACTGGATCCGTCTGAAAATCCTACATAATGTATTAAGGGTTAACTCATGATTTGTTTGGATTTTGGGTTTAAGGGGAGGATGGGAGGAAGAAAAAGGGGTCTAAGGACAGATGAGGGAATGAGGGTTCATCTCTTACCAATCCAAGTTTTTGAAACTCTTGAACAAGTCACTAAGAGGTTTGCTATAGTGCTTTCTTCCATTGTGGGTACTTTTTGATTGTGAAAAATTTATGGACAAAGGCATAATTGTATTATCTGATGAACTGTCCAAGTTACCTATAAAATAATTCAAATATTAAATATTTCATTTTGCAGTTGAAAAGCACACATTAAAAAAATCCAGAATTATTTAATTAATATAGTTTGTACTCTGTAAGGGTTATTGCTTAAGAGAACAAAACACAGAATCAGAATATATTAGAACAAGCTCTGACAAGTTAGGAATTAAATTTAGAGAAATACAAAATACTAGCTAAATTGTATTTTAATAATAATTTAAAACTGAAAAGTTTTATAGATGACTAAAAAAATTAAGTCCTAAAAAAGTCCTAACAAAATTAAACCTGAAGAAAAGTTCTATGTAAGCTCAAAAGTTTGTCTCTCTAATCAACAAAAGTTGTTCCAATAAAAGATATTACCTTATCCACCTTGCGTTTCTAAAACCATTAAGTCAATTTTAAAGAACATTCAAACTTATTACATTTTTGAGAATCTTTTTAAAAGCTTAGTTCTGTTACTAAAAACATTTTAGAAACCTCAACTTTGTTTTCAAGTCACATCTGTCTTCCTGAAGTTTTACCATTTGCATTCATATGCTAATTGCTGTGCAAATTTGAAGTTTGAACAACATAGCCTGTTACTTGCTTATCATGAGCATCAGCATGGCAACATGCATTTCTCTGGAACCCCACCTGCATAGTAACCATTAAGTTCATATCTGTACATTTAAAAAGTGAATGTATATAAATGTCTTAGATTATATAACCTAAAACTTTTTTAAAGATTTTAAGTTTCCTGTTTTAATTTTATTTTTTATAATTTGCGTCATGCAATGTTTAACTGTGTCCCCTCCAGTCAGCAATCCTAGGCACCTGCATGTACTGTACACGCAAGGCCAACCTTAGGGAAACTGGTGCCCTAGAGGAACTTGTATTTTGGAACCCTGGCCCCCATGGGTGTCCCCCCATTGTCCCTGTCCCCCATGGGTGCCCCCTTGTAACCCAGCCCCTAACCCCTGCAATCCCTCCTGCACCCACATGGGGAAGCTGCCACACGGAGCGTCCTTGACCACCGGGCACCCTGAGCGGCTGCCCGGGTGACCCACCCCTAAGGACAGCCCTGTGTACGTGGCTATAAAAGCAACATATTGCCACATAGGGAGCTACCCAATACCACCCACCTCAAAGAATTTCCCACAAACCGACCCCCTCTCAACAAGACACTTACTCCATCCCACACAATCCAACTGATGGCAGCCAGTTCTCATATATGGGCCAATGATAACCAAATGCTTCTCTCTGCCACATCCCAATAATAGCCAATCCTCACCTTCTCAAACATATATAATAAGATTGTCATACATATACTAGAACCTTACTTACCGTGAGTGGGGTGTGCATGTAGCTGATTTTCATTCTATGGATGAAAGTAAGGGTACGTCTCCACTAGCCATGTTACAGCACGTCCGCAGCAGCACTGTGACGTGGGCAGCGTAGACACGCGTTATCGCCAGGGGAGAAATCGCCCGGTGATAAAAAAAAAAAAAAAAAAAAAACCACCCCAAACAAGCGGTGTAGCTTTATCGCCAGGAGATAAAGCACTGTCTTACTGGCGCTTTTCAGCGCTAAAACTTTAGTCACTCAGGGGTGTGTTTTTTCACACCCCTGAAGGACAAAAGTTTTAGCGCTGAAAGTGGCAGTGTAGACACAGCCTAAGACTCTATTGCAGTAGTGCGCCATTATAGTCACCTTCCCCCTCCCCCAAAAGGTTATTGGTACTAGTTTTTGGTTTAATGCCCAGCTAGTGGAGCTTTCTTTTTAGACACTGTGGGAGCAATACTCTTTTTTACCCATATCTTCCTTACCAGCAGCCCTCCTTCTCACAGGGAAGATACATAAGCATTAGCAATTCCTCTCCTGCCAACCCACCCGCAACTGCAACGCAAGGAGATTTCCTAGAGTACTCCTGTAGAATCCATACGTATGTATACACTTCCAGGCTGGTGCCCGAGTTTCACAAACACAAACCAATGTCTGCCTACTTAAAATACACTTGGAGAGAATATAAAACTACTCCCCCAAAGCACAGGAATTCTTAAGATAAATTTAAAGAATAGTGAATTTGAATTGATGTTCCTTTTAACTAAGATATCCAAAACATCCTTTTCGTTGTATTACCTGTGTATGTTAGGGAGTTTCCTTTTTTACATTTGGTCTGTAATGAACCTGAAAGACAATCCTAAGAGAAAACAGAAAAAAAGTCCCTACTATTTTTAATTCCATTATAATGTATATTACAATGTATTTGTTTACAGTTTATAGTGCCTTTACTAAGGAATTGCTGTTAAAAGATGTTTGCTTTGAGCAGAGAATGATTTTTCCTAAACAAAAATGTAAGTGAAACCTCACACGAACATAAGCGAAGAAACAAAAAAACCCTATAAACTAATCAAGCTATTTCCCCATAAGCTACAAATGAAAGATTGCTAACATTATTTCTATTTTTGAAAACTTGAGACCCTCTCAAATACCTCAGTGATAAGGGCCATTCAAGTAAATAGGTGTAAGTAGATTAGGTAGCCATAGAAACAGCTCCATCCAGTCCTACATTTCAGCCTATCACTCCAACATTTCCTACCTTATGTCTTGCCATCAACCTATAATTATACACTTTTAAAAAATTACATTAAAGTATCATTAGGTTGCAAATTCAAGCACTTGAATGTTAAGAAATGCTAGATTTAAGGTGGCTCCTGCAACCCTCATTCTACCCTTCTGTGCATCCAGTCTGTGCTCTTGTGGAAAAAATAGTACATAATCGTGTAATAAAAGACTGTATCATAACTACAGATACGATTCTGCCACAGAGGTCACAGATTCCGTGACTTTCCGGGACTTCTTCTGGAGAAGGAGCTGCCAGCTGCGGGGCTGTAAGAGCAGAGGCCCCCATCCCACTGGAGCAGTGGCTTGGGCTGGGTCAGCCCCTCTGGGGCTGGAGCAGCAGCGGTGGGGCTGGAGCAGCTACAAGTCCAAGCAGTGCTCTGTCTACCCCTGTCCTGCCCCAGGGTATTTTTAGTAAAAGTCAGGAACAAGTCACGAGCTTCCATGAATTTTTGTTTATTGCCCACGACCTGTCCGTGACTTTTACTAAAAATACCCGTGACAGAATCTTAATCTTAATCATAACACATATGCACAAAGGGGCAGAACTGAGGTTTCACAGACAACTGTAAATCTAGCATTTCCCAACTTCAATAATGTTCTTTTAAGGTAATTTTTGCATGCAACTCTGTGTGTTATTTTTTAAGGAAAAAAAGTAAAAACGAATTATATCATGTAACTGTAACATTTCCCCCCCTTTCCAACAGGCATCATCAACAGAGGTTGAACTCTGAACCTTCAACATTGCAGCATGGATTGGTACTACTTGAGCTACAGAACTACCTCACCAGGCAGCAGAAGGTTGTTATCCCAGAGGGAGGATGGACTAGTACAATCAGGAGATTGTTAGTGGGGAGCCAAACTCTGGGAGTTGGAAGGGCTCCAGTCCCATGTAGTACCCCAGGGGCTGGGGAGGGAGACCGGGGAAGTGGATCCAGGTGGATTTATGGGATGGAGAAACCCAGCCTGATTACTGCCCCCCTCTGATGCTCCAAGGAGGCAGAATGGGCCACTGGGGCCATCCATTTGTCTTTAGTCTGGAGAGCCCTCCTCTCCACCTGGCTGCTCCCAGCTAGTACAGCTTGCTATTGTCGCTTTGGCATGATCTTGGACTTAGAATGTATGTGTGTTCAATTACTTGGGCAAACTGCCAATGTTTTTCCTGGGGCATGCAAGTGAGAGAAGGGATGTCAATTTTTAATAGTTCATATCTTGGCAAAAGATTAACTGAATTTCATGGGACAAAGAAAAGGTAAATGGGTAGCCTGAAGGTGTTCTCTCGGTCAAATATCAAAGGCTTTTGGCAAACAATAAAGGTGTGTGAGCTCCTCAAAGAAAAGGTCCCAAGAATGGAAAGCATTAAGCATTCTTAATATAGGGATCACTAACAGCTCTTCCCACCTCTATAATATGGCCCTAGCTCAACAGCAACCCTCTCCACTGCCCCTTTATTGTCAACTGTTGATAACATCACTATCCTTTCCATCAATTAGACTTTTAACTTCACAGACATCTTCAACCCTTCCTGCTCTCTTGCTCCCAGGTTCTCTCCAAATTGTCAGTTTCTTACATATCATTTCTAATATCTGACCTTTCTTTCTGTCCAGATAACTAGAACTCTCATCCAGGCCCTAATCTCTTCTCTTGATTACTGCAGTTTCCTCCTCTCTGGCCTTTCTGACAACCATATCTTTCCACCTTACCCTCAATCAATACAAACTGCAGCTGCTATAATCATCTATTACTGCCCATTACTCTAGCCCACATTGTTCATCTCTTTCAATCTCTCCATCCCACCTATTCCATAATTAGAGCCCTGTGTGGAGACAAAATTTATATTCACGGATGTGAATATCAGCTGATATAAATCGGTATCCGCGGAACTGCAGGGCTCTACTGGGAACCGTGGAGGCAAAAGCAGCAGCCTGGTGGGCCGCCGCTCCTAGGAGCCAGTGCCCCGCGCTGACAGCTCCTCCAGCGTGGCTGTACTGCCCCCAGCCCAGCCCACAGCACTAGCACAATTAGGGACAGCTACTGGAGAGCGGGACTGGGGGTGATACAGCCATGCTGGAGGAGCTGCCAGCACGGGCACTAGCTCCTGGGAGCAGCGGCCCACCAGGCTGCTGCTTTCATTGCTGAGGTTCCCGATAGAGCTCTGCAGCTCCGTGGATACCGATTTGCATCCGCGGATATAAGTGTACAGGGCTCTATCCAGAATATCAAGTTCTTGTTCTAATCTTCTAGGCCCTTCATCCTTATCCATGCTCTCTCATCCTTATCCATGTTCTTCCTACCACTTTCCATCCCCCACCCAGCCACCACATATGTTCTTTTGCTTTCTTCAACACTGTCCTTATGCATGAAATAACCTGCCTGAACTGATCCTCCTCCAAATCCCTCCCCAAAACCCACTTATGTTGCTGTGTCACAAGTCAACCAACTAGCGGTCACTTCCCATTTTATTGTTACACAGGTTTGAATATTTATTTAGTAAGTCCTTAGGTAATATGATGATAGGTGCTACAGAGTACCCTAAAATAGACTAATATAGAATACGCCTCATGTCCCACAGCCATTAGGGCTCACTCATTGCCCAAAGTGTTGAGCAGATTCTGGCGCTCCATACACTCCCTCACACGCTATTATTTTAACCGGCTGCCTGTGAAGAGGGAAAGAAAACACAAAGGGGTGTACATTTCCAATGCCACACCACTCAATCATGCCAAAGCCTGAAGGTGAGACACAACACGTGACAAAAACCTAAAAGGAGGGTAACACAAAACCTCCACAGGATTAATTCCCTTAATGTGAATGGCCCCCCATAACCCTCACGTCGCGATTCTTTCTTTCTGAAGTAACTAATGTTCAGCAGTAAGAGACGGAGGACGCTCCCTCCCGGTGCAACGCTGAGAACTTCGGGGCAACACCCCTCCCCACAGGGGGCACCAGGGAGCCTGCCCAATGCCACAGGCTGGGGGCGGGACCCCTCCTCATGCCTCACAGATAGGGTGACCAGATGTCCCGATTTTAGAGGGACAGTCCCGATTTTGGGTCTTTTTCTTATATAGGCTCCTATTACCCGCCACTCCCTGTCCTGATTTTTCACACTTGCTGTCTGGTCACCCTACCCACAGATGAGGCTGGTACATCGGGGGCTATTACAGAGACCCTCACCAAGGAGACCAGGAGCCTCCGCCTGGGAGGAGGGGACACGCTGCTGCCAGGGAGCCTGGATCTTCAGAGGGGCCCAAGGACCGACCCAGCAGCTCACGACCTGACCCCACGTTTTCCTACACGCGCCATCCCTCCGGGCGGCCCCCACCACTCCTGCTCCCCCGCTCCATCCACGCCCCCTCCTCCCCTGGCCGCCTCAGCGCCTCTCACCCCCGCGGGCCTCGGCTCCCCGCGCAGATAGCGCCGCTTCAGACGCTCCACGGAGCCGCTCAGAGCCGGGCTCGCCATGAGCCGCCCCGCTCGCGCCTCCACCACTGGCCACAAGCGCCCCGCACTAAGCCGCTGCGGCGCGGCAGTTGGCCGCCGCCGCCGCGGCACTGAGCATGCGCTGGCCGACGGAGCCAGCTCCGTGACGCCTGCTGACGCCGCTGCCCGTAGTGGAGGGGCGGGGGGCAGCGCGCCCCCTACTGGCCGCGGGCTCACAGGGCGCAGCTCGGCGGGCGGAACGCTCGGGGTGTGGGGGCAACCAGCTGGCGCCAGGGGGAAGAGCGGAGCCAAAATCAGGGCCGGGGGTTGGAGCCGGGGTTGAGGCGCTGCTAGACGGTGGCAGAGGCGGGGAACAGTTACCCTAGGCGGGGTCAGCTGCCTGCAGCGGCTGCACAAAGGGGGGGGGGGAGAGAAAAGGGGCTCTTCCCCCCCCCCTTGCAGGACGGGGCATCTCAGCACCCGCTTCCCAGGGCTCCGCTCTTATGCCTAAGGCTGCAGGCAGCGTTGCCCTGGCTGAAGCCAGGTCCTGAGCTGCTAGCGGAGACTTGGGTCAGTGAAATAGTTTATAAACACCCCCCCCCCAATAATAATTCAGTGTTTAAAAGAAGCCCGGGTCAGTTTGTATAAAGCCCCACAAATGTATCTTCTCTGCTGTTCGCATTAACTGGCCTGACTTTTCCTTGCTAGCCACTGTAAATGGAGCTTCCTGTCTGTACATTACTTACTTTTTAAAATGTTATTTTTGTTACTCTTGGCACTTCATCATTCACCTTCCTTAACACTGTGCAGGTGGATGGCACTGTGCTGTTTAACTGATGTATTAATAGCAATAATCATTTAAAATAGTAATAGCTGCTGGTAGCTTCAGCAATCACATCTCAGTGTTTCGAATATAGCACATCCTGTTTGTATTGCAACATTAGTTTTTAATTCTAAATTTTTCTTTTTTCATACACAAATTTATTCTTTGGGATCATATGATATCAAGACTGACTGACTTCCCCGATTGATGTCAAATCTTCATTTTCCTTTAATCTGACCAGCTGGGCTAATAGCCACAGATAGACCTATCCTCTATGAACTTATCTAGACCTAGGTATCTACAAAGTTTGGATCAGATCATCTGTGAGGAAGTAGAACACCATGCAAGAATGCTAGCATCTGCCATACGGCTCTGGGAGCGGAAGGAAGTACTGGAAGGCAAGGCACAGGAATGCTATCACACTGCTACTTTCTGCCCCAATCTCTTCGTTTCTTATCTGTGCCGATGCTGCCTGTGACTATGCGCAGCTGAAAAGCAGCAGCTTCTTTGTGAGCCGAGTGCGGCCTGCAGACTGCTGGCATACAGCAGAGTGAATAACTGCACTATTCCTTTCAGTTCTCTTCGTCAGAAGAGGATCTAGCCTACTCTAATACGTGGTAACTCCCTCAAGTTACAGATAAGGAGCATCTGTTTGTGAACCAAGTGGCTTGATGAAGAGCTCACATGATATTTTGCAAAACAGAGCAACTGTATACAAGGGGAACTTGGTGTACTTACATTCCCATCACGTTAACCATCCCACATCTCTCAGAATTTGGCCCCACCACAAATGATGAAAAGAGAGAAGATGTGATGAATATTCAAGCCACCCTCTGTAGAATAGGAAAATCAAGGTTTCCTTTAAAGAAATTAACCTGTCAGCCTCCCTGAAAAATGTAACAATCCACCTGATCCTCAAAAAGCCAACACTTGATGCAGAATACATTTTCTCCATCTCTAACCTTTCATTCCTAGGCTAAATAATTGCAAAATAGTGACAAAAAAACTGTAACATGGGACATATGCCAGCATCCTCGATGCCTTGCCAGTGAACTTCATTTTGGGACACAACATGAGACAAACCTTAGTGGGGCTAAGAGATCACCTCCCCATGGCAATATCAAAGGAGATCAGTACCTGGTGAAGAACTTAAAATCAACCTGGGCAAGATTAAAATGATACTTCAGGGAGGCAGAAATGCTTTGAAAAATAGCTACATCACTGCCCTCCCCTTCCATCACAGAGATTTCCTACTGTTCATCAAAGTAGCATGAAACCTCAAGGCTGTCGTCAACTCAATATTTAACCTACTAGATCCGGTTCTCCCATCACCAGCTTGCAAAGAAACTTCACCTCTTCCTCCCAGATGAGGATCCTGTCTGTCACATCTATCCATGGATTTGTAACCTCCAGCCAGGATTACTGTTACTCACCATATCTGGGTTTGCAGGTAGCAGCAATGTGGAGGCTCCAACTTGTGCAGAATGTGGCACCCTGCCTGCTCAACAGAAAGGTATGCCAAAAGCCTGTTACTTCTGTTCCAATCCCTCTGCTGATTTCCAGACTACTTCTGTGACCAGTTCAAAGCCAAGAACCATCTACTGTAATGACTTATGACCTGTCAAATCAGTGACACTGGGACAAGGCAGCTCACGAAACTTAGGACAAAGTAGGAGAGCCAGAGATAAATAATTCTGGTGAAAGGATGTCAGCTGTGCAACAAACATCATGATCAGATGAAACCAGAGTCTAATGACTTTTCAGGCTGTGCTGCCAAACTCTCATCATGGACAAGAGTTTCCCAACATAATGAAATTAAACTTTTGAATGTTCACAAAAAGCAAACACGGAAGGCGGCAAATACATTCAAATCAACATTTGCTTTTGAATTTGATAATTTGCATGCATTTTTTCCATTATTCACTTCACTCTAGTCATAATGTACTAGCACATTTATATTAGTGTAGCCTTACCACTACTGATGATTTTTTTTTAACAAAGTGAAGTCCTTTGGATAGGGCCTGCCTTTTCCCCCCTATACATGGGAACATAGTCATGCACATTTACTTACTTCACTAGGTAGTATTTACAGCGGTCTCTCCTCATTTCTATTGAGATGTTTTAGAAATCAACACAGGAAATGTTCCATAAATCAAGTGACTTAATTGACAAAGCAAAAGCCTACATGTGGGGCTAGTATAAAAGCAAACAAACAGAAACGCTGTAATGGACATTGCAGTGCTACAGCAGGTAGATATGTTGATTCATGTTCTTTGGAGACCAAAACATACAAATGAAATTTTTAAAAAGGAAGATAAGGTTCATTTAAAGTAATTTATGTATTTATCTCAGTCTACATTTTTAATTCTTCCAAAACTTTTTTAAAATGGAGAATTTTTTCATCAGTTATGTCTAATATTAAAATGACTTCAATTGGAAGTGTAAACAGTACATTCCCTGCCTTGAGTTTGGTACTTTGAGTAGGGAGAGTGCAGGTGCTGTATCCACTTTCTTAAAACTTCAAGGCCGCAGCCTGTTTGATAAGTGCATGTTCCATGCGCTAGTAAAGGGGAAAAGTAGAGAGGAGTTGGAGCAGGGTGCCAGGGGCCTCATTACACAAAATAGTAAAGATTTAGAGTTTTTCTAAATCAAGATGCTAAGCGCATAATAAACTTTTGAGCATGTCATGAATGCACAAATAGCACTGTTTTATATGTATTCTATGCCTTGATTCTACATCTACAAAGAATACAAATTAACCAATTCAGAATTTTTGTAAAAGATGGAATAAATGCAGTTTATTAGTCACAGTGCATCTGGCAAACTCTGCTCATACAGCAAATGAGAATTTCTCTTATTTTCCGAATGCTGATTTCCACCGCCCCTAAATTCTGTACAAAACCAAATTTATGAATCGCCTCCAGTGGAGTGAACCATCCATAATTATGGCATGGGCAGTAATTTCAGGAATGCTCCAGCATGAGAAGTGCAGTCCTTTGGTGGTAGTTTCATGGCATTAGGGGTAATAATTAGAGGTGGTCAAGAATTTTTCAACTAAACTTTGTGGGAAAAGGCCAATTCATCAAAACCAAAATTCTTCACAATAACCTAACACTTCCGATTAAACTTCAGTGATTAGAGGTTTCTCAGGTCCAGAATAGCATTCCTTGTCAAGATGAAAGAGACACCCCCCAGAACAGCCTAGGATTCAGATGTGAAAGACCCAACTTCAAGTCCCTACTCTGCCACTTGCCCACATCCTAGGTGACTGGCTTAACCACCAGCCTATTAGCTATTCTAGAATGGGTTTCTCAATTTCTCCTGATGGAGCGGTTCCACTTTAATTGGAGCAGGGACTGGAACGTAGGTCTCCCACTTTTCAAGTGAGTGCCCTGGCCACCGGACTATGCAGGGGTGGGTCTCGAGCTTTTTGCAAATGACATCAGAAGGTTCACAGTTCATCCTGATGCAGGAAAACTGTTCCCTGCCTCACTCTAGTTGCTACTTCAGTTTCATGCTCCAGCATTCCTAGTGCCTCAAACATGCAAATTGGGGTTGATAATTTTCAGCTATGAGTGTATGCAGTAGTTGCAAGTACTGAGGGTTAGTTTTGTTCGCACATGCTCACCTTCATTCTCATTTCTGTATCGTATGCTTCAGATTTTTATCTATGTCCAGAGTCCATATGTACATCATATTACGGAGGAATGTTGCAGGTTCTGTGGAATTTAAGTTTAAACAATCAATAGGGTGCCCCTGCCGTTCTTGCGCCTCTCCAAACTTACACTCCATGTTCTGATAGCTTTTCAGTGGTGAGAGACTAATGAAAAAAAGTTACATTGCCCTTTGAAGTCTCATCACATGATTGTTAGAGTAATAACTTGCTTAAACTTATATCAAGCCAATGCTGACCTTGAAAATATACATAAAATATCTTCTCATTGCCCTTGTATTACCAGGCTTAATGCTTCAAAGCTGGGCATAGTGGCCAGTTGTTCAGCTGATCAGCTTTGAGCCTGCGGATAAGGAATTCCTCAAAACAGACTGAAGTCTTCAAATAGAATGCTTGTAGTAGGTTACTGAATTGCTTGTTACCATGCCCCACTTGTCATGCGTGACTACAACCATGTAGGATGCAGAATCAGGCTAAAGCTTTCAGAAAACTAAACTGTAACTGGGGGGGGGGGGGGGAGAGGGAAATCGATCCAAGATACGCAACTTCGCGTAGCTGAAGTCGAAGTATCTTGGATCGAATTACCTGGGGTCCACACGGCACGGGATCGACGGCCGCGGCTCCCCCGTCGACTGCACTATCGCCGCTCGCTCTGGTGGAGGTCCGGAGTAGACAGTGAGCACGTTCGGGGATCGATATATCGCATCTTAACGAGATGCGATATATCGATCCCAGATAAATCGATTGCTACCCGTCGATACGGCAGGTAGTGAAGACGTACCCTGAGTTTGAGAAAGACTGTCTAAATAACTGAATAAATGCAAATTAGGACATTCTCCAGCCAAAATGAGTGCAAAAAGGTTTATGGATAGTTACCGTGCCATTGATACCTTTTTCAGTTCCAGTCTGCTCCACTCTAACTAAACCAAAGATAAGCAAAAAAGGAGAATACGAATCAAGGGTTGAAGGAACATAGCATTAGCTGAAGTATTTTCAATTCTTTACAGGGCTAGCCCCAGCCCCACTGGGATCAGAAGTATGCTAGCAACAACTGTGTTTAAAAGATGGTTGCTGGTAGTAGGGTTGCAGCATAGTTTCCATGACTAGTACAGATGGGATTTTTTTGTTTTTGCCTGTATACTCCTATTGACTAGCAGAGAGAGACATACGATAACAGACCTTCAGCGATTGTTTTGGTACTCTGCAAAGCTGAAGTGGCATATGTACAGCCAATTAGTAGACAGTATAGCTTTGTTTTTATTCCATAAATCAGAAAAAGCCACCACCTCCTGATCAGATTTTGTTAATTTTTGTAAAGTGAAATATAAGACAAGATGTTTAGTTTCAGCAGTTTCCTCATACGATTTTATAAACTAAATCTATTGATAAGTTATAAACCATGCTCATGACTCCTGCTGCTAATATAGTTATTTCATAAATGTGTATAGATTGAATGTTTGGCCAGACCACTTTATTTAAGCTCTCATGTTTTAAGTGACGATACCATGGCAGCAGGGCCGGTGGAAGGATGTTTCACACCCTAGGCGAAACTTCCACCTTGCGCCCCCCCCCCCCCGAGCCCCTGCCCTGAGGCACCCCCCCACAGCAGCTCCTGCCCTCAGGCGCCCCCCCCCCCCCGCGGCAGCTTAGGTGCCACAAGCCTGGGAGGCGGGAGAAGTGAAGCAGCCACCGCGTGCTCAGGAAGGAGGCGGGGCAGGGGTGAGCTGGGGCAGGGAGTTCCCCTGCGTGCCGCCCCCACCCCGCCTTACTGCAGGCGGCCCTCCCCGCGCTCCACTGCCCCAGCTCCCTCCACCTAAATGCCGGTGGCAACCGGGGCGGCCGAAGATCCGGCCGCCGCAGTTGCTGCCGAAGAAAATGGCGCCCCCCAAATCCTAGTGCCCTAGGCAACCGCCTAGGTCACCTAAATGGTTGCACTGGCCCTGCATGGCAGCCATACCCTTCTTAGTTTACTTTTAACCATCGCAAAGCAAGATTGAGATATCAAACATTTGTGCAACAGCACAACTTGATTCATACTGTAAAGGTGGTGATTTCGCCAAACTGACGTTTTAAGAACTAAAAAAGCTTTGCAAAAGTGACAAAATTTGCTTTTCAGGTATTTAAGATTATCTACTTAGTTCACAGCAAGTTTAATGATTAAACTATTAATTTTATTATACACAGAGAGAGCAATTGCATGTGGACAATACAAGCAATGAAAGGTTTCGGGAAAATAGCCTTGAGTCAGCTAGATGTCTACACAGCAATTAAAAGCCCGCAGCTGGCCTGTGCCAGCTGACTCAAGATCATGGGGTTGTTTATTGCAGTGTAGACATTTGGGCTTGGACTGCAGCCACAGCTATGAGACCTTCCCACCTTGCAGCTCCTAGAGCTTGGCTCCAGCATGAGTCTGAATGTCTACAGTACAATTAAACAGCCCCACAGCCTGTGCACCATGAGCCCAAGTCAGCAAACATGGTCCATCTGCCAGTTTTTAATGGAAGTTTCTTGGCTGCATTCTGATGCCAGATGGTTGGTTAAAGAAAATTGGCTAAGGCTGATAACCAAACCAGTTTTGTTGGTTGCAGGGTGCTTGTAATAATTCTCTTGGTGTGAGTAAGTATGTCCAGTAGTCAAGAGTGGGCAGAGTTTAACCAAACTGGGGCACTGTGTTCCAACTGAGCAGCAGAGGAGGAGCCCCGAACAACGCCCTGTTTGCACACGGGCTCTCAATGCGGACACTACCAGTTTGTTCAGAAGAGTGTTTCTGCTCTTTATCTTTTGAGCTACTTTAGTGAAATGGTATTTGTATGCAAGTGTGATATCTAGATCAGTAGTTCTCAACCTTTATGGGATCAGGACCCATTTGTAAATGTTTATGACCTCTCATGAACCAGTAACTAGTCTGGGGGTGGAGACTCTGGGATAGTTTTAGTCAGGTCTTGCCTGGCACTCACCCCGCAGTGGCAGTTCCTGTGCTGTGGGGCTGGCAGGGCTTAGCTGTCAGCCCTGGGCATTGCAACCTCCCAGGTTACAGCACTGCTTTAGTTTGGCCCCACCCCTGACTGGAACAAATTTGTGAGTGTGAAGTTGTGACCTGGCTCATGGGACTGCAGTGCCACCACTCAAATTTGGCTGACGTGGACTCCCGTCATCATGATGGCTGGGCCAAACCTGAGTGGTTCTGGGACCCTGGACCAGGGAGGCAAGCCCAGTCAGCCCTATGGGACAGAAGCAAGAGGAGCTGCCATGTGATCCTTTGAAAAATTCTGGCGACCTAATTTTCAGTCCATTCCCCATATTGAGAAACCCTGTTCTAGGGGGACTTTTAGATATCCTGGCTTTGAATTGTGTGCCGATCACTGAAAATACTACATGCAGTGTTGTAACTATGCTGGTCCCAGGATATTAGAGAGAAGATGGGTGAGGTAATACCTTTTCTTAGACCAACTTCTGTTGGTGCAAGACAAGTTTTCGAGCTTACACAGAGCTCTTCTTCAGCTTGAAAGCTTGTCTCTCTCACCAACAGAAGTTGGTCCAGTGAAAGATTGTTTTTCTCACCTTACCACTCAAAATACTGTTAAGCTTGCATTGGATCTGAACATAATATTGCTATTTATAAGACATGCTTTAAGTTTGCAGAATTCTATTTAATATAGTGAAAAATCTTCTCCTTGGTGTACATGTAGTTACTCAGTTCTGAATTTAGCAGACATTTACCACAGCTGAAAAAACAGGGTATCATAAAAAGCAACAAAAAACTAACAGCATTTGGACCAAAAAGGTCACTAACAGTAGATGCAAAAATACAATACGTTATTTTTCATTTAAGATCCAGAGTTTACCAGTTTTTTTTTCCCCACCCAATAAGCTTTACAAGTTCTTTAATTTATCCAATTGCCCTTACAAGTATTTTTGCAATCACTCTCCTATATACAAAGCACTGATACAAGCAGCGGCTCTCAAAGCATATTAATTTATACCACAGGAAGATCACAAGTTCTCAGTCGGATTTTTACAAGAACTTCTGTTAAGATAGTATACAGGCAATAGTTCAATAACTTCAGGGTTCAGGTACCCAAAGACTGTTTCACAAACAAACCACCCAGTAGAAAACACACGTTTTCTTCAACTTAGGAAAGATAACTTCCATCTAGGAGAGAAAGATGGTAACTTATATTTGCAGCTGAATGCTCTTAAGAAGGGTAAGGAGAATGAATTGCCACTTTGCTTTTTGTTTTTCTGTGCATCAGTGGGAAGAAGAGGAAATAGTTCTCACATAGAGCTACTTTAGTTTGGAAGCATGATAGCTAATTCTGTATTCAAAATACTGATACATCAGAGTAGCAAATCAAAATAACTGAAAATAGATTATGCATGTAATATTCCTTGTACAAACCAAAGTGAAGAAAAGACAATTGCTTTAACAAGACTAGGATTTAATTTTAAATTTTTCACATTTAAAACAAATGTCAGGATAACATATGCCAGTGTTTGAACTTTTATTTCACAACATGCAAAGTCAATTAACACATAAAAAAAGTACTTTTCTATAAGTTGTAATTTTACATTTATACATCAGAAATGTCAATTTTAAAAAAGCTGAACATAATTAGTCTACAACAGCCCAACTTTGATTTATGCTGTTAGTGCACATATCTGTAGAATCACTACTTAGACATTATATTTGCCCACAGTCTGTGATGACAATTCTATTCACCAACCCTTTGGGAGAACCAAAAGATTCCATTTTTTTCACAACATCCATGCCATCCTTCACAAACCCAAATACCACATGTTTAAAGTCCAGGTGTTCTGCTTTTTTAAGAGTGATAAAAAACTGAGAATTATTGGTGTCCCGGCCACGATTTGCCATCGACAGTAATCCAGGACCAGTGTGTTTCACTTCAAAGTTCTCATCCTCAAATGCATCTCCATAAATGGACCGTCCACCTGTTCCATCATGCCTAGTGATATCTCCTCCCTGAAAATATTAATCATTTATAGAATTAACTCTTTACTAGCCCATAAATATCTACCAAGCAGAAAACTTGCTGTATGTTTTCCTCTAAGAATAACTGAATTAGAAAAATATTAAGAGCTCAGATGTCTGGATATTGACAAAATAAGACAGAATGGTCTCTCATTCTTAGTTTTAGCCATAAATGTGATCATCATAACAAGCGAACAGAAAACTGAAAATATTAAGCGCTCATGGCAAGGATAAAGTTTTCATATGTGCTAATTTGTGGCCTAACTGTGAAAGGTACAGTGTCTCCTCTGAGAATTACTAGTGTCCTTTCTGTTTTCTAGTTGAATCTACTCAAATTTGAGGTCGGCACCTTACAAAATTGTGCAGGTAAGAAGTTCTTTGGGCTTGTCACAGGGACATCCAGGAAAATTAATCCCAATTAACTAGAGGTGTGAATCTGAAGTGAACCCCACTAAATCCCTGTGTGGACACGGCTTTTGAAATTCAAGTGGCCTTAGTTCAGTTTAAAGTGAATTAAACTAAGCCAAATTAAAGGCTACTTCAGTTCTGAATGAGGGTGTTCACACTAGGGTTTAATATGATTTAACTAATCCACTTCAAATTCACAACTTTAGTCAATTTGGATTAACCTTCCGGGATGTCTATGTAGACAAGCCATTCATATGTTGGCCATGTGTTCTTAACAAGCAAAGAAAAATGAAAATATTTACTGCTAAGGGCACCCTGCAGCTAATATGAGCCACTCTAATGCCCTTCAGAATCAGGCAACTAGTTTTTCTAGTCCACAGCTATACTAGCCTGGGCCAGTGTTTGGGTATTAACAAGCAAATGGGTCATTACTAGCACTACGGAGTATACCAGTTGAGATCACAACATACAGGAGTAAAACCAAAGTGAAACGAATTCAAATAAAAATCAGTGTAAAGAATGGAATTAACAAGTACATATTAAAGTCAAGTATGAAGTATATGGAGACTTCAAGCATGCTTATTAAACTGGGAAATGGGAGCGCCATACTCCAATGCAATAGGATCGGATGACAACCTGAATTCTTTGACTCTGAGTGTTATACAAAGATAGCCTCTTTACCCGCCAGTTTAGGTTCTCAGTCTGAGAACTGAAATAGCTGTACTAATTACCAACCACCACATTGGCTGGGCATCCAGATAAAAAACAGTACTCATTAGTATACTGTCACTGTTTGCCAAAGATTGAGTCTGCAGAAGTTGCTGCATCAAGTCTGCACAGATGAGAAAAGTGTGCAAATCAGTTTGAGAAAAGTGAAATTATCCATGGCAAGTGCATCTGGCCTAGAGAATCTTTATTACTGGCGATACACTGAGCCAGAAAGAACACAGCCTGACTTTTAGATGCAGGTTATATTTGAAGACCTAGTATTTAGAGAAAAAAAAATTACTTGTAAATGAGCAAATTTGATATGGAAATCATTGAGGTACAATAAGAGGAATCCTACAACTTTTTAAAATAAAACAACCACTTTTCAGACAAGAAGTACACTCAAACTAGGGAGTAAAAGCCAGTCCACTGAATCAAAATCTTTGGTAACCTCTTCACTCCATGTAACAAATGGTCTTTGCTGTAAGAAATGAAAATAGGTTTTATTCTAAGAAAAAAATCTTCAACTTGCACTTACCTGACACACAAAGTCAGGAACTATTCTGTGAAATATAGAGTTCTTGAATCCAAATCCTTTTTCCCCTGTGCACAGGGCCCTGAAATTTTCAGCAGTTCGAGGAACAATATTTGAAAATAGTTCCATGGTTATGTGTCCTAAAGGTTCATCGTCAGCAGAAACCTCAAAATACACTACAGGGTTGGTTTCCTTTGACAGTTCTGCTGCCAAGGATACATGTGCTCTCTGAAGTTCTGACAAATTTTGTTGGCATTCTTCAAATCTCCTCTTGAAGGAATCGGCCATTTCTTGGCTTTTAAATCGAACTGCAAGTTGTTCTACTTTTGCTTCGCCATCTGAAATTAAATTCCCAAACAGATTATCATAGCCTATTCAGCATCAGTTACAGTTTTATTTGTCATATACATGAAGAAAAAATTTTCAAGTAACCTACACAAAACACGGTATCTTTTCAAACTCACCAGCATAATCTGTGGCAGTCCATACTAACGCATTGTTTGATGTATTCAAGGGCTTTAAATTCATTGTTTTTGTGATTACATGATTTGCACACACTTTGAGAACTTGGTCCCTTCTCATTAAAATTCTGTAATATTTCTTCTGTGTATGGAAGAGAATTTTTATCTCTCCAACTCCACGCTCTTTCCACTGATTGACTTCTCTGTCCCATCGATAGAGTTTTGCCCTCTCTTTGAAGAGAATTTCTTCATCCTCTTCTCCAGATTTCACCTCCACCTAGAAAGCAGCAAAAACAGCATATTCATGCATTTCCTAGACAGTCACCAGGAATCTACTAATGCATTAGAGAGAATGGGTAATAGCTTTCTATTATCCTGATTTTACACCCTTCTCTCCCTTTAAAAACTTCCTCCAAAACACACTTTCTATTTGAAATTCTGCATGGGCAGGTCTGTAGCCAGAGGAGATATATTCCCGACTTTGTGGTGAGGTGAGTAAGTTTTTGAGATAGGGAGCTGAAAAGTGAGGTTTATTTCACAGTTTAGAAAGTTAACTTTTTATAAAGTCAACTCTCAAATACTGCTTCGCCTAGAAAATTAAAATTTGCTCTAAGAGTCCTTGACATGTTCTGGGGCATAGTTTCTGGCACAGAAGTTCTTTTCTACATGTTTGTAGACCTGAATGCTTTGGAAGTGGTCCCACCCAAATGTATAAGCTTTGCTGGGATACAAGTGTGCTGGAGGAGTTTGCATTATTTTTTATATAGCATTACATAGCGCTGTGTGTTATTTTTAGTAGTGTGCTATGCTTTCTGCAGACAAGAGAATGATCTCAAAGTACTTGCTTTCTATAACTAGACCACAAACAAGTAGAAGGTGCAGGATTAGACATGTGCATGAAGGATAGGTATTTGCTTTGTTTGGCTGTGCATATTTCAAGTTTCTGATCTCTTTACAAATGTTAAAAACTACAATTGTTAGAGTTCTCTTTTGGAACAAATGAAAGCTTGAGAAGATCAGGCATTACAAACAAGCGAGATGGTGAATGGAGGAAAGGTTGTTTGTGGGAGGACATGTTTAAAAAAAAGGAAGGGGGAATAGAAGGGGCAAGGGAGATTAAAAGGAGACACAAGGTGAAAGATGAGTGAGGCTGTGCAGGATTTTAGAGAAATGTTACCATGGATACTGTTACACCACGTCTATAATTAAAGCAAAATCAAGTTTGTCTTTAGAAAAGATTTTAAATACAACCCAAATAGACACCTCATTAACATTTCTAATATGGTTTAAACAAAAAAATTGGTGCTAGGATAATCTGAATAATAGTTTTCTCCACTATTCTACCCACCTTCCACTATAGGACTACTACGTCCTGCCAGCTCTTGAACATCTTTCTTTTGCCTACTGTGCTCTTCATCTTCAGATTAATTTAGCTCTGATTGTGCTATTAATTCCTTATTGCTCAGTGGTCTTGTCAAGTTTTCACCCAGATTTAGAGGAGAGAGAACAGAATACATGGTGTGATATAACAGTTCTGTTATTAGCAAGAGTTTTGGATGGCTGCATCACTAATAAGTGGTAAAGCCATAAGCGAGTTCTACAGGTCAAAGCAGCATTCTAACCAGTGTATTCCAATCATTTATTTTGAATACGCCACATATTTCACAGAATAATCTTTAACCATCTGAGCTCTTAAAAGAATTACTGGTAGTATTGTGCATTTTTGCACACAAACTCTAGGTCCCTTGTATAAGTCAAGCTGTACAGGCTTCAAAGTAGTCAAAGTAATTTCAGAAGCTTTAAAAATATATGCCTAAGGCAGCTTTTCCATACAATGTTGCAATTTGAACCATGTGTTTCATGCTAGTGGAAACCAGGGAGACTCCCTAAAAATGTTTAGCCCTGATAGTATCTAATACCGTGTAGCCTATTTTTTCCTCTGGTGGAGAATTGATTTTTGTCCATCCGGGGCCTAAGAAAAGCAAAAATTGTTATTTTTTAGAAGCAGCAGATGTTGGCATCCAAGTTGGTTGAATGAAATGCAAAGCCTGCTAAAGTGGGGATAATTTAGTTATAGAATACTTTCAGTTTTACTAATCAAATGTGGTGTTAGTTTCATGGACATGCTTGTTTTAACAGAGTCTCTAAAGGATGACCAAAAACATCTCACCTCTGGTAAGGATACTATAGGTTCGAAGTGGATATCATCACTATGTACAACTTCTTCATCACTACCATCTTCATCTTCATCTCCTTTACTGGCTGGCTGGACTCCAAATACAGCTGCTCCTGTATTTTCCCATTTGAAGTTTTTATCTAGTTATGAAAAGAGTTTAAAGTTTCAGATATCTTTCCAGACACTCCAATATACACACACTCATGTGTATTGTACACAAAGTTTCTTAATTTTCATAAACAATACCATTTCTAGAAAAAGACATTTAGTTTACATGTATTCTGTCACTTACAATTTAGTACCTTATGAACTAGGGTGACCAGATCGCAAGAGTGAAATATCAGGACACATTGGGGGGGGGGGGGGGGGGGCAGGAGAAAGGGGGGGAGGAAAGAGGAGGAGAGGACGACAACGACAGACACAGGTGCACAGAGCCATGACAGGGGGCCCTAGGAAGCTGCGAGAGGGGTTGTACGGCCCCTGCTGCAGCCCGCACCACAAACCACAGGGAAAGGACACCTATTGAATTCAATGAGAATTTTGCATGTGAATTGATGTACCTAGTTCTGAGATTATAAAGCCAGAAGGGATCTGGGGATCACCTGGTCTCACCGCCTGTATAGCACAGACATAGAACTTTCCCAAAATAATTCCTAGAGGATAGCTTTTAGAAAAAGCTTTTAGAAAAACACCATGACCCTTAGTACATTGTTAATTACTCTCACCATTGAAAAGGTATGCCTTATATCCAGTCTGAATTTGTCTAGCTGCAACTTCCAATCGTTGGCTCATGCTCTACCTTTCTCTGCTAGACTGAAGTGCCCATTAACAACTATTTGTTCCCCATGTAGATACTTACAGTCTATAACCAAGTCACTTCTTAACCTTCTTTTTGTTAAGCTAAATAGATTGAGGTCCTTGAGTCGATCACTATAAGGCATGTTTTATAATCCTTTAATCAGTCTTGTGACTCTTCTCTGAACACTCTCCAATTTATCAATATCCTTCTTAAATTGTGCACACCAGAACTGGACACAGTATTCCAGCAGTGGTTGCACCAGTGCCAAATACAGAGATAAAATAACCTCTCTACTCCTGCTTGAGATTCCACTATTTAGGCATCTGATCACCCTATTTCTGTATGCATTTCCCCAGGTTTTTTTGTAAAAATCAAAACTGAACTTCCCCAGAAATTCTGTCTTGTGGAATCATCGTGAAACTCGCATGGCTCCAACCCTGCCGATGAACCTTTAGATCCACTGCACAGACTTCTGCCACTTGAGCTAATGGAGTAAATGATGGCAGAGGCAGTAGGTTGTCATCCTATATGTGATAGATCAGTTCTATAGGGGGATGAGACACTGTTTGCCACTGGGTTTCACAGATATCTGCTGACAGAAGAGGAATTGTGAAACTCAGGAATCCTGGGTCTATTCCAGGCTCCTGAACGGAGTGGTCTCTAGTAGTCAAAGACCCTTCTTCCCCATCCCCTCCAGTCTATGTCTATCCTATTGCTGTCTAACCCGCCCCAGCTCATCTGATTTCAACTGCCCCCCACTTCCGCTCTGGATTCCTTGTCCCAGTTTCCTGGTCCTGTCTCACTCTCCTCTCTCCCTGCCCCCATCCCTCAGATGGGATGTTCGTTCCAGACTGGCAAAATTATAAGGCTTCCCAACATTTCAACACTTCCCATTCTAAATTTTCGGTTGCTTAACTGTAGGCTAGCTCTGCCTACAACAAAGCATATTCAGAACCTCTGATTAAAAGGATTATAAGTGTAGCAACCTCCATCATAGCTAGTCACCAAAGATTGAACCCGAGCCATCCAGACTTAAAAGCATGAGCTTCTACTACTTGAGTTCAAGATATAACTCCCTTAGCTGGTAGCTATACGGCTATCCTCTAAAAATCCACCAGAGGAGGGCACAAAACACATGTTGGACAGTGAATTACAAAAGTGCCAAATATTATTATTAGACCTGCAATACTTTTCACAATGAACATCAGCGGGGGATAAACTGGGAGTTTAAGAATATCTGGAAAACAATTTTAGAATAACATTCAGTGCTGTGGTTTAAAAGAAAAAAAACCTGTTAAAACTCATAACTTAGTAGCATTCAGTGTTTGAAAAAAACAACTTCTAGGAGCTATGGGATACAAGTTAAGAATGTTGAAACAGGAAGATGTTATGCTTAGTTACCACTTGGGCAAGGCGGCGTGCTATGTAATACTTGCAAGATTTCACTGTAATGTTTTACAATATATAGCAGCGCAATGCTGATTCCATTGATATTGTTGAGCAATTCATGCTGATTTTATTTCAGCCCACATCTTAATAGTTTTGAATACTGTAGATCACAATTTTCAGCTCAGCTGGTCTGAACATGCAGAGCTTTAAAATTGCTATGCTCTAAACTGTATATTAACTACAAATTTTATAAACCTGCATGTCAGAGAACTGTGTGCCACTACTACTAGACAGTGGCACAAGGCAATTCAGTGTGAATCACAGAAATGTAGGACTGGAAGGGACATCAACAGGTCATCTAGTCAAACCCCTGCACTGAGGCAGGACCGAGTAATAACAACTAGACCATCCTTGACAGGTATTTGTCTAACCTCTTAAAAAACTCCAATGACTGCTATTCCATAACCTCTCTAGGTAATTTGTCCAGTGCTTAACTACCTTTACAGTTACGAAGTTTTTCCTAATGTCTAACCTAAATCTCCCTTGCTACAATTTAAGCCCATTGCTTCTTTTTCCTGCATGTCCTGAGTGGGACAGGGGTGGGTCTAGGCAGTGGGATTGGGGGAAGGGAGGTCGAGGGAGTCGTTGGGTGTGTGGGGATGGACCGGGGGAAGCAGGGTGGAGGAACTGAGGGGGACAGGACTGGGACTGGGGGAGTCGGGGGGGGGGCTGAGGGGAGCATGAATGGGACAGGGTAGAGAGCTGTGTAGAGTGGGGCGGGGGAGACAATGGGGCTGAGTTGGGGAGGGTCGGGGGGTTGGGAAGAGGGACAGGGTCTGGAGGGGATGAGACAGAGGGGAGCAGGACTGGAATGGGGGGAAGTTGAGGGGGTGGGACAGTAGGGGGAGCGATAGGGGTGGGATGACGGGGGAGGCTGGAGATTTGGGGTAGGGCAAGGCTGAGGGCAGTGGGTTGGGGGAAGCAGGGGAACTGTGGGGAAGGCTGTTGGAACAGGGGCAGGGACTGAGGGCAGTGGGTTCGGGGTGGGAGGTACAGGGGGGGGACTGCGGGGGAGGCTGAGGGAACAAGGTCAGGGTGGGGGCTGAGGGCAGTGGGTCGGGTCTACACCGGCACCTCTCAGCATTGCTGTGCCGGGCGGCAGACCTGCACCAGCGCTATCCTGGCGATGGAAGAGTCCTCAGTGGAAATGCAGACGTCATGACACAGACCCTCCTCGTCACTTCAAACCTGGCACTGCTCTGGTCAGTCGCTAGGCTCTTGTCACTTTCAAACCCATGCAGGGTATCTGGCTCTTTTTCAGTTCTCAGGTTAAGAAAAGCCTCTGCATTTTGTGAGGGCTTCAGCATTCACATTCCTACTTGACAAACTGTCTGCCTGACACATTGCTCCCAGGGCATTCATCTTTATTCATTATCGGCAGGTCCATTAGATTAACGAGCAACACAGGGGGAAGCAACACAATGGTGTCATGGATTTTTAATTTTTCAAACCACTTTGGCCTCAACAGGGATAACAGCAAATCTGGACAGAGCAGATGGATGTCAGGATGGGTTAGGGTATTTATTTATTTATTTATTTTAAGTGAAAATGTTTGGGTCTGAGCAAAGGCTGCAAACTTCCCTTTGGAAACCTCTGCTGATCTTTTGCCCCAGGGGCTAACAACAGCCTGGAATCCGGGACAGATTTCCACATCCATGCAGGGTGAGATGGTTGTGGGGAGGAGAGGGGAGGGACTGTGGGGAAGGCTGTTGGAACGGGGGCAGGGACTGAGGGCAGTGGGTTCGGGGTGGGAGGTACGGGGGGGACACTGCGGGGGAGGCTGAGGGAACAGGGTCAGGGTGGGGGCGGAGGACAGTGGGTCTGAGGGGAGCCCTCCCCAGAGGGACCTGCCAGGGGGCCAGGTGAGCCCAGCAGTGCTTATCTGGAGCGGCTCCCAGGAAGCATCCAGCACGCAGGTCCCTCCCAGTCTCTCTGGCTCCTTCCTAGGGTAGGGTCAGGTCAAGGGGAGGGGGCAGGGGCGGGGGGCTCTCTGCCCGGCGCCCGCTGCCTGCTGCTGGAGTCTACAAGCCCCGCCCCGCTGCAGCACACAGCGGAGCGAGACCTCCTCGCTGCCTCTCTGTGTGCCCAGGGCAGGGGCAGGGCTGTGCTCTGCAGGCTCCTGCCGGCCGGGCGGCAGGCCCCGTGGGCTGGTGCCGCCGCGCCGGGAGCTTAGCTGCGCGCTGCCCCAGGGAGGAAAGGTGAGTAGCGCCGGCAGCGCCGGCTTGCCGCGGTCCCCCTCATATAGGGTGACCAGACGTCCCGACCAATGTAAGGTCGGGACGCGGGACAAGTCCCCTAAAATCGGGACTGTCCCGATAATATCGGGACATCTGGTCACCCTATTATGAACTAGTAGAGATTCAATGCACATAAATACTTGGCATAAAGTTACATCAAAAGTAATTCCAATGTGAGTTTATCATCAAGTTTGTATCTGACCTTTAGAACCAAAAGCAAAATCCCCAGAATTTGAAGCCAGATCTGCAAATGACAAGCCAGAAGTAGTGTCAAATCCAAATGCGACTGTTCTGCTTCCTATCACAATGAGAGAAAGGTGTAAGAGAAAAGAGCGTAGCAAGGATGACTTTCCCCACTGCATACTCATAACTTTGTAACTGTACATAACACCAAGATCCAGAAAGTGGCTAATATAGCTATAAATCCAGGGATTACAGCAAATTTATATCTCCTCCTCTTTTTCACATGAATGCCAATGTATAGGGACACTCCAAAGTGACTAGTGGCTCCTTAAACATTTATCCTAATAAAAGAATAATCTATGGGGGCCCAAAAGCACCAATATAACAATTTACGTGACAAATTACCACCCTTTCTTTGCAAAACTGCAGAGCCTTAATTACTACTAACTTTGCCACACCCCCTAATTTGTACACAATGGACAATTAGTCAATATTTAATAGCAGCATGCAGTAGTGTTGGCTCTCATAATAGTAGAATTACCTTTGATGCACATGTTCATTTTTCATTTATTCCTTTGATCAGTACAATGATTACAAGTAGCTAAGCAGAATTAGTACCATTCTAAATCAATCTTGGTTACATACACTTCTACAGAGAGATGTGACTTTAAGCCCCAAAAGTACATTACCTTGGTTTGTGGACTCTGTTAAATTTGGATCATTTTCTTTTTTAGTTGACAAATCAACAGGTTTGTCATCAGTTCCTGACAAAGTCTGTGATGTGGGGGGGGATTCTGTGGTTGAATCTGGCTCTTCACATTTAGTGGTTGATGGAAGAGATACTTCAGCCTCACTGGTTGATGGAAGAGATACTTCAGCCTCACTGGTTAATGGAACAGAAACTTCCGCCTCACTGGTACAGACTATATCAGTTGAACTGGTAACTTCATTTTCCAAAAACTCCTAAAAAAGAAAACGTGTTTCCAATAAATACTTTAAAAGAGCCAAGTATTCAGAACATTTAGAAAACACCTGCTTAAATTCTTTTGAAAGCTGCCAGAACAGCAGCATTAGATAATGGATTCTCCCCTCCCCTACCCCCGAACAGGAACACTGCAGAAAGGTGGGAGTGTTGGAAAACTATATAAAAGCTAGCACACTGATGTTCAAAGCTAAAGCACCTGTAGCTCCTACTGACTTCAATGGGGTTTGTGGGTAATCAACATCTTTGGGAAAAAATAAGGCCATAAATGCTCATGGGATTAGAAGGAAGAGGGGCAAGGAACAAGACTGCAACCCAACATCTCTGCTGCTTATAAAATGTTTTTTTTCCCCCCCAAGTCGAAAAGTTTTTGGGATCCAGGGCCCACCCTTTGACACCGTAACAAATATACCAAGTAACAATATTAACAACAATTAATAGCCAAGGTGTTTGAACAAGGTTACAGACTTCTAAAGATTTCAGAAGGAATTTTTTGTTAATGTAATGAACTTAACATCATTTAAATCACTTAACACTACTGATTAACTTGGCAAAGTGTCCTTATGTTCACATTCTTCTTAAAAAAATACTGTTAGATCATTTACTTTTTCTGAATCTTTGAAATTAGTTCTTGCACACTCAAAAGGTATGAAGTGCTTAGGATTTGACCCTATTGGGGACAGAGAATGGGGAAAAGAGTAGTCTGGACAGAAGATTGAACATGAGGCTAGGAGACACAAGGTCTAAGTTCTAGTTCCAGGTCTGCCAGAGACCTGCTTCATAGCCATGGACAAATCAAACAGTTCTTCCTGTGAAATCCTCAGTTCTATAAAATGTCAACCACACTAAGTTTACAGGGAGTTTGAGGATTAGTGATTTTGTGACTTTGAAAATATGAAGTGGTAGAGTGCTTAGAAATCCTCTCTCTCTCATATTTTATATATATATATATATATATATATATATATATATATATATATATATATATATATATATATATATATATATATATATTTTAAATACATCTTATTGTGCACAAATTAATTTTTTAATTCTGCAATTTAAGCTTTTTAAAAAATGGTCTCTACAAACAGCTTCAAAAATTGTCTGAGATTAGATTTGTTATTTGCTTTAAAAAAAAAATCTCAAGGGAAACCTGAGGATACTAACCCACTGGGACTGAAATCGAAAGGAAATGTTTCATAAATGGTCCCAAAATTTCAGATGGCTCTACCACAGATTTGATTGGCACCCTACTTAGCTTATTTCAGTACAGGGGAAACTATTTTGCTCTTACTTCTTAGCGTACACCAGACATTTGATTTTAAAAAGCTAAAATTACTTCAATAAATGTACAGGGTATTCATAATGCTATTTCAGTGTTAAGAGTTAGTGCCACCAAAATGAATTAGAAAAGTCATGCTTTGAGTTTTAGTTCCTACTTTGGCTTCTTGAACTTTTTTAAGTTCTGTCTGAAAGTCTTCCAGATTGTCATTGTCCTCATCAGTATCACTACCAACACCACAGAAAAACGTAGAAGGAAGCTTTAGAGTCTCTGCTTTAGCCTTTTCTTCAGGAGTTGGTTTCTTTTCCCAAACAATAACACACTCTCTCTCATTCGCTGGTTCAGTTTCTCCCATGATACCTAGAGAGACAGCACATCAGAAGTTACTGAAAAGTAGCAAACAGAGCAGAGTTCTGAAGCAAAGTGTCTAGGACACAGAGTATGAGTAATCGGTCAATTCCTACTTTAAGTATCACAAAAAGGAGGTTTGGATAAATAATTTTTTAACTTCTATGCTAACTTTTACAAATTGCACATTAGATTTTCTTGCTTTATTTAACTCTAGTAACTTGATCCAATTGAAAATAATACTCCACCGATTTTAGAGCCCTCCATTGGTAGTAGAAGCTTTTCATTTAATTGGAACATAAAAGATGGTAAATTTGCAATTACTTTGCCAGCAGCCAATTTGAGTAGTTTGGCTCGGGAAGAATCTTCACAAAAAGGCTTGTCTGATATACCTTCTCTTCCTAATGCCCAAACCCCTTCCACCTCCTACCTCAAGAAAAAAAAACTCATACACCTAGATGTTATAATGGGTTTTAAAAACAAGTTTCCAAATTATACTGCCAGAACCAAGTAATAGGCAGGGCAAAATAAATCCAAACAAGATGTGTGCCAATTGGATGCTGAAGTTTTCTACAAAAATGACATTTTTTGCCCTTACTTTTGGTACCACTAACTTTCAGATCATTAATTTACACACTCATTTGTGCCTACAGATCAAGTCTATTCATGAAAGATGCCACAACTTTGGAACTGAAGCTAATAACTTCAAGGCTATGATTTCTCTGTTCTGATTGAATCCCTCAAAGTTCGGTTGTAAAAATTTGGCGGAGAGATGGAAGCCTCGAGATGGGAAGGGACATGATGGTATGTCCTGTCAGCTTGTTTTGATATAGCTGAAATGGATGCTGGTGTGTGCCTCAGGTCCTTCGTGAGTTCCAGTTGTTCATTATTTAGTGATGGGGGGCCTGCAGGGTGTGGAAGGGTGTAAGATGTCCAGGAGTTTGTGGTTTCTCCTTTTACCGCTTTCTGTGGTATGTCCTGGATCTTCTTTGCCATGCACCTAATGATATCTTAGAACACTTTGAAGTCATCCACCAAGGTAGGCAAAGGGGAGTCACTGCCTCATCAAGGGAGAATGAGATCATCACACCAAGGACCAGTTCTTCAGCAGGCAGCTGATACTCTTCTTCACTTTCCTCCTCTTGCCTCTCCTGTAACTGAGTCTGCACTAGCTGGTTTTACTAAGATGCCCTACAGTCTCTCTTTGGGTAAGGGTATTTAGCCCCGGAGACAGTAGAGGATGTAGGCTTTCTAGAGTATAGCTGCACATCCCAGGGTGTCCAGTAGGGTCATGGTTGGAAGGGATATTAATATTGAGATGGGGGACACATGAGGGTCAGGGGGAAAGTTCCAGGAGGGGTATTCCGTATGAGTCCCAAGTATCTTCCCGCTACCTCTCATGGTGTTTTGTCTAGAATCCCTATCCAAGGAGAGGAAGGTGGAAGTGTGCATGATGAGTTGCTACTGCGTTTACATGATGACAAAAAGGAATACGCTTCCTCTAATGGAGGGCTCATTCTATCCAGAGTGCCCTGCCTTTGAAGGGGGAGAGGTGGGTACTGGGGATACCTCTTTAATCTGATGTAATGATAACTCTGGAGATGTGCTTGGATATCACCATCCTCAAGGAGAGGCGACTTGGTACCAGACCCACAGATCAGTCACTTGGTAGTACAGTGATTGCTTTGGGTATCAACTTAGCTGGTATTGAGGAAAATTGTTCAGAGGTGCCTCTTAGAAGTGGTAGGAACAAGTCTTCAGGAACTGAGGCATTGGGTACCGAGATACCCGGTGCTGAGAGAAATGCGGTCCACAGACTTGGTGGATAAAAACTGCTCTCCTGTTATGGAGGCACCTGAAGAGGGCGTGTCAGGTTTTTGGCCTGTAGGAAGTTGAGTTCAAAATGTCATAAGTTTGGTGGCTCTTGTGTATTAGCTTATTAGGCATCAGAGAAGGTAATTTGTGCCTTGTTCCTCACTGGAGCAGCACTCCTTTCTGCCCATTAGTGACGTCAATGCCAGAATGGTGGCAGTTGACTGGAGCCTCTTAGATGAGGCCAAAGAGCTAGGGGTGGAATCTCGGCTCACGGGAAATCGAGAGGGACAGACTTGATGGATAGTTCTCAACCTTGTAGGGCTCAGGACCCATCTGTAAACCTTGATGGCCTGTCATGACCCACAGGAGTCCATCGGGGAGGGGGAGGACATGCAGGATGCTCAGAGCGAAGATTCCAGATGCTCTAGCCAGATATGGACAGGTGTGGAACACCGTCTTCCCCCCCACCCCGCACCAGCAGCTGGGGGAGGGGAAGTGAGCGGAGACATCCTCCAAAAATACACAGCTATGCCATGAGACAGAAGGTAAAGTGTGGAGGGGATCAGGGGCCTGGAGACAAGGTGGGGAGATTAGGGAACCAGAGGGTGTAGTGAGGAAGGAGATCGGAATTCAGGGGGGAGGCAGGGGAAAGAATTGGGGGCACAGGAGCCTGGGGGAGGGGTAGCAAGCCAATAGATCCCAAAATATCA
Organism: Emys orbicularis; assembly: GCF_028017835.1. Taxonomy (NCBI): domain Eukaryota; kingdom Metazoa; phylum Chordata; order Testudines; family Emydidae; genus Emys; species Emys orbicularis. The sequence continues at coordinate 254,734,497 of NC_088683.1, read as the reverse complement.
CAACCCACCCCCATGTCCATTGGGGGGGGGGGCAGAGGGTAAAGGGGATTTGAAATTCTGCAGGCAAAATGAGGAGTCTGGGGGACAGAATGGCCTAGAGGTGCAGTGGGGAAACATCTGGGGACCAGGACTGATGGTATGATGGGGGAGTACCTGGCTGTGGGCTGGGGAATTGATGTCAGGGAGGGGGTTCCTTAGAGAACATGACACCAACTACATCCTCTTGGCTCCTGTCCTGCGGGGCAGGCTGGGCTCACCTCCCACTGAGGTCGCAATACTCAGTGATGGTTGCATCTCAGTGGCTCACCAGACCAAATTTGAGAGAGTTGTTGCTGCAACGTGATGCATGGGGTTACTGCGTGACACTCAAATGTTGCCCAGCTGGCCCCCCATTGTCATGGTGGAAGGGTAGCTGGGTCAAACTTGAGCAGCACTATGACTCAGTGCATCGTTGCAGCACCTAGAATGGGGAGCTGAGCCCAGCCAGCATTGTGGCCCTTTGACGCATTCTGGCAACCCAATTTTGGGTCGCGATCCACAGGTCGAGAAACTCTGGACTAGATATGGAGATATACCTATCTAATAGAACTGGAAGGGACCCTGAAAGGTCATCGAGTTCAGCCCCCTGCCTTCACTAGACGGACCAAGTACTGATTTTGCCCCAGATCCCTAAATGGTCTCAAGGATTGAACTCACAACCTTGGGTTTAGCAGGCCAATGCTCAAACCACTGAGCTATCCCTCCCCCGCCACTGCTCTAGTGCCCTCTATTAGAGTGTCCTCTCCAAGAAAGCTTGCATTGAGCTCTCAAGGAGGAAGAGCTTCAGATGGTCTTCTCTAGCTTTCTGAGTGCACCTGGAGAATGAGCGACCACTTAGGAATATGTCCTTCTAGTTTGAGAAGACATCAGGAGTCGTCATCCTCAACAGGTGTCACACCTTCACATGAAGAACGGGTCTTGAATTTCAAATTTAGCTTCTGCTATGGTGCTAGGCCCCTGTATAGGGGAGGAAGACGTGTCTATTGTAACAAACTTAAGTGCAAATTATTTTGGGGGGCTTTTCTGCCAGTGGGCAGATACTAACGAACCCCAAACCAACTAATTAGGTAACACTAGCACAGTGTGCAGAGAAGAAGGTTGCCACTGCAGGGTTTCCATCCCACTGCCACAGATGTTAAGGAATGGATGGTGAGTTGGACCTGCTTCAACCTTTATGTCCTCAGGTGGCGCTGGGGTAGGGCAAGACGACATCTACGGCACAGGTGCAGCCCAAATACACACCGCTGGCCACACACACGAAGAATGGAATCCATGTGGACAGTCACTGGAAGACTAGGGAGAATTTACTTAGCTTACCTTCCTTACTTTATAACCCTAAGGATGAAAATATTACTGCTGAGATTGCAAAGTTTAAAATTTATTCAGAGAAGTTATTGAGATTTACAGGAAGAAACTTCTGCTGGTTTCTGATAGATAGTACCGTTAAGACAACATGGAGAAAAAAATGCTCCACCAGCTTTATAGTGTGTAGTTCTAAAGCCTCAAGGGCTTCGTGTTCATTTTTATTACATTCCAGAGAACAGCTGTTTCTATTAGAAACAGGAAGCCTATGCAATTCTAAATAGAATAACTTCTTTAATGTTTCAATCATTATGGAATTTTGAGTATGTCAGTGTATTCCATCCTGCCATAAATTTAGTAAGTCCAATGTAGGTCCTGACAAGTTATTCCTGTGTACAAATTTGCCTAAATATACATATACATATCAATTACATACCATAGTTGGCATAAAAAGTTCAATACCAGGATAATTAAAGAAACTGCTATAACTTGTGCCCAATTTTAGGTTGCTCTTCTAGACTTTGTATCTTAAATTATTTTTGGAAGTGAAGTGCATGTTGTATCTATCTATCACCTTCCACAAAGGTGCAACACTGATGGAATACAAGGTATGGCAGCTTTTAAGATTTGATTACTCTAATATTTAGACATGAAAAAGCAGTGTTAAGAGGTTGTAAGTTAAGCAGCAGTTTAGAGTCAAATCAGAGGGTGTAGCTGAAAATTCTGTTACCTTGCACAGGATCTTTTGATGTTTTATGCTCTTTAGGATCATCAGGATATAGCTTTCCATTAAGTTTCTTAACAGCCATTTCATAGTCTTCATCTTAAAGATACAAAATTGAAGAGTCAGTGATTTCACACCACATAGCCTCTGGGAACCATCAATTCTAGTTACCCTATCCAGACTTGCAAGTCACTCAGGTTAGGGAATCATGAGCTGCGTATTCACGTTAGCTTCTAATTTTTAAGAAGGGAACAGCCAAACAGGAAAAATTTAATCTAAATATTTCTTGTTGTGCATGTATTTGTTGATATAGTTAAATGTTGAAACCCTCCTTCAATATAGACAGTTCTGATTTTGGGGCAAATTCAGTCTATGTTTCATGATGCCCAAAATAATTTCATATCAAGTAGTTTCACAGCAGGATTAAGAGATGAACAAGGAAAAATTTACACATACACAGCTGTTAATTAGCAAAATTGGATAAGGAATCAGAAAGGAAATGGATATTTAAATGTGTTGATTTATAAATATGCTACAAAGTCTTTATGAAGTATTTATTTCTCAGGGCAAACTTTTGTTAAGTTAGACAATCACAGTCCTCAACAGCAACCAGATTCATAAATGAATTGAAACATTTAGCATCTTAACATTCGGATTTTCAGAAAATTAGTTATTTTTAAAAAGCCATTTACTTTAAGAGGATGTTGGGGGACCCCTTCTGTTACTTTTCCATAACATTTTTTAAAGTTTTGGGATACAAAAGGCATGTGTTCATAATTTAATGTTTTCCCAGAACTGCCTCCCAAATAGGGAGGTCAGAAGAAGAGCAGAACACATTTAATTTGTGGTTCCATTAGTCTATCCAGCCAATTGAGATTCAGCAAGATAGGGGCCATTCTTGGTACTTCTGGCGTCAGACCCATGAGGTCCTGAGCATACTCCACTGAATCCCCTTTTATCGTTCCAAGAGTTAGATTAATTGTATGGCTGAGTTGAGCTACACTACAGTAATGTGACGATCTCATTACACAATCTCTGGCCACAAGAGATGGGAGCACTGTGTCTTCAGAACAGGGCAGTGTTTCTCAAACAGCGGTTCGCCGCTGCAGGCCAATGGGAGCTGCTGGAAGCAGCACGGGCCGAGGGACGTACTGGCCACCGCTTCCAGCGGCTCCCATTGGCCTGCAGCAGCGAACCGCGCCAGTGGGAGCCATGATCGGCTGGACCTGCGGACGGGGCAGGTAAACAAACCGGCCCGGCCCGCCAGGGGCTTTCCCTACACAAGCAGCGACCCCAGTGTGAGAAACACTGGAATAGGGATAATGCTTCCTCAGAGAACAAGAGACCTGCCCTGCCCCCACCCCCAAAAGGTAAATTTCTATTAGTCGGGCCCAAGTATACTACTGTTGCTCCACAGTTAACCCAGAGTGGATGAACAAATTTCCAGCCCCTTACCATCATCCTCTTCACTTAAGTAGCCAGGCTTATTCTTGTAGCAGAAGAATGTTGAAGGTAGTTTAAGAGAGTCAGCAAGAGCTCTTTGTCCAGGGGTAGGTGTTAGCTCATAAACAATGAGTACATCAGAGAGAAGTTCTACATCAGTTTCCTTTTTCCTCTCAACTGTTACAAAACCAAAAAGATTAACAGGATCAAAATGAAGATGCTTGAGAACAAATCTGAAAATAGCCTCTACAGCTAAAGTCATTCTGAAGACAAAGTTAGACAACACATGTAAGCTGCAAATATACATAGCCACAAGAAACTAAGCATTAAAATTATGACAGAACACTAAGAGAAAGGGATTTAGTATGAAGAAAGAAATGTGTCCTTCCAACATCAACACACACTAGTAAATACTTAGGTGTCACACCATGCTTTTCACTAGGCATAAAGCTAGGGTTGCCAACTTTCTAACAGCAGAAAACCAAACACCCTTGCCCCGTCCCCTGCCCATTCTCCAAGGTCCCACCCCCCGTCACTTCATCCCCCTCCCTCCCTCGCTCTCCCCCCACCCTCACTCACTAGCTCATTTTCACTGGGAAGGAAGATGGGGTGCAGGAGGGGGTGAGGGGTTAGGCTGGGGTGTAGGCTCTGGGGTGCGGCCAGGGATGAGGGGTTTGGGGTGCAGGAGGGGGCTCCGGGCCAGAGGTGTGGGAGGAGGTATAGGTTCTGGGCTGGGGGTATGGGCTCTGGGCCTGGATGAGGAGTTTGGAGTTCAGGATGGGGCCGAAGGGTTTGGAGTGCGTAAGGGCCTCCGGGCTGGGGTGCGGGAGGAAGCACAAGTTCCAGCTGGGGGTGCAGGCTCTGTGCTGGGGGGTTCAGAGTGCAGGAGGAGGCTCCAGACTGGGGCAGGTGTTGAGGTGTGGTAGGAGGTGCGGGCTCCAGGAGAGAGTTCAGGTGCGGGAGGGGGCTCAGGGCTGGGGCAGAGGGTTGGGGTACGGGCTCCGGGAGGGAGTTCGGGTGCGGAAGGGGGCTCAGGGCTGGGGCAGAGGGTTGGGGTACGGGCTCCGGGAGGGAGTTCGGGTGCGGAAGGGGGCTCAGGGCTGGGGCAGAGGGTTGGGGTGCGGGCTCCGGGAGGGAGTTCGGGTGCGGAAGGGGGCTCAGGGCTGGGGTGCAGGAGGGAGCTCAGGGCACTTACCTTGGGCGGCTCCCCAGAAGCTCCCTCTGACTCCTAGATGGAGGCGTGGCCAGGCCAATGGGAGCTGCGGGGACAGTGCACGGAGCCCCCATGGCCGCCCCTAGGCCTAGGAGCCGAACATGCCGGCAGCTTCCCAGGAGCCGCACAGAGCTGGGTAGGGAGCCTGCCTGCGCTGCCAACTGGACTTTTAACAGCAGTGCTGACCAGAGCCACCAAGGTCCCTTTTCGAGCGGGTGTTCCAGTCGAAAACCGGACACCTGGCAAGCCTATATAAAGCATGCTTCAGTCTTCACAGTCCTTACTTCTGTTTATTTTCATCACACAACTTAAGTTAGACCCAACTGCTGCATGCATTTTAATTTTTAAATTTAGAAAGTTATTTAAATAGTAAAGTGTAGGTACTTTTGGCATGCTGAGTACTATGAATTAGAGCAATGGAGCATAATTTTATTAAAATTCACTTTTAAAGATGCAATGTAGAGACTGAGAACTAAATTGAATGCCAAATTTTATCTACTATTCTCTTGCACTTTTGCAAGTGTAACTACCCAACTGATTTTTCTCTTGCGCCGGAAGCACATTAAAGTAACAATCCTGCAACCGGAATTGCACAGGTGGGCCCACAGGCACATTCAGAGCCCCACCAGATTCCGTTCACACAGATCCAATTATATGATTGAGACCTAAATTTACGGACAAAAACTTGAACTTGTCTACAAGGAAGTGTTGCCAGATGAATTAAAAGTCTCTCCAAATGGGATTTAATTCCTGAAAAATCTCAAGCAGGAGCTCAATATTTCACATATTAGACTTTCTATATTAAAAAACTGGGCTTCTTGTTAGCTACTCCATCGATAGATTTGATGGAGTAATAAGGCGGGCAATGCAACCAATACGTTCAAATTTCAAGTTAAAATTATTCTTACTCCCCTTCTCTGTTTGGAAGAACAGGATCATATTAAGCATACAAAACTTTAATTAGTACTGATTTTCAGCCCATTTTAATTAACTACTTTCTCCAGCTACGACTGCCACATCTACCTTCGCCCACTCCCATCTTTTCTGCACATCCCTTTGATTTTACTTCCACCCCCTCCCCAACATTTGTACTACCAAACCTGCCCATTCTGCTTTTACTAAGAAAGCACTGGTTAAGAGAATGTGGCAGCTGACTGTCAGCTACTCATTGTTGCAACTTTTATTGCTTTAGGAATCAGAAAATCTGCTACCACGCTACAACACAGACAAACTTGAATCAAGATTGTTGGCAGTGAACACTTTCCTTAAGAAAGGGTTTAAGCCCAGCTTGTGTGTACTTTTGCCTAGGTAAATAAAAATGGCTAAAACCCAGGCCTGAAGTAAGTAAGTGGGAGTTCTGATGTTGACTTGAGAGCCAGAATTTCATCTAACATCTTTAAAGAAGTTTAGAAGCTTCTTCCTGGTCCTTTAACTTTTAGAATTACTTTTTTCACCAATTCTTCTTTTCCTGCTTGTGCAGTTTAAGGTCTACTGTTCGTAAAAGAAATTGGGTCACATTGGGAAATACATCTAAGTCTATATAATGTGCCACACCCATGGCTTTTGGCCCCTTGATATGTATGTTGAAGCAACACCGAATTAGTAAGTAAAGCTCCACCAGTACATTGAAATAGAACAATGTCAAATTCATAGAAGTAAACAGATTGAGCCAGCCAAGCTTTATTGGACTTCCAAAAATCTATTTAAATCTTAAAACCAAAACCACACAACATCAAGCAGTCAGCAAAAATCTCATTAAAAACACTCCCTTGTTCTCAATCACAATTATATCCTTTCAGGCTTTTAGATGCTACAGAGATGATGACACCTCAATCCTGAACTGCAACAGTCACTGCTCATCACTGGAACTTGGGCATTCGAGGAATTATCCTGTTTGTCCAGATCTTACTCTACTTCCACTATACTATTAGCACTAGTTTAACACAGCTTCCGAAGAGCAGTGCAGATGAAATCTAAAGAGTAGCTGCTGCTAGACAGTTAAGTTTCCATGTGCTTTATGACAGGTTTCAGAGTAGCAGCCGTGTTAGTCTGTATCCGCAAAAATAACAGGAGTACTTGTGGCACCTTAGAGACTAACAAATTTATTAGAGCAAAGCTTATGCTCTAATAAATTTGTTAGTCTCTAAGGTGCCACAAGTACTCCTGTTATTTTCATGTGCTTTATGTGTTCTAAAAAAGGAGAACAGTTTGCATAGCACATCTTTTGAAGATTCCACTCCCTCCCCTCCAAAAAGAGTAATTAGTTCAAGAATTAAACATCAAGGCTGGGTTTAAAGCCATAGCTGTTGAGATCCAAGTACCAAAAACATCCTACTTTTTAGTTCATGCTCCAACTACTCAAATAGAGCTACACCAAGTTTCATACTTGACATGAAAGTTTCCTCTGAGCAAGCTCACCTCAGGATGTTTCAGCACAAGTGCTCATCAATCATATCTGGTTAAAACCATGGTTTGTTGTAGGGTTATACTGCGATTAACTCTCAAAAGAGAGAATAGAGAATTTGGTATGGATAGCCTTAGAGGTGTGTCCTCAGGAACAAAGCTGAGGTAGAGTGGTAAAGTTCATGCTGCTACTGGCCATGCTGCACCCATTCAATGGCTAGCTATAGGATTTTAGTTCCAATGTTGCCAATCCAGCATCTTTCATGAGCACCAAGCTTCCAGTAAACCATCATTAAATCCAACATGCAGAAAACATACATTACTTCCATGCAATAAAGCAAGTAATGAAATAAGTTCAAGGTACACAGTAGTGTACTAAACAGAAAAGTCTTTCAGATTAAGCAAGGTGGTGGCCAAAATCATCCAAGAATGAGTCTAATATTTGTTTGGCATCATTGCAACATCCTAGTATTCCAATCCCCACTTCACAAAATGCATGGTTCAGAAGACAAGTTACAAAACGGGTACACCTCTACCCCGATATAATGCTGTCCTCGGGAGCCAAAAAATCTTACCGTGTTATAGGTGAAACCGCGTTATATGGAACTTGCTTTGATCCGCCGGAGTGCGCAGTCCCCTGGAGCACTGCTTTACCGCGTTATAACACGAATTCGGATATATCGGGTCGCGTTATATCAGGGTAGAGGTGTATTGCAGACAACTGACCTAAAATCTAGCCAGATTTGGTTGTTTTAGAAGGGTCAATTTGTCCTTGTTTCATGTTTTGCTATTAACATTCCAAAATCTGATTTTCCCATTAATTATATGAATAGACATGGCTGAGCCATTTATAACATTTCCAACATAGCTATAAAACAAATGCGAGAAATTTTATACGCCAATGTTTAATTAACTACCACAAAACCAAAGTTAGATTCTGCAGACTGAGCAGATCCAAGGAAAATAATTATGATCCATCAATAGTGTTCATTCCATAACATTAGAAAAGAGGCATTACTCATCCAAAGCAGCTCTCCATTGCTGTCCTAGCATTTTGCTTTTCTTTTAACTTACTGATGTCAAGACTAGTTAGAACTAAGTATCTGCTGGTGTGGACTGCTAGTGTTTGATAGCTGTGAACTGATTTTTGTTCAATGATATTGAAGATTTTGTAGACCTGAAGATTAATTAAGTTTTCTTTATAAATACTTTGATATCATTAGGACACGTTACTGAAAGACTCAGAGGCTGGTTTCCAGATGGCTTATATTAACAAATATCCCTGCTTTGCTCTAAGGGTGATCATTTTGGCAGGGGGGTTAGAACTACTATGTTCTGTTAATAGTTAAATTTTTCTAGAGGGTTGCCTTTTTCCGAGGCTGGAAGGAAAGAGCTAGAGTTTCTAACTTGTTTCTAAAAAGAAATATCACCATCAGTAATCCTTGACTACATTTTTAATGGGTTGGATTTGAAAGGCAGATTTTAGACGTGTCCTCTATTAATCTCTCTTCCCCCCCCCCCCCCAATCACATCAGTACATCCGAAGGCTCAGCTGTAGTCAAATGTGGATTTTGATATTTTTTATTATCAATTTTTAAAAAAGAATAAAATTCACACCATATTTCCAAGGTCTGTAATGCAGAAGATTGAACTAGATCTTGTAGAGTGGTATAGTCTCTACCTGTGGAAGTTAAGAACAGTTTGAAACTTCCAAAAATATATGGGTTCTTTGTGTTTTCCATGTAACAATACACCTTAATGGAGCATCACAAAAGTAAATTTTGAGGTAGAAGCTTCATTTTAAGATCAGAGAATATTTTGTGCAACTTAATCCTGTGAATGTGAAATCAGAAAGTGTTTTCTATTTTAGTTTTTCCTCTTTTACAAACTAATCATATCAAGTTATGGGTACTCAACATTTTAAAATATCAACTGCACTATATATTCATCACTTTTTCCTCTGTAAAGGAAGAAGACTAAGATAAAGAACAAATTTAGCCTTAGCCGGGGGAAAGAATCAAGGATATTTACTTTATTTCACAAACAACAAATGAGACTAACTGAAGGTTTTAAATTTAGAATCTGATTAAATTTGGAAGTAGCAATATTGTTCTTTTAACAAATAAAGAGTTAGTATTGGTGGAAGCATGTAATATACCTTTTCAGATTATAATGATGGAAAACACTTTTTGGATGCTATAGGAACTAATATTGTTAGAACAATGAGCAGTATTTGTTTTATGGAGAGAACATTTGACCAAGTTATTCTTAATCTAGGTAGAACTGCATGTATTTAGGTTATACCATGTGTTTGTTGTAAGATCTGGTTATATATATTTCATACTGAGGACTGTTGCAGCACTCAAGTAATAGACATTCTGTGTATCTTTGTATTTTTTTTAAAAAAAAGTGGACAATGTATACAGATTATCATCAATAGTTATATTATTATTTTAAAGGAAAAAAATAAAAATAAAGGTTCCAAAAGTTCTCACCAACCTGGTTTATTCAGCAAGTAGTCAGCCACCCAACAAAAGTCTATTTTTAAAAGAAGTTAGGTGCAGAGCAACTCCTTATGCAGCCACACACTGGGTGAGTAGAGAGCACTGGCCCCCTAATCTGAGAATGTGACTTAATTATGAAAAGGGCGAGAAGTAAAAAATTAGGGGAGCAGTGAGTGAACTTTTGAACAATTCCAGTAGCAGACAGGTGGATTCAATTCAGACACTAGCTGGAAAAACTCAAGAGTTCAGGAGATCTGTCTCTGCCCTCCATTTCACAGATGCTTATTTTTAAGGATATACAGTTCTTACTGGTTAGACCAGAGGTGGGCAAACTACGGCCCGCGGGACCGTCCTGCCCGGCCCTTGAGCTCCTGGCTGGGGAGGCTTGCCCCCAGCCCCTCCCCTGCTGACCTCCCTCCCCCGCAGCCTCAGCGCGACGGGATGCCAGCGTGGGAGGGGGCTGCACTGCAGGGGCAGGGGAGAGCAGGAAGGGAGGCTCACCTGCAGGCTCAGGGAAGCCGGTGGGTGGATGGCGTGAGCAAGGCCGGAGGACTCAGGAGGAGCACCAGGCGGCTGTGCAGCCAGCCGGAGAGAAGTGGTGCTTTGAAGGGGAACCCGCCGCTTCTCTCTGGCTGCGCGGCTGCGCCTGCTCCTCCTGCGTCATCCACCCATGTTCGCAGGGCCGCATTCTGAAAGGGGTTGGGGGGGGGGGGGGTTGGATAGGCGGTGGGGATCCAGGGGGGCTGTCAGGGGGCAAGGGTGTGGATAGGGGTCACGGCCGTCAGGGAGCTTGGGGGGGGTTGGATGGGGGGGGGGTCCCAGGAGGGGGCGGTCAGGGGACAAGGAGCAGGGAGGGTTGGATGGGTCGGGGGTTCTGAGGGGGGCAGTCAGGGGGCCGGAAGTGGGACGGGGCGGATAGGGTTAGGGTTTGGGGAGGCACAGCCTTCCCTACCTGGCCCTCTATACAGTTTTGGAACCCCGATGTGGCCCTCAGGCCAAAAAGTTTGCCCACCCCTGGGTTAGACACTGGGAATGGAACTGAGCCAGTTTGAAACCCTCTTCATAAGGAATTCCAACATCCTGAGCATACTCAGTGAAGATTTTAGCAAGCAGATCTGGAGTCCCTATGGTAAATCTGAAGCACTACAAAAGCCAAAAGTCTACAAAGTTGAGCACGTCAAGACCACCAGTTGTGTGAATTAAAAAAAACCTAAACTAACAGAGGGCAGGGAGACATTCTTTTGCTATGAGAGGTACAAAGTCAAAGACACACTAATTCTAACTACTGCTCTTCAGCATGCATATTAAATTTGTTTAAATTTTCATACCATTATATAGCCAACTGCTTTGCCACAACTGGGCAATTGTCAGTACCAGCTAAAGAGTGATTTCATCACACATTCAGTGCAGTGTGTAAATACCTTTACTATCGGGTTGGAAGGAAGGTGTGCTGGTCCAAAAGGCCATTGGATTAGATTTAAAAAGACTAAAATTAAATCCTAGAAAATAAATTGTGGGTTTAAGTGTTTATTTGGACTTTTAGAGGGGCATAAACATATCTATGTTCTTAGGTGTATGTCTCCAATATCTAGAGAGATCACAATCAGCTAATAAATATTTGCATTGCCTGCTGTACCTGTTTATCAATCTATCCAATACATGTAAACAAGCACCAGCTACCAAGTTTTTCCTACCAGAATTCTTTACTACATAGATCAGCATACTTTTCACAATTCTGAAATCCACTTTTAGTCCAAAATTCTGCATTGTCCAATTTTGACTGCAATTTAGTCAAAGTATTTCTATTTAACAAAACTGATTTGACTGCCCCCCCATCCCTTTTTTAAATGCCAATACAATCATATGCTTCATATAGTATGTAGGGCCCTACCAAATTCATGGCCATGAAAACCGCGTCACGGACCGTGAAATCTGGTCTTTTGTGTGCTTTTACCCTATACTATACAGATTTCACAGGGGAGACCAGCGTTTCTCAAATTGGGGGTCCTGACCCAAAAGGGAGTTGCAGGGGGAATCACAAGGTTATTTTAGGGGGGTCACAGTATTGCCACCCTTACTTCTGTGCTGCCTTCAGAGCTGGGCAGCCAGTGAGTGGTGGCTGTTGGCCAGGTGCCCAGCTCTGAAGACAGCGCCCCGCCAGCAGCAGCACAGAAGTAAGGGTGGCAATACCATACCATGCTACCCTTACTTCTGCGCTGCTGCTGGCGGCGGATCTGCCTTCAGAGCTGGGTTCCTGACCAGCAGCCACTGCTCTCCAGTTGCCCACCTCTGAAGGCAGCACCACCACCAGGAGTAGCGCAGAAGTAAGAGTAGCAGTACTGCAAAGCCCTCCCCCCCGACAACCTTGCAACTACCCCACAACTCCTGTTTGGGTCAGGATCCCTAAAATTAGAACACTGAAATTTCAGATTTAAATAGCTGAAATCATGAAATTTATTATTTTTAAAATCTGATGACTGTGAAATTGACCAAAATGGACCGTGAATTTGATAAGGCCCTAATATGTTAAACATTACTAGCTATATAATACAATGAAATATTCAGTTTCTACTGTAAAGTTGTAGGTGGCTATTTGAAGGTGAAGCTCAAGAGTTTTCCCAGCAGAAGATACAAATAAATCACAAAGTTACATCATTCATTCTCTGTCTGCTAAGACAACAGACCAATATCAGGATTTGTGCAGCCTCTTCAAGCCAGACCTCTGAAGTGACTGGCTGTGGGCTGCACTTTGATCACGCAAGAAACTGGAGTCAAATTTCATATACCATACAATTGTCTTCAAGCAGGATATTTCCCTGACTTAAATATTTCACTCTGCTGCTGAAAAATGTAGGAATCAGATAAGAAAAAGCAGTAAGACAAAAATCTAGTTTACACCATTCTAGTAATACCACCTCATCAAAATACATCAGCAGCACTCAAGTTCTTATGTTATGGCAGATTTCAGCTAAACCACTGTGCCTCTTCATAAAGAAATGGAAGCCAAAGTTTTCAAACATGATTGTCTAAAGACAGGTCCCTGCATCTGTACTCAAGTACCAAAATAAAAGCCATAATTTCAGAAGTGTTGACAAGACTACCTACTTAGGTACAAGTCCAACTTATGGATTCCAGTTCCAAACTTTAGGCAACCACATTTGAAAATTTTGGCCCGAATGCATAGGTAATTACTAGCTTGTCTGATTTCCGAGATATGGGCAGAGTTATGCTGACATATCACAGTAGTTCAGACATCCCCTGCCCCCTCACCATGCACAAAGAGAACAATTGTAAGCGAAGGACAAAACCGTAAGATTTTAAGCTAAAGAGGTATTTGCAAGAAACATGAAGTTTGCATTCAACTACTGAAGAGAACAGTTTACTCTTATTACTGGAACACAATATACAGTATTTTCATTGAATTGCAACAAAAAGCCACTAACTGCTTTCCATGACAAATTTTTCAATAATCTTCTCAAAGTAAAATTTCTACTTAGTATAAATAGTTGCCAATTCAGGCAATGCTTACCTTTTTCTAGTGTTTTAAATGTGTAATTTGAGGATCCTGCTGCTGATGTAACCAAGTAATTTTCTCCCTTGCTGTCTGTAGGCTTCTGATTGGCAGTGTAGCTTTCCTGAGGCTCAGTTACTGTAAGCTCTAGTTCTCTCTGCATTATGTTTTGAGACACTGAACTATCCTCTTCACTTCTGCTTTTTGAAGGAGAGTTAAAGCTGAAACCGAATAGAGATCCTGTAGCTGAAGTATTTCCAAATGTGAATGGCTTTGACTTTTCACTACTGAAAATGCTCTTGACCGATTCTGAACCAAATACAAACTTTGGAGGAGAAACCACCGTTTTTGTTGGCGTTTCAGAAGTGCTTGACACCTCTGAAACTTCTACAGTCACATCAGAGGTATCGCCATCCTGGTTCAGATCAGTTCTCTCCCTGGTAGTTTCCTCCAGTACAGCTACAGCAATTCTGCCACATGGAGACTCTCTTGGTGTACTGGCACGTGAAGAAAGAGGTGTAATCAAGGTGTCTTTTTCTTGGGCATGCTTTGCTTCATCAAAAATTTGCTTAAATGACTCTGCAACATCTTGTAGTTTAAATCGCACAGCTAAGAGCTCTACCTTTCTTTCCCCATCTGCAAAGTCACATGCAGTCCATACCCAGGCTCTTTCAGTTCCTTTCATCTGTTGCATGTTCATGTCTGGTGTTATTCTATGATTGGCACAGAGTTTTAATACCTGGTCTCTTCTCATTACGATACGAACTTGTTTATTGTCATAATTCTGCAAGATCTTTATATCCCCAATGCCCCTTTCTTTCCACTGATTAGCATCTTTATCATATCTGTAGAGTTTAGCTCTATGACTGAAGACAACTTGCTCATTTTCTTCACCACTTGCCACTTCTACAAGGTCAGGTAAAGGTACCACAGGTTCAAAGTACTGTCCATCTCTTTCTTCTTCTTGAGTAAGATCAGACTCTTCATCTGTTCCCACAGACAACCTGCTCTGATTCTGTTTGGCAGGAGATTTTGATGGGCTCAAGGCAGATTTGAAACTAAAATTAAATCCTGTTGTAGACTCCCCAAATCTAAATAGGTTTTTTCTCACAGGGCTACTTGCCAGAGGTGAGGCATACACAGAGCTACTTACACTATCATCCAATGCTTCTTCACGTAAATCATAGTTATCCCACTCCAGAGTAGGCCCAGTGCTTTCAGCATGTGGCTTTATAATTAAATCAGAGGTACTACTGGCTGAAGCTGAGTTTTTATTCTCTTCTTCTGTCAATTTAGTTTTATCATCTGTCAAGAAGGTTTTGAGATCTTTCAACCCACTTTTCATTTCTTCTGCTTTCTGTATGAGTTGAGCTGTTCTACCAGTATCCACAAGTTTATGTGGGGTCTGCAGTGGTATATCCAACAGCAGCCTCTGACACTCTTCAAACTTCTGTTTGAATTCCTCAGCCTGCTCTGTCGTCTTGAATTTAGCTGCCAGCTGCTCCAATTTTGCATCTCCATCAGAAAAGTCACTGGCTAACCACATCCATGCTTTGTCTGAACCAGACAGAGATTTCAAGTTCATGGTAGTTGTTATCCAATGGTTTGCACATACTTTCAGTACCTGTTCACGTCGCATTAACATTCTTAGTTTCCCATTAACTTCATTTTTAAGAATTTTCAAGTTGCCAACACCACGTTCTTTCCACTGGCTTGTTTCTGGATCAAACCTAAATAGTTTTATTCTTTGTGAATAGAGCACTGTCTCATCCTCTTCCCCTGTCACTAGTTCCACTTTTTCAGGCATCTGGACTACAGGTTCAAAATGGATATCATCATTGTCCTCTGTCTTATATGCATCATCCTCCTTCTCAAGATCAACAGAAGTATTAGCCTTTTGAGCCACTTTAGAACTCTGTGAGGAAAATAACTTTTCGCCTGCACCTGAAAAACCCTTGAAGTTTGGATCTTTTTTACCAAACTGAAATTCTTCTCCAGAAGTAGTTTTTGCAAGGTCAGCAAAAGTGAAAGTGCTGCTATTCTGGCCAAAAACTAAATCACTGTTCTGTTTGTTAGAGACGTTAGGAGACTGGATACCAGTTACACCCTTTGTGGAATTCTCCTTTTTCTCTTTTTCATCACCACTGTTTAAGAAGCCATTGGTACTTTCTTTGGGTGGCTCATCCTTTTTTGTGATATTTTTACTAGGCTCCTGTATGCCAAATTTAAATCCACCTGCAGGAACAGGCATTGAAAAGCTAAATCCTTCTTTTGCAGATTTAACTCCAGTATCTGAAGGAATCTGAAAGGTGAAGGAAGAAGGTGCTTTTCCTTGTTCTGTATGGCCAAATTTAAAACCTTTTTCAGAAAAGTCACACTTAAAACCTGTCCCCAGTTGTCCTCCAGCCGGTTCAGATAATTTGCTTTTCAGGCCAAATGTAAGAGTTGATGGGGCGTCAACAACAGGCTTATTACATGGATTTGGTGCTTGACAAGCTGCACAGGTTACTGAAGAGCCTTCATTTCGTACCAAGCAAACATTGCAATCCCATTGCCCTTCCTTTCTAGTGAAAAGTCCCTCAAATCCACTTTTCTGGGGTTTACTTGCATCAGTGGCAGAACCAAATCTGGGAGCAGATGCTTGAATAGTAGATGTAGACATATTAGGCTGACTTGGTGAATTGGGATTCTGACAAGCAACACAATTTACAGCTCTTGCTTCATTTCTGACTAGGCACACACTGCAATCCCACTGACCTTCTTTTTTAGAGAACGCAGCTCCAAAATCGTTTTGTGTAGCCTTCAGGATGTCTCCTTGGCCAATTTTAAATGTAGCTTGCTGATCAAATACTGGCATGTTAGTTCTATTTGGATTCTGGCAGGCAACACATTTAGACGCAGTGGGCTCATTTCGTACTAAGCAAACATTGCAATCCCACTGCGCTTCCTTTCTAGTGAAGAGTCCCTCAAATCCACTTTTCTGGGGTTTACTTGCATCAGTGGTAGAACCAACTCCAGGAGTAGGAGATGCTTGAATAGTAGATGTAGACACATCAGGCTGACTTGGTGAATTGGGATTCTGACAAGCAACACAATTTACAGCTCTTGCTTCATTTCTGACTAGGCACACACTGCAATCCCACTGACCTTCTTTTTTAGAGAACGCAGCTCCAAAATCGTTTTGTGTAGCCTTCGGAACATCTCCTTGGCCAATTTTAAATGAAGTTTGCTGACCAAATACTGGCATGTTAGTTCTATTTGGATTCTGGCAGGCAACACATTTAGATGCAGTGGGCTCGTTTCTTACTAAGCATACATTGCAATCCCAGTGACCTCCTTTTTTCGCAAAAAATGATCCAAATTTCTCGTGTGTGTCATCAGTGTTGGGTTTGAAAGCTGCAAAAGTTTCAGGTAATGGTACAGCATGCATTTCCTTGTTTCTTGGATTCGGACTTTGGCATGCTGAGCAGTTCTTATCAGTAGCTTCATTTCGAACCAGACACACATTACAAGCCCACTGATCTTTCTTCAACATAAACTGCTCCCCAAATCCACTAGTAGTACATGTGGATGGGATTTCCCTACCAAAGGAAAAGGATATTGGTGTAGATGCAGCTGATGTAACTGTAAAACTGCTTTTGCCTTCAGGTCCCTTTACAGAACTGCTTGTATTTTGGATGGGAGCCTGGCAAGCACTACACTGGGAAGCAGTTAAACTGTTTTTCACTAAGCAGACATTACACTGCCACATCTCCTCTTTCTTAAACTGAAATCCAAAATTCAGGGTTCCAGGAGTAGTTTTGCAAGGCTCCTTGCTATCCTGATTTGCTATTTCTCTTGTAGTCCCAACACTCTGCATGGCTGATGTACCAACATTTGATCCTGAGGTTCTCAAAATATTCTGCACCTCTTCAAACTTATGCTTGAAAAGCATTGCTTCCTCTAGTGTTTTGAATCTAATGGCAAGCTGCTCAGGTTTTGGAAACTCATCTGCATAATCTAAAGCATGCCATACAAATGACTTGTCTGAACCTGCATTTAGTTGCAGTTTCATATCTGTATTTATATAGTGATTTGCACAGATTTTCAAAATCTGCTCCCGCCTCATAAGGAGCCGAATCTTCCCAGATATTTTATGCCTCAATATTTTCACATTCCCAATGCCCCTTTCTTTCCATTCTTTAGACTCTGTGTCAAAACGGAACAGCTTTGCTCTGTTGCAAAAGAATTCCTCTTCATCTTCCTCGCCTGTCTTTACTTCAACCTTGTCAGGGAGTGGCACTACAGGCTCAAAGTGTGGACCATCGTCATCATCATCGGCACCATGGATGCTTCCTCCATCAGTTTCATGACTTCTATTGGCCAGATCTGAACTTGGGGTTCCAAACACTGATTTTCCAGGATCTTGGAAATTGAACATGTCACCCTTGCCAAAACCTGAGGTTTTAGGTTGGTTTTGTCCCATGTTTTCTGTAAATGAAATGCCTGAAATATTTTTGTTACCAAAATTGAAAGCATTTCTCTGGCCAGTTGTATGATCTTGAACTGTTTTTTGCCCCATGTATCTATCATCTTGTAAAGGTTTATCTGATGTCAGAAGACCCAAGAGGCTTTCACTGCTATTAAAAGCTGCACTGGGGGGCTGGGCTACAATCTGAGGTGATGAAAATGTAAAGTCTCCATCATTAGATTTGAAATTAGAGTTAAATTTAAAAGTGGTTGGTTGAGTTAATTGCGCAGGCGTTGTGAAAGAGGATTTTGTTCCTTCTGCTGGTACAGGCTGCCCAAAGGTAGATTTCCCAAATTCTATCACCTTTGATTCTGCAGACTTTGGAATCAGAGGACCAATTGAAGGTTTTGTGAAATAGCCTGGCTCAGGCAATGGTGGATTTGTGCTTGCTTGTGGAACACTGTAATTGTAATACTCATCACCACCACGTGGAGACAGAATTCCAGTAGCAGGAGAATCAAAACGCAAAGGAGCGCCATACATTTCTTGGGAAAATATGCAGGCAGAGGTGTTCTGCAGTGGTGGTGTATGCATTGGCTGTTGATAAGCATATATATGTTGCTGAGGTGTAAGCCTGTTCATGCCATAGACAGGAGCCTAAAAACAGAAAGATTATTATTTTCTATTTGTACTATGATAGTGCCTGTACAAACATAAGACAATCCCTGCCCTGAAAAGTTTGTTGATGTTTTCGTTTTTATATCTTAAAGATGTATAGACCTTAATAGTAAGTGAAGCAGAACAGCTACAAAGATTTCCTTTTTATAGAAACACCTAGCTGCTTGAGAAGATACTGCTTGTTTCTTCGCTATTCCTTCCTACTACTCCCAAAACTTCTTCCCATCCTACAGAGAAACGGATCTTAGGTATTGTCAAAGATTTTCTCAATAGAAGATAACTTATAGTGAGCATGTATACTTCAAATATGAATGTAAGAGGTTGCTCTTGATGGTTCTCTCCCCTCCCGCACCATCAGAATCTGAGACGACTCACTCAGTATGTCATCCACATTTGGGCATTGAGCATAATCCACATAAGTGTGAATATCACACAAAGTTATCCCTAAAAGTCTTCATTGGAAGATTCAGTTTCACATATAGAAGCTGAAAATTGTTAAAGACTATAGTTCAAAGCAGTAAATTAACAGATCTCTCCTCACCTTTGTTGGCGTTACATTGGTTGCAGCTGTTCTGAGAAGATACTGAGAGTTATACGCAGGCGATTGACTGTAGTAAACTGATGGGCCAGTGGTAGCAACTAAAGGAGAACACAAAAGAGTGTAATTCTATTTTGCCATTACCCAAAAGAGAACCATCTTCAAAAGGTAATGCTTTTCAACAGAAAGGTATTTTTAAACTCATTTGCACTGTTTAAACCTTAAATGCCTAATTTATAGCCATTTAAAAAGCTGACCAAGGTCTTCTGAAAACAAGATACAGTAACTTATTAAACTCTCAACACCAGTTTACCTGTTAGTGGAGCTCCATGAAAGTTCTGTGTTCCCTGATAGCCATCTGACATTGTGTCTGTGCCATAGCCTTCAGCAGGCCACCGATGAGATGACAAGTTGGAGTTGGAATTATTGAGTTTCATTTCATGCATCTCATTCTATCAGGAGAGAGTATTTAGATAGTGTTACATTAAAATTAAAGACAGGTATTGTTGCATATTAAAGCAGATGTTTACTTTGAGGTAAGTACTATCTATGCAAAGCCTTAAAAATTCTCAGTTTTCCTTTGGTATTTAACAAACTCTGATTTTTATCCAGATACCCTTGGCACCCAAGCCTCAGTTTTGAAGGAAGAGATTACTATAGCTGGTTTTGTTTATCATATACAGCAATTTATACTGAAGAGGTCTCTTTGTATGAATTAATATAGTCTACTACTGAGCCAGTACACAAAACCAATTATGTAAGTTAAAAAAAAAAAAAAAAAAAAGAAGTACTAGCAAAAAATGAACTGAACACATCCGAAGTGCCATATTCAACATTATATAAATATCTAAATCCTCCAGTCACAGGAAAAACACACATTAGTAGACTAAAAAGAACAGTTCTGAAACAAGAACAGCTAGAGACAAATTTTTCGTCTAAAGTCGTCCTTAGAGGGGAGCCGAATGATGAACTTTTACTTGGATAGCTGCCCTTGATTTTTTAGCAAATATTGGTAGAGGATGCTCAGGTACACTGAAATATTTTTAGTTATATACTAGCTGAGTTAATTTTTTTGAAATCTTGAAGCGATGCAAAGACAGGGAGCCAATATATGCTCTCTAACAGAGAAAATTTACTAATGTTGCAGAATAACTTATTTGCCTTATAGTAACAATGTTGTCGTCCGTGTGGATCCCACGTTAGACAAACAATGACTAATACTGCCCAACCAAATCTGGCATCTGTTCTTGCAGCCAGGTCAAAGACAATGTTTAATGAAAGTACTCTATGTAGCTGTCTGGCAAGTTTCAGATTTGGGAATGTTCCAGAAGTGTGCAAAGGACTAGACCCTGTGCTTTAGTCGAGTGGAATGCATTTTAATATTTGGAGGAAGAGGTTTATTATATACACTACATAATCATTTGACATTCTCTGGGACCATTAGAAGCACTAGAGATGGCAATAAAAAGACAGCGAGACAATCTGAAAGATTGTGTCCTATTTTAACAAAGGCCCTTTAAAAGGGAGAAACAATTGCTTGCCTGGCAAGTGTAATTTTACAAGGCTAACATAGGAAATAGAGAATGAATAAGAATTTTCTATCAGGTCAGCAGCAGTGTGATTGTTAGGGAAATTATTAAAATATGGAGAAAGGTCAGTGATAATTTAATCACCATTAACTATATTTCAGACAACAAAAATTAATTTCTTGTTTTTACTTTTGGACTTTCATAACTTTACTGCTTATGTGCAAGATAAAATAAACTGGTAAAAGAACCAATCTGGCACAGAATAGGCTGAACAAATTAAACCCATTTTTAGATGTCAGTACTAGCTACCCCATTCAATGTTAAGTACATTTGAAACTAATACCTTACATAGTGCTTCTGTCCTGCCTCTATAACCATCCAACAAAAGCCATCTTTCTCTTATAATTTTTGGCTTGAGCGGTGCGAGAAGAAAAGTCTTATTTTAGAAATACAAGAGTCTTCTCTTAAGTCAACAGAATTCACATGCTCAGTGTATGGTCCCACAGAAGGATGCCTTTATCTGCTTATGCACTAATTTCATAGATTCTGAAATTAAATTTCTATACAGTGACACTTGCCCCCATACTCTTCAAATTATACAGAGATTTAACCACTTTAATTCCATTGATATAACTGGAAATCTCATCACACACTGGAAGTTTAACTTAAATTTTTAACAGCCTGAGCTTTGTAATCTAATGTTAACTTTAGTACCAAATCCAATGCTAGAAGTACTCTTCACTACATATTTGTTGATACAATAACTCAATTAGGATTTATTTACCTTAATGGCTTCTACTTGCTGACAGATCATCTGAAGTAAAGATTTCTGATCCTCTGCCCAACGAGGGGGAGTTTTGGGAGAGAACTGAAAGAACAATGATTGACTCTTATCACATTAATTAAAAACAATACATTTCAGAAGAATTTTGTGTGTTATTTGATATACCTTGTAGCTTTTACTTGGTGATAAAGAAAATTTTGTTGGCGATGGAGTGGAGTGTTTAAATTCTGAATCTACAGTTCGGGATAGGCCATTCTTGAAGACAGGACTTCCTTCTTCGCCATAATCCCCAAGTTCTTGAATTACTGTATCCAGCATCTCCTTAACAGTTTCTATTGACACTGGTAACTGGGAGAGAATTGCAGTGCAAAAAGAGGTTTAGGGATATACTCTCATTTTGAGTTCAAGTGCAACTGGAGTAATAAAGCACTATTAGCAAATCAGAATTTCATGTAAAAATACCACGTATCAAGATGACTATTCCTCTATCTGAACAAATAGATTCCAAATATTTTTACTAATGCAAAACCTGAACTTCCTAGCTTTTAATATGCTTATCTTTCTTGTCAGTTTCCCACAACTTTTGCCATTGTCAACTACTATTGTTTACATGACACATGACTTATTGTCTCTTCCAAAACTCAATGCCCACTCTGCATGCATGTCATTACTATATATAGGACAAAAATATTAAATGATATAATTCTGCATGAACTTCAGTAGAAAGACTCATCTAACCAGAAGTAGTATATAAATGTGGCTTTTCCTGATTCATCAGCCCCACTTGAGTATTTGTAAGCAATGACCGATTAGGATTAAGTCAAAGATATAGAGTTAAATGCAGTCAAATATTTAATCTCCACTCTAACCTTGGCCTAATGTTTGTCCAAAAATAAAAGTTCCTTTTATTTTAGTTCAATTTCAGAATCTTGACTACAGTATTGATTCACAATTTTTTTTAAATAAAGCTTTTTAAAAAGTGTGCATAACAAAATATTTCCAAAATAGAAAAGAACTGTTGCCACCTGCATTTTAGGAACAAACTACGCAGAGTCCGTTTGAATGCATAGTTCATTCTTAAATACTGAATTTGGTTTGTAAAGAAAAACACTTCACCGAAGAAAATGTTAATGCCCTATCAAATTTTGAAAGGATAATTTAAAACATGAGATTTCCTGCTGACGCAAAGGATTCCATCAGTAATGAACGATAAAGCAAACCAAATTACATACCTTCTCAATTACTGAAGTGTCTGTAAAACTTTCATCAATGATCTTTAATAGATAGTCTTTGCTCTTCTGCAAGTGACTTTTGCACTCTTCTTGTTCTTGTGGTGAGAGTGCATCAGTCTCAATTTCTTCAGCCTTTCTCTGGAAAATCTATCCAACAAAGTAGTGATTTTTACCGTACAGTATTAAGAACATAAAAATTAAAATAAAAGAGTTACACCTACTAGTGCAAGATTCCAATAAGAAACAACGTTTTTAATAGCTTCAAGTGCTAGCAAAGCATCCTCGGTTTTTCCATCAACTGCATCCAACATAGCAAATGCTATATATGCCTCCTCTTCGTATTCTGCAACCTGAGAAACCTACAAAGAGAAGTTTTGTCAAAAACTAAAAGTAAAGCTTACATCCTCTAGGCAACTGCTTGATACAAAGTACATTTAACCTCAGGCTCTTGGAAGTGCTTTAAAAAAAGCATTCCTACTGGAAGTTTATTTCCCCTTACTTAAAAAAAAAAAAAAAAAAAAAAAAGACGCCAATGTGTCCTTTTTGTATTTTTGAGAGCAATTTGATAGTCACAATAATATTTCTAAAACACATTTATTGCTGCACAGGGAATACAAAAAACAACAACAACAACAACAACAAAAACACGTTTGAGTCACATGAAATTAACCGGAAAAAAGTTAAGAATGGAAATCCAATTGAATTGTCCCCACTGTGTAACATTTTGAAAAGATGTTATCAACTTTAAAAATATCTAAACATTTAAGCTTTCTATAGGACTATTACCATTTAAGATTACTGAAACTGAAAGAAAAATTGTTTGGCTTGTTTACTTTGTGCAGCTGACAGCAATCTGAGTCTACTCAATTTCAGTTTCTATATGAATCTGGGGATAAAAAAGTTATAAGGGGAGCTGGCAGCACTACCAATAACTAAGGGGAATGTCAGGCAACCATAAGACCCTGTTTTCAGTTGCTTATAAATTTTGTCAAACTAATTGTTGAGGCTGAAATTTTACATGCTCGTGTCTGCCTCAGGCAGAATTTGTTGGAAAATTTCAACACAAATGTTCCAGCCATTTCCAAGAACAAGGTTAGGAAACATACATTGTTTTGCCCATGATAAAGAATTCCTTACAACTTTTTAATCCAACAGTTCTACGCCTCCATGCTTTTGAGCAGAAACTTGAAATTTGGCAGACAGTTGGCCTGTGTGTCAGAGATGTGCTTTTTTAAGATACCGGTGAAAAACAGCCCAAATTTGGCCAAATTATAAGCCATTAAGAACAGTAGTTTGCATGTGCTCAATGGAGACTTGCTGCAACTTTGCTGCCACATTTCTTGACAATTCCACCTGTTCTGAACAAGCGGAGGTTCAGTGCCACAGGAGCTAAGCAGAATTTACCTTGCAGTTTGCCTTTTTAAAAGCTAGGAAATTACATACACAACCCTACATTAAAAACATTAAGGTTGCAAATTCAGGCACTAAATTTAGGAAATGCCTTTGCAACCTTAGTTCAGCCCCGCCCCTTGAGCATATGTATTAGGACACAGTCTTTATTTTCATGACCACATAATATTTTTTCCACACAATCCCTGCCTTGTTCTGTGCTCAGGATGAACAGTGCACAATGAATGAGTAGCTATTCCATATTGTTTTTTCCTTATACCTTCTTTACTAGACACTACTCAAACTCTGCACTTAATATGGAATTATTTCTTCATGGGCTTTTCCATACCCACCATAGTATGAGAGTGCTTCACAAACACTAAAGAATTTATTTTCACAACATCCCAGTGATGAGGGGGCTTTATCCCTATTTTACAGATGGGGAAATAAGAGAAATCGAAGTCAAAAGTCCATTAACTTTAGGTGTCTAACCTGATATGCTTAGAGCATCTCTGGCATTTCTTAACATCTGAATTTTCAACTTTGGTATCTTAATAATGTTCCTTAAATGTAGTTTGTGTGTAATTTTTTACATAAATAGAAAATTCACTAATGACAAGGGGACTAAGGGATGAGTAGTACCTGAAACTATCTTTAACTTTGAAAGAGACTAGATTTCAAGCTGATGTCCCTTTAAAATGAAGCCTAAAGTTTAGGCTTAAAGAGCTTGACAGCACTCCCTTTCGGTCAGATTTCACATACCTTCATGTTTTCAAAGGTGGATATTTATGTTGCTCAACCACCACTTAATATTTCTCAATTTTTGACTTTCGCTATTATGTGGCTAACATGGCCCACAGCAAAGTAAACTTAAGCTTGGTGCAATATTGTTTCTTCAACTGATGGAACTCAGTCATTACAGCATTTCCGATTCTGCATGCCTCAGCTAAACTATTTATGAAGCATACAGAAATGAGAAGCATTGTGATACGGAAGAGGTACAGAATTAAAAAGCAACTAGAGTAGTAGCCAAGAGATCTGTACTCTATTTCCAGCTTGATTATTAGCTCCCTAAGTGACTAGACTGTGTGCTTCAGTCTCCTTATCTTTAAAATAGGGCAAATGCTGTTTATCTACCTGTAGTAAGGTGGTGTTACCTCCCTCAGAGAATGACAGGGAGGGACCACAACACGCCCCCTCGTGTGCCAAACCAGGAGAGCCAGTCCGCCCCAACAGGAGCAGAAGGGTGGGATAGGAAGGGGAAGTACAAAAGGTGGGCCTTGCAACTTAGTTGTGGTGGAGCCACCACAAGGGACAGATGCATCCCGCCTGCTGCTGGAGCCTGCAGGGGAGCTGCCTCCTGAGGACTGACTGGATCTCCCCAGGCTGCCAGCAGACCAAGACGCTGGGGAGCTGCTGGGGCTGACGCCTGCCGACTGGCCAGAGCTCCCCAAGACAACAGACACAAGTACACCCGAGGGGGAGAGTAGGAAGCAGCCCAGGGAAACCAGGCAACAGTCTGGTTGGGACCTGGCCTGATACAGAGTCACCGTGTTGCAGGTGGATCCCCGCTGACCCAGTGGCAGACCACTCCGCCACTGTTCAGGTCCTGGGCTGGCATGTGGTGAAGTTGGGCAGGCCTGCGTCCCCCTTGCCACTCCATCCCTGGGGGCAGTACTCTCCCTCCTTAGGCCAGGAGGCCTGTGCTCCTCACACAACCCTACCTGAGCCCCATAGACTCTCTTGGTGCTCACTCTTACCTAAGCCTCTAGACTTTATGGTGCTCAACCCCACTGGGACTCAGACTGCTTAGCTGCTCTGCCGATTGCAGACCAGAGCTTACCCACTGCTTTGCTGCCCAGCCCTGACTGGGCCTAGGGCTCAAAGGCTGCCGTACTGTTCTGTCCAGCTGGAGGATCAGAGCACTACGTGAAGCTAATTCCCCCCTTTGAACACCTTTACAGGTACACGACAGTGAGGAGGCGTGGCCTCCCTCAGAGACTGTCAGAGGGATGGCCACCCAGCCTACACTATCTTTGTAAAACACTGAATTCTATGGATGAAGAGCATTAAGTTATATTACTACACATGCTACACATTTTGAAAAAAATTCAAATAAAATGGCAAATATCTTGTTCTAACACCAAGGGAAAAGCAACTTTTGTTATCCCACACATCTGAGTGTGCCATTATACTGAGATCAAGTACAGAATAGTTGTCCGGCCAGTTTGCAAGACATATCCTTCTGCTCATTTTTCTGGATGTGTTGAAATGTCACCTAACTTAATTATGAATATGAAGTTCTATAAGTAGTAAGTCATGAAAAACAACAATTTTGTACAGACTAAATTGGATTTTGTATCTTTGTGTTAGTCCTCTATTCTCATCTGCTCTTTTTTTTTGTAAGGGGGGGGGGGTCTATGAAAATGTGCATTCACACAAAGCAGTTTAAATCTTAGTCAGTCAAAACCCTTCCTCCAAAAGTGTACTCTCAATACCAGCGGTTTCCATACATGATGTCATCACATTCTATATCATTTGTTACTTCAATCTCTAAATACTTACCCAGGGCCCTGAACAGTACTGCATAAGACCCTAAACAACTAAATCAAACAAAAAAGTCTTCAATTGAATATGCAAATACAAACATCTTCACTGTGTTAGTCCCTTCAACTTTACCAATTTTCCAGAAAAAGCTCAGCCAAAACCAGAGTAGTGTCTAAAAAAGTCTGAACAGTTTCATTTTCTACTCAACCATATCTCAAACTATCCTGGTAGTCAGAACAGAATTTTCTGTTTAATATCAGCATTGGCAACTAAATCACAGAAAAATAGGGTTGGAAGAGACCCTGAGAGGTCTTCTAGTCCATCCCCCTGCGCTGAGACAGGACCGAGTAAACAAACCATTCTTGACAGGTGTTTGTCTAACCTGTTCTTAAAAACCTCCAATGATGGGGATTCCACAATCTCCCTTGGAAGCCTATTGTAGAGTTTATCCTTATAATTAGAAAGTTTCCCTTAATATCTAAACTTAGTCTTCTTTGTTGTAGATTGAACTCATTACTACTTGTTCTACCTTCAATGGACATGGAGAACAATTGATCAGTCCTCTTTAACAGCCCTTAATATATGTGAAGACTTATCAGGTTCCCATCTTTTTCTTTAGACTACATATACCCAGCTTTTTTGTTTGTTTGTTTTAAACCTATCCTCACAGCTCAGATTTTCTAAATCTTTGTAATTTTCGCTGCTATCCTCTGGACTCTCTCCAGTTTGTCCATGACCTTTCCTAAAGCATGGTGCTCAGACCTGGACACAGTATTCCAGCTGAGGCCTCTCCAGTGCCACACAGAGCGGGACGATTACCTCCCATATCTTATAAACAACACTACTGTTAGTACATCCCAGAACAATATTAGCTTTTTATGTAACTGTATCACATTGCTGGCCCATATTCAATTTGTGACCCACTATAACCTCCAGCTTCTTTCCAGCGGTAATACTGCCTAGCCAGTAATTCCCAATTTTGTATTTGGGCATTTCATTTTTCCTTTTTAAGTGAAGTACTTTGCACTTATCTTTACTGAATTTCATCTTGTTGAATTCAGACCAATTCTCCAATCTGTTCAATACCTTTTGAATTCTGATCCTGTCCTCCAATGTGCTAGCAACCCCTCCCAGCTTGGTGTCATTTGCAAGTTTTATAAACATACTCTTCCACTCCATTAACCCAATCATTAATGAAAATAGTGACTAGTGCCAGAACCAGGACAGACCCCTGGGACCCCACTAGACATACCCTCTTAGTTTGTCAGTGAACCATTGATACTATTCTGAGTAGCCTTTCAACCAGTTGTGCACTCACCTTATACTAATTTCATCTAATCACATTTCCCTAGTTTGCTTATGAAAATGTCATATGGGATGGTGTCACAAGCCTTACTAAAAAAATCAAGGTGCATCATATCTACTGCTTCCCTGCTATCCACTAGACCAGTAACCCTATCAAAGAAGTTATGTTGGTTTGGGATGATTTGTTCTTGCCAAACCCATGTTGGGTATTCCTTATTGTCTTATCATCTAGGGGATTGCAAACTGATTGTTTAATAATTTGTTCCAGAATCTTTCCAGGTACTGAAGTTCGGCTGATTGGTCTATAATTCCCTGGGTCCTCTTTATTCTCCCTTTTAAAGATAGGTACTAGGTTTGCCCTTCTCCAGTTCTCTGGGACTTCACCCATCCTCCATGCGTTCTCAAAGATAATTACGACCTGTTCCAAGATTGCTTCAGCTCGTTCCTTAAGTACCCTAGGATGAATTTCATCAGGATCTGATGACTTTAATACACCTAACTTACCTACATATTTTTTAACCCGTTTTTTCCTATTCTGGAATATGTTCCTTCCCCCTTGTTAATATTAACTGTGTCAATTAACTGGTTATAATTAACTTTTTTAGTGAAGATTGAAGCAAAGAATGCTTTAAACATTTCAGCCCTCTTGATGTCATCCCTTATTAGCCCTGCATCACAGCTAAGTGGCAGAGCTACACTTTCCTTCATCTTTCTTTCGCTCCAAACTCATTTATAGAACCTCTTATTGCCTTATTTCTCTTGCTAAGTGTAACTCAATTGTGCCGGCCTGATTTTTCCCCCTACATGCTTATGCTATTCTTTTGAGCTCATCCTTCGATTTGTACATGTTTCCACTTTTTTGTAGGATTCGTTTTTGATGTTCAGGTCATTAAAAAGCTCCTGATGAGATAGTGTTGGCCTATTACTATTCTTCCTATCTTTCTTTCCCAGA
This sequence comes from Emys orbicularis, assembly GCF_028017835.1. Lineage (NCBI taxonomy): Eukaryota > Metazoa > Chordata > Testudines > Emydidae > Emys > Emys orbicularis. The sequence goes on along the minus strand of NC_088683.1, from coordinate 254,705,954 downwards.
AAAAAAGTCAGATGCCTTCTAGTTCCTTCCCCAATCTCCATTAGGAGAAATCCTTATATACTTCATGCACACATACAAAAAAAAGATCCAAAAGTATGCTTCATGTGCCCCAAACAGACTCATCCATCACAAAATATTTAACTAATCCTTGACACTCACGTAGACAATTTTGAATACAAATAAGCCTTTATCCCAGAATCAATGTTGACTGCACAGATGTTGGCCACATCTTAAACTGAATCAAAAGGGTTTTCCTCCCACACCTAGATTCTATTCAGGTTCTCATATCATGGCATCTCTATACCTGACTGTAAGAGAGTCAATGCCCTAAACTGTTTTAAGGCAATAGCTTAACCTCTAGCAAACTGACTTCACATCTCACTGAGTTTTACTAGCAGACAATTTGGCCCAAGTGTTGAATTGCTGACACTTGGGAGCTCACATGAAGTTACTTACATGCTCTAGAAAGGGGAGAATCAAGAATATTCCTTGCAAAGAGTTGGCTGAACTCTGTATGCCATAAATTCAAGCAACAATGTATCCAGGAGCCTTATGTCATCCAACACAATACAGTACAGAAATGGAAGACAAGAAAATAAGGAAAGAAAGAGGGAAAAAGCCTACTAACAGAGTTATATGGAACAAAATCTAGAGTAATAAGAAATTATAAACATGGCAAACAGTGAAGATTCAGTACTCATACTACAGTGATGGGCGGCAGCATAAATCCTTAAGGTACATCTATCTACTACTTTTTCCTAAGGTCTGAAGGTCTCTAATAAGAACAGTGATGTAATCATTTCTTTTTACAAAGCCTTTGGAAGACTAACTAGACTGCTGTAAGCTCTGGGCTTTTCAGTAAAAAAATGGATTAAACTAGAATCCAAACAAAAACAAAAAAAGTCACAGAAAGATAATAGATTATGCCTTATGCATAGGGCCCTACCAAATTCATGGTCCATTTTGGTCAATTTCATGGTCATAGGATTTTAAAAATCATAAATCTCATGATTTCAGTTATTTAAAACTTGAAATTTCACAGTGTTGTAATTGTAGGAGTCCTGACACAGAGGAGTTGGGGGGGAGGGGGGTCGCTAGGTTATTGTAGGGAGGGTTGCTACCCTTACTTCTGCGCTGCTGCTGGCGGAGGCGCCACCTTCATAGCTAGGCGCCCAACCAACAGCTGCCACTCTCTGGCCACCCAGCTCTGAAGGCAGTGCAGAAGTAAGGCTGGCAATACCGCAATCCCCCTAAAATAACCTTGTGACACCCTCCCCCCCCCTTCCTTTAACTCCCTTTTGGGTCAGGGCCCCCAATTTAAGAAATACTGGTCTCCTCGGTGAAATCTGTATAGTATAGGATAAAAGCACACGAGAGACCAGATTTCATGGTCCGTGACGCATTTTTCATGGCCGTGAATTTGGTAGGGCCCTACTCATGCAACATGTAGGATCAAATTATTTTACTTATCACAAGAGAGGACACAGTATAAAGGCATAAAAATTTGTAATTTTTCAAAAATAAAGAAAGGAAGGCACTACTCTAATAGCACAGTTTATGTACACAAGACAATGAGCAACAGCTTGACATTGGAAGATCAAGCTTAAACCAGGCGTTAGGAAAAATTTCTGGCAAGGTTATTAAAGATGCTAAGAAATTAAGGCAGTAACCAAGTCATGGAAATGTACAAAACCCTACCAGAAATCAGAACTCTGCACTTATCTGAAGTGCTAAAGTAAAGCTGGGTCAAGTTTTTCAATCAAAATTTTTTTTTAGCTGAAAAATGCAGATTCAAGTTGAGGGAAACATTTTGTGAATTCGTGTCTATTTCAACTAATTGTTTCAGTCAAAAAACAGTTTTGGAAGTGGGGGAGGTAATATCTTTTATTAGACCAAGTTCTGTTGGTGTGAGAGACAAGCTTTTGAGCTTACACAGGTCTTGAACTCTGGGTGAACTAGAAAGCTTGTCTCTCTCACCAACAGAACTTGGTCCAATAAAAGATATTACCTGACCCACCCTCTCTAATATCCTGGGACCAATCTGGCTACAGCTACACTGCATACATAGTTTTGGAAGTGTCAAGCTAGAGTAACAAAACCCCTTTTACTCAACAGCCCAGGGGTTAGGGCACTCACCCAGGATGTGGGAGACCCAGATCCCTGTTGGAGCTGTTCTACTTAGTATAAATCAATAGTCACTAAGCCAGAGAGAGACTGAGAATGACACTATGGCCTGATGGTTATGGCACTCGCCAAGGAGGGAGAATACCTGGGTTCCAATCCCCACTTTGGGGAGGTGATTCAAATCTGGGTCTCCCACATCCCAGGTGAGTACCTAACCATTAGGCTATTAGGTAAATGTGGCCACCAGTACTACTTCCTCTGGGATTTTGCTTTTATTTAAAAAGTTAACAGTGCCCAAAATCAAAACAAAACATTTTGGTTGACCCAAAATGAAGTCTCTTCCAACTTTAGTTCACAAAATATTGTGTTTTGGATTGACACAAAACAAGATTTCAGAACTGCCAGTGAATCAACTCTCTCCCTTCCTCAACAACAGTTATTTACACAGCTCTACAACAGAGTAGGTTTCAGGTTGCTTCCAGCCCCTCAATCTAATCCAGCTAGTTATGTTAGTACCTGAATATCTGCACTATGGAAGTGTTTGAACAAAGGATCAATAGGTTCAGGAACACTTTTCTTCTTTTTGATGATTTCCAGCATAGGCAAAACTTTTTTCCAATAATAAACACTTCGTCCAATGTATTCCCTTTGGTCATAGAAAGAATTTAGACTACTGCCCTGTGAAGGAAGCAGAATAGAAAAGTGTTTATTTTAAGGAATTTCAGCTATTATTAGATATTATTCAAACTGTTAACTTGCTTCAACTACAGACAGTCTTCAAAAGCTCTGGTATTGTCTTATGCACCTCTGACTCCTCAGGTGAGTCTCATCCAGTCTCTGTACAAGCCTACATAATGCATGCAACACATGTAGCTAGAAAAAAAGTGAGATTTTAAAAGAAGGGTACCAAATGACTATTGGAAAAAGGAATGCAAAAAGTTATTTCGTTTAGCATAACATGATCAAGTGAATATTTACTACATTCAGTTTATTTCTACTAATTGCTAAATTGTGCTAAGAATGATAAAATATTTTACAACACGTCAAACAGAAATATGTAAGTCATAAAGATTAAGTAAGTTACAGCGTTAATTATTTAAGTTCTAATAAAGGTAAAAATATTTTTGCCAACTTACTGTTTTATGAAGACGTTTTGCCCAGTGAACAATTAGGGCAGGTTGAAGTCCATGTTTCCCCAGTGCTCTGAGAGTGTTTATTTCATGCTGGACTAGAAGTCTTAATTTTGCTGCTGTTCCTGGTCTGAAAAGTAATGGACACATTGCCTAATTAGCCTGCTCTGTTTTATGGAAAACTTTTGCTTGTCAATCCATTACAATAATGCAGATAAATTATTAATATCATGCAGATTATTGGTTTTAATCCCTTTTTTGCCTCCCATTTGCCATATATCTGCAGAACTATCCTGATCAAGGTGTGCACCCCACACAGGCCCTGAAGAATTTAGATAGGCCTGTGAGGCCAATTAACATACTGGCAGTACCTCAGAGAAAGAGAAAGCCAGGTATAATTGATAATGAAGCCCTATAGGAGCGGGACTGGGTGGTAATTATAAAGCCAGTAAGTTTGCAGCAGAAAAGGGCTTCAGGGAAAGAGTCTGCAAGCACTGTCTGGGGAATAGAAGATGTAGGAAGCAGTCCAGGGAGGCAGGAAGGAGTCTGAGGGAGTAGACCTTGGTTGCCAGCTACAGGGTCTGTAGAGGATGGGTCTGGGTTCCCCCTACCAGCCACCGAGGAAGGTGAAGTGAAACCTCCTGAGGTAAGGGGTGTAAGAACAGAGCCCAGTGACAGACGGAAGATCTGCTATAACATCATCGGACTCTTACACAGGAAGGGGTGGACTAAAATGTAACCTGGTTGAAGGGCCACGTTGCGGGAAGAGAGACCACTGAAGCGACAATGGGCAGGGATCACCACACAGGGAGTCAGCTGCTATGCCACGCCCAGCCACAAGGAGATGCTCCTGCATTGAGTGAATCCCTTTACATACACCAATCCATTTCTAAAGGTATGTTGCCACTGCAACTACAGCTGTGATTGTACCACAGGAGGTATACTGTACTAGCTTTAATCATGGGTAACAACAATTGTGAAGAGGCATGGACTTGTATTTGGGCTGGCTGCCCAAGTGTACTTGTGTTGCTATCCTGAGCTGGAGTCCGTGACACCACATTTTCAGTACTATTGTTACCCTTACTGGTTAGTTTAAAGATAGCCTACCCATGGTACAACGACACCTTCACTTGCAGCATAGAAATACCATAGAAGTCTCTTTCAAAACTCTCAGAAATTTTTACTATCAAAATTCGAGTGTCTAAGATTGAAGGTGTTGAAATAATGAAGTACATGCTACAAGAGTCTACAGTCACCTGATTAGCAGTGCTAAGATTCTCATGCTGGAAGTGACTTAGATTTAGTAAAATGTTAAAAAAATAAATAAATAAGACCACCACTTACATTGTTTTTTTGTGAATAAGGTTATTAACAGCATCCCACCAGGATCTCTGCCTTTCACTACAGAGCTGTTTGCTCACTGGCAGAGGTAAAAATTGAGGCTGATGTGAACTGTAGTGAGTATTAAATGTCTCTTGTAATTGTAAGTGGCTAGTAAATATCACTCCAAGTAGAAATACCTGTTTTCATAAAATAAATACATGTTATACTGTGCAATTCTCCATAGCGTAGTAAATTTCAGTGCTTAAACTGTTTCCTTACTTCAAGGTCCAATATACAGATTGTTTCAGGAGCATTGGTCTCAAGTCTTGATGTTTCCTGGGGCAAGTGGAAAAGTTGTTTTAACCATTTGCGTATTTCAGGTAAGATTGACATGGAGTTCCACTGTAAACCAAGCCACGTAAGGTGCTGGAGGCAACCATTGTGCACTCGAATTGCGCCTAAACAGAAACAAATGATTGTTTACTTCTAAAGTCTGTATCAGCAGTATCCGCGCAAATGGTAAACTTATCAAAACTGCATTTTATTCCATTAAAAAATTCTTAAGTTATGAAATCTTTAAAAAATGATAATCCAGCCAAACATTTTGGTTTCCTGCCTTTGAATCCACTTCTCTTTCTATGACTAAGCCCCCAAGTCCATTCCTCAGAAGCAAATAGATCCCATGTGTCATCTCTGGAGGATAATTTTATTTTAAATATAAAAATGCCATCACCATCTTATGTATGCAGTATTGTTGTAGCCGTGTCGGTCCCAGGTTATTAGAGAGACAAGGTAAGTGAAGTAATATCTTTTATTGGACCAACTTCTGTTAGGCCTTGGCTACACTCGGGAATTCACAGCGCTGCCGCAGCAGCGATGTGAAGCGCGAGTGTAGTCGCGCCGCCAGCGCTGTGAGAGAGCTCTCGCAACGCTGTATGTACTCCACCTCTCCGAGTGAGCGTGCAGCGCTGCAGGCTCTGATCACACTGGCGCTTTACAGCGCTGCACTCGCTGCGGTCGGGGTGTGTGTGTGTGTGTGTGTGTGTGTGTGTGTGTGTGTGTGTTTTCACACCCCTGAGCGCAGCAAGTTGCAGCGCTGTACAGCGCCAGTGTAGCCAAGGCCTTAGTGAGACACAAGCTTTCGAGCTCACACAGAGTTCTTCTTCAGGTCTCGGAAATGTACTCAGAGCATCACAGCTAAATACAAGGTGGAAGAGATTGCTTAGCATAAGTAGTTAACATATTTCCAGGGACCATTCAAGGTAAAGTGGCCCATTAATATCCCTCCAGTCATAAGGTAGAAAGGAAGGAGGGGGAGGCAGCTGCGGACATTGCTAGTGGGTTACAGGATGGGTGAATGCTTTTCATAAAGCAATCACTCTATATTTGACCTATCAATCCCCATCTGCAAAGGAAACCTGCACAACACTTTCAAAAGACGAGACTGGGAGTGTAAATTCATAACTTTGTTAGACACTAAAAATCACAGACTGAACTGAGACTCACTTTATGGTTTACAACCCCCCCAAGCTGCTCCCCCTGCCCTGTGACTGGAGGGGTGTTAACAGGCCACTTCACCTTGAAAGGGGTTAACTACTTATGCCAAACAAACCATCTGTTCCACCTTGTATTTAGCTGTAACACTCTGGGTAAGTCTACACTGCAATTAAACTCAAGTGGCTGGCCAGTACCACCTCACTCGGGTTTGCGGGGCTCAGGCTGCAGGGCTGTTTCACTGCAGTATAGATTCCCAGGCATGGGCTGGAACCTGGGCTCTAGGATCCTGCAAGGTGGAAGGATCCCAGAGCTTGGGCTCCAGCCTAAGCCTGAAAGTCTGCACTGCAGTGAAACAGCCCCATAGCCTGAGCCCCACAAGCCCAAGTCATGTCACGGGAGTTTAACGGCAGCGTAGACATTCACTCAGAGTACATTTCCCAAAACTGAAGCAGAGCTCTAAGTAAGCTCGAAAGCTTGCCTCTCTCACCAACAGAAGTTGGTCCAATAAAAGATCTTACCCACCTTGTCTCTCTAATCAGCATCTTAAATGTTTTTGTCTCTGTTTGCATTTCTAAGCACTCAAACAATTACCTATGCTTTGAGGAAGGTAAGTTTGGCAGAAGGGGGCCATGAGCAGGTGACAGACAGCATGAAAACTCCAAACTTCACTGCAAATGAAGTCTTATTACCGCCATGATTTTGCTCTAAAAGTTCTGATATTGTAGAATTAGATGGAGTGTTTCAGACGTCACTTCAGGCATCATAAGTGTACATGCTGCATCAGCCTTAGAGGTTAACAACAGTCACTTGGCAGCATCCTAACATTTATTTCGTTTTAACCACCCCTCATTCCCAATCTCCACTTTTTTGCACTATATAAAATGAATGTAAAAAGAGTAAGTGTGCTTATTTTAGCTATCAGGTGAATAATGTATGTTTATACTGGGGCAAATAAGTTTATAATTTAAGACCAACAGTTGCATTATACATTTCATAAATAGACTAAATGTGAGCTAGTTGGAAGCTGTCAACGCAGTTTAATCAACTGGTTTTTTTTTTTTTTTTTTTTTTAATTAAGACAGTGCTTAAACACAGACAGGTATAAAGGATTTACCGAAATCACCAAATTTTCCGAAGCTGGACAGACTCCACAAGCAGAAGTGTTGGTTTGTAGCTAACAGTGCTATCTTAACTGTAAGTTTTTAATTTAGAAGCAAACAATTAAAAAGATATCTATTTAGGTGAGCTTTTTATTTTTTCAATTCCCTTTTTTGAAGCAAGATTTGTGTAAGTACATATTCTGGCAGAATAAAGCTGCTTGACCAACTCTCCAAAGTAACTACCATTTCAAACTGACCATCCAGCGAGGACAGGCCAGTAAGTCTGCACAACACACACTGTTAAGATGAAAGTAGGGATGCTAGAGAATGGTATTTAGAACTGCAAACTCACTTGCCTATGGAATACCTTTCCTCTAGATCTAGATGTCATTTCTGTAATACTGCATACACTGCCACCATCAGAAGTTCCTGAGTTAGCAGTCCTTTATTTTAACAAAGGGGTTGCTAATAGATTATCCTCTTCAAAGAGCTATGGCTCTTGAACTTACTTCCTCTCTTTTTTGTCTCACAGCCAGGTTTAATGATCTTCTACAGATACTCCAAGGCTAATATATTTCCCCTCTGACATTTCTGTGAGAAATGGGTTGCTTGCCTGAGGCATCTGTTTTAATATTTGATAAAGTCTATGTTATAGCCATGTTGTAGATTGTCAAAGTTGCTATTTGTATAAAGGCCATTTATACTTGGTTGCAGTCTGTATTATGTGCAGGATTTTTCTTCAAATCAGAAGAAACATCACATCAAGATATAGAAAGTAAGTGTAAAGTGTTCTTAAGCGATGCTTCTTACCAATATCATATCTGCCTAGCTCCACACGGTCTGGTCCCTGTATACAGACATTTCTGATATTATCAGTGCCAAGGAAAGTTCTCTCTCTGGGAGCTCCATTCTCAAAGAGTGCATCAAATAAAGTAGATTGCCCACTTTCGTTTGCGAAAGACTCCACAATCTCTTTGTAGAAGTCTTGCTTGCCATGGCTTAAGTTTAGCAGCATGTGACCTGTAAAGCAAAACATATTCAAGCAGAATTATTTTAAATTCGAGTAGTGCAGTGAATTAAGATTGTTTAGTAGCAAGCATGTCTCATCAGATCATTAATCCAACATGTCAAGGATTAAAGATTATGGGTGAAATCCATGCCCCAATGAAGTCCATGGAAAAACTCCAACAGACATCAACTGGGCCAGGATTTAACCCCCACACGTTTTCAAGTCTTTTTCATGCTACCCTTTGTGAGGCAGTCAGACCAAAGAATTCTTAAATTCAATCATCTAAACACAAAGATGTGGAAATCTTTGTAGGATTAGTATAGCAAATAGGAAAGCCATAATTCTTGGTATTCCGGGGGCCCTGGAATTACCTTCAATATGAATAGCTATGGCTTAAGTAGAATGGTCCCTTCCAGAGCAAGGAAATTTCTGAAAAGCACCTCATCCTAAAGTCGTTTAACCACAATGCATTCCTACAGCACAGTCCCTAGCCTAGAATTCACAATTTAGATTAATGACAAAGAAAAAGGTGGTTCAGAAACAATAGATGGTGTGATGGGGAAGGAAGACATGGTAATAAAAATAGGAGCAGGGCATAACAGGTAGTGTCTGTAGGGGCTACGGCAGAAAGGATTTTAAGGAGACCGAGGTAGCAACTTCAAAAGTTTTATAATCTATTCAAAAATGTGAAGAAGAGTTTCTGTAGTTTAAGAACGTTGAAACAGTTCAAAAATGAGTGCTAAGTTAAGAGGAAGATATGGGAACTTAAGTGTATCATGATCAGACTTGCTTTTTATACAAACCTACTTGAAGCTTTGAACATTTTTCATGAATTTAAACAGCAAAATGTTTAATTATGTATAAATTTCAAATTACTAAAAAACCCATCTCTTGTATACACCATTTGGGAAAGAACATATTACTAGTTTTGTTTTAAACAGTTGAAATTAATATTCTTGTTACCAGACTGGCTCTGTCGATCACAGGCTAACATTTCCAGCATATCTTGTCCAGCTTGATCTGCCTTTAGTAGTTTTGTCTTTGGTCTAGGGACCTGGTGGGAATTACACAAGAGTCAGGAACCAAGAAGTTACTGCTTCAAAAGTTAAACTCCCCTCTAGCTTTTTGTTAGTAAAATAAAAAATCCAAAATTTATAATTTATTGAACATGAAGAAAGTTTAATATCATCATGGCAAGTTACTATTTTTCAGTTACCAGACACCACCTTCCAGCCCCCCAAAAAGTTCTTCTTAATTAGCATTTAAGTATGTATTTTTGCTAGACATCTCTGGGAAGTGTAAATTAATAGCAAGATTAAGCTGGCATGAATACAGACTATTCCCAGATTACAGGTGCCAAGGTGGAAGGAGATATTTTGATTTAATAAGGTGAAGGATTGAGGCCCAAATTCTCTGCTGTGTCCACAACACACTGGGTGTGGGGCAAACACATAAAAGGATCTGTACCTCCTCAAGGCTGGGGCCAATTTTACACTGGCAGGTACATGGCTGTAGTCAGAGCAAAGGTGATACATCCAAGGTGATAAAAATGCTAACCCATTAGAGCCTTACTTCTGATAAGAGCAAGAGATAAAACATGCACTCACCTACTCCAGATTTTCTACAACAAACTGAAAGGTGGTAAAATATTGTTTAACAGCTGTAAGACATGTACATAGAAGTGCTGCTCATCTGAGAACTACAGTTCAAAATAAAATAAAAATGAGTTCTATATCAACTAATGCATAATAATACAAAAACTGAAAACAGCTTACTTGAAAAGCTATAAGGTAACACAAAGCTGCCAGTTCAGATACAGCTCTCCATTGCTTCTCACTGTGCTGGGCCATTTTCAACAAGAGAGTTCCAGCATACATGTAAAAGTGACCTCTCATTTCCAGGAATGTAATAGACAGCTCATCATTCCCATTCACATATGGTTTCACAGACTGAAGAGCGTGATCAAAACTATAGTACAAACAAAAAGTCATTAAAACTAGGGACAACTGTATACCAGTGGTTTCAGACTTGTCGTTATGTCAGTAAGATTATTGAACTAGTATGTTTGCATGATAATGAATCAAATGGCTCGATGCACCAGAATCTCAAGTTTCCAATGCTCTAAAGTTGTTTTTTTAAGTACATTCTACTCCCATGAGTGAATCTTATGCTTTGATATCTTGTCCCCCCACTCTCAAAACCACTTCTTTAGCAAGGACACAATCCCCCAACGCACCCCTTGAGTCATTTCTCCCACTGGCATTGCCTCAAAAATAAAAGGAATTCTTCAAGAGACATGGCTGCACCTCGTAAGCGGGTGTTGAGATGGGGAGAGAAGAGTGAATCATTTGGGGCAAGATTAGAATGAAACAAACAGTAAGTGGTGGTAAAAGGGACATGCAGAAGGTGATTGGAACCAAGTGAGCATATGATCCGAATTAACCAAAGCCAGGAAAAATCTGAGCATTAGACTTTTAAATGTAGGAGGTGGTTCTGCAGGAACTTGAGTAGCAGCTACAGTCTGGTACCTGAAGCACATGTTGCACAAGCTCCATTCCTGGAAGGTTTCCCAAATGCTAATTAGGGCAAAACATTCTTTAAGTCATCTGACAAGATCATAGTCCATTTTGGAAATGTTTCAGATGTATTCATTCAAGCCCCATGGGATAAGATGGCAGGGAAAAAAAAAACCCAACAAACCAAATGGGTCTACAGATAATACTGCCAAGAAATACTATTAGATGAGAGGCTATGTAGTAATAGAGAGTATCACAGCAGCAAAAAGCACAGGACACTATGTATTTCTCAGCTGGCCACCCATTCGACTGCTAACCAACCCAAACCTGTTTTGCTTCATAAAGTTAGAGGAGATAACGCAGTCCAAAAGATATGGCCTACCCCTTGTCAAGCAATATTTTCCAATCCTATAGTTTGTGTGTCCTAGCAGGCACTAAGTAATCAACTACATGCTTTTCTTAAAAGTAACTTCCTTTCAAATTTTTAACTACTGCACAGGTAATAAAGGAGCTAAGGAAAAAGATGACTGAGTATGGGCAAGCACAGTTCTCACCCAAGCAGAAATACCTGACTATTCACAAGTTCCTTAAGCCTAATGCTTTTCCCAAAAAAGTCTCCAGCTACAGTGTCCTTACCCATCTACTGAACAATTACAGATAAAGATCTACTTGGCTGCTCTTGGGAGTTAAATTTTTCAGATGCCTGAGCCAAAAGCATGAGACATTTCAGACCATAGGGAAAATTTGTTTGACAAGTCTAGTTAACACATCACAGGAGTTCGGAAGGAAAAAGTGTCATCTCAACAATGGTTGCAATTTTGCTACTGGGATACTGTATGAATTGAGAGGTTCAAATACAAATATTCACACACTGAAGTAAGTGCAATTTAGTTCTAAAGAACTTTTACACCAGACACTGAGACAACACTGTATGCAAGCTGATAAGTGCTTCCTTTCTTGTCTTTTTTGATGATGAAATGTCCTCCTATGCTTAGGGCCCTACCAAATGTTCACTTTGGTCAATTTCACAGCCACAGGGTCTTAAAATTGGTCAATTTCAGGATTTCAGATGTTTACATCTGAAATTTCATGGTGTTGTAACTGTGGGGGTCCCGATCCAAGCGGGGGGGGGGAGGGGTACAAGCTGTTGTCGGGGGGTTGCAGGATTGCCCTAGTCACTTCTGTGCTGCCTTCAGAGCCCAGCTCTGAAGGTAGCAGCTGCGGAGTTTCCTGCAGCTGGAGGAGGCTCCTGGAGGTGGAGGTAGGTCCAATCTTCCAGTGCTGCTGGGAGTGCCCCAACCAGGGGCTCCTAGCTGCTAGTCAGGGCCAGTGGTGGATTAACGCGTGGGACCATGGGGCCCGTGCCCAGGGGCCCTGGACATTTTGAAAAATGGGTACCCCAGCCCTGGCAGGAGCCATAGGGTGGAAGCCCCGAGCCCCTGCAGATGTTGCAGGGGCTGAATCCCCAAGCCCAGGCAGGAGCCAGGATCGGGGGTAGCAGCCCTGAGTCTGGGCAGGAGCCATTGGGGGCAGCGGGGGAGGAGAAGCCTGGAGCTCAGGCAGGAGTTGTGGGGGGCGAAAGCCCCAAGTCCCGGCTTGAGCTGCAGGAGTGGCAGCCCCCAGCCCAGGTCCCTAAGCCGGGCAGGAGCCGCTGTGGGGGGGAGCAGCCTCGAGCCCAGGGGGGCAGGCCCAGGCCAGGCCCTTGAGCCCAGGCAGGAGCTGCAAGGTGGAAGCCCCGAATCCCAGCTGGAGCCGCTGTGGGGGGGATGCAGCAGCCCCAAGTCCAGGTGCCCGGAGCTGGGGAGGGGGCAGAAGCCCTGGAGCTCGAGCATCCGGAGCCTGGGCAGAAGCCAGGGGTGGAGGGAAGGGAGCAGAAGCCCCAGAGCTGGAGCGTGGCCTGGGCAGGAGCTGGTGCTGCAGCGGATGGCAGTCCCGAGCCCCAGCTGGAGCCCATGCATCCCCCAGCCCTGGCAATACTTGGGGGTGGGGGGGGGAGGGAGAGAGAGCGCGAACAGCAGCCCAGAGCTGCGGCAGGAGCGGCAGCCCAGAGCCCAACTCTGGGGCTGCTGCAGCGTAGAAGTGAGGATGGTACACCCTCTTCTGCTCTGCCTGTGGAGGTGGGTCTGATCTCCCTCCGATAACAGCCATGCAGGGGAAGGACAAGTCCTGTCCCTCCCCAGCCTGCCTGATTTCGTGGAGATCAGATTTCATGGGGAAAGGCCTATTTCACGGCCGTGAAATTGGTAGGGCCCTACCTATGCTGCTTGAGCAATATGAAGACACACATTGGTTACTGTACAGTTATGAAGTGTTCTTTCTTACTAGATAAGAGACAAGCAAGGGACCATGTATAAGCAGGGCCGGCTCTAACTTTTTTGCTGCCCCAAGCAGCAAAAAAAAAGCGCCACCCCGCCGGAACCCCCGCCCCCCGAGCGCCGTGCTGAGCGCCGCCGGAGGCCGCCCCCCCCACGGAATGCCGCGCTGCGCCGCGCTGCCCCCTGCCACCCCAAGAGTGGCCGCCCCTTACCAAGTGCCGCCCCAAGCATGTGCTTGGTTGCCTGGTGCCTGGAGCCGGCCCTGTGTATAAGCTTATGGGAAAAATATTGCTCTGGGTCTTCAAGCCTAGACTAAAGTGAAGAGATACGCATCAGTTCCAGCCTAGCAGCCAGCAGACTGAAGGCAGATGCACAGCACCAGTCAGGATAACACAGGACAGAGGTACCAGCCTCAGTGACTACTACAGAGTTGTTTTTAAAGTTAGTCATTTCCCTCAACCACCTGTACACTGAAAGAAAAGTCTGTTTGATGCTCCATGGCACAGAATGACACCCCTTGACAAGAGATTACTCAGAAGTCTTTTACAGTAGGAATGTGATGAAGATAGTACCTTGCAAGTGATTCTCTGCTTTCTTGAACATCTCTAGTAGAAAGTGTCATTATCACAAGGTTGGAGTAGGCCAGCAGCAGATCTCTGTTGGTGTTTCTCCAAATACTTTTTTCAGACTCTGAGTCCTGTGCAGATTCCAGATATTCCTAGAAAAGATTTATTAGAAGACATAATTTAGTCACCTTTCTTGGGTGGTAATAGTACCACCCCTAGAGCATGCTAGTTACATTCACAGAATATTCCGGTTTGCAAGGTGGGATCTTAACATCCAGTTCTCCCCCAGATTCTCCAGCAACAAAGCCTCTCTACCAAAGATTGAAGTGCTACGCCAAATCTGTTCAAGAGACAAACCCAACCGTCTTATGTATAAACACTAAGATCAAATGTAATAAAGTATGGAGAGTAAACTGAAGTGTGTTGTACCTCCTTTTGTTTTGGTGGAGTTTAGTTTTTAAAAAAAAGAGAACTCTTCCATAGTCCCTGTGCTGTCCCGTAGTCCCCAACTACTTGGAGGATAGACACTAGTTCCACTAAAGAACCAGCCTAGTATAGAAAACACAAGAGATTTTCCCAAAACCACAGTATGGATTTAACAAACCTTAAGTGTCTGTACAACACACGAACACCATTGCAAGCTTGATCGCATAGTAATCTTCTTTTCTGCCTCTCGACAGTGAGCCACAGCATCCTTCAATCTTTTATTTGAACGGTAGAGCTCTACTAGCCTGATGTTTACATAGACATCATCTGGTCTTGCATAGAGTTCCGATTGTATCAGATCAAAAAGCTGATTCCATCCATCTTCACCTTTACAATCCAATAACTGTTCCTATTAAAAACAAAGGCAGTGTGTTTTTAGTATCTCATTTTCCATTTCAACTTTTTTTTTAATCACTGACCACATGACAGGACAGTTTCCTTTGTTATCCCTACTCTTAGCAACCTGATTATGCATAGACCAAATGGTTGAGAGTATGTCAGGTTTTATTTATATTGACATTTATATATGAAATGAGAGTTTGTATAATTTGCTAAGACTTAATATTAATTAAGATTTAATGTTTCCCCACTGCACCCATAGGCCCTTGTCCTCCAAACTCCCCACTTTGCCCCAGGACTCCAAATCCCCTCACCACTTTACCCTCTGCTCACCAAGGGGCATGTATGGGGGCTGTGGTATTTTGGGAACTATCAGCTTGCTGCCCTTCCCCTAGGCTCCTATGCCCCCATATCCTTCCCCCAACCCTCCCACTGCACCCCCCCACACTCCTGCCCCCCCCGCTTCCCCCCTGAACCCCCAACTCTTTCCTCACTCCACTCCCAGACCTCCTAATCTCCCCACCTCACCTCCAGGCCCCCTGATCCCCTCCACACTTTACCTTCCGCGCCCCCCTGCCCCCAGGCCATGTGAGAGGGCTGTGTGTTTCTGGAGGATGGCTCAACTCACTTGCCCTCCCCCAGGTGCCAGTGGGGTGTTCCCCATCTGTTCACATCTGGCTGGATTATCTGGAAACTTAGCTCCAAGAATCCTGCCCCCATCCCGTGATGGACCCCTGTGGGAAAGAGAAGCATTGGCCTGTCATGACCCACTGACCCATCAAGGTATACAAATGGGTTCCTGAGCCACAAAGATTAAGAACCACTGATTTAGACTAACCAAAAAAGCTAGAGGTGAGATGGAATGGACAGGCCAATCTGTCTTGGCCCTAGCTTAAAATAACTGCATGCAAGTTAGAACTTAGTGATTATAGCACACCTCAAAATTTCAGTTTACCTTCAGTCTGTAAACAGCAGGGCTTCCGGGGAAGAGTTTAGAAGCTCTCTCAACCCAGTATTTTGTTCTTCCATCTGTAACATCATTGTCACACAATAATTCCGCAATCTTCAGTACAAGATCTTTTTGTGTTGGGTTCAACTCCACTGAACGCTAATATTTCACCACCACCACAAAAAAACCAAACAGCTGTTATTTTTTGTAGTTAATATGAAATATTTCAGCATATAACTAGATAAACAGAACAAAAAAACTACTCAGATTACTCAGCAATACTCATCAGTACATACTTTTACAGTTTTAAGTGTTCAATGAAAGCAGCTTCAAAAATCTGTTATAGTACTACACTATGCAAGATGTTTTGGACATGTTTGTAATAAGCTTATTTTTCAAAAAGTTATTAGGTGAAGAAACGTATGCTGGTAGTTTTACACTTTTATATGCTTATGGAACAAGTCAGACCAACAAGTTTTGGTCCTGATTCTGCAATGCAGTTTACTAGCAATTGGAATTCACACCATAAAGTTATAGGGAACCCTGTTAGGGAATCCCAGGGCAAACTTGATGCCTTATTTTGAAAAGTATTCTACCAGCCTAAACTCCCTATTAATCAATTTTCAGTGTGGGAAGAAGTTAATGGTAGGGTTTCTTAAACATCAGCTCTAGGACAGATACAGTATACAGTTACTTCTGTTTGAATTTTCTTTACACTTATAGATATTGCATCAATAGTAAGATCGGGTGAAGAATTTCCTCTATTTCTTTCAATGTTTTTAATTTGTGCATTTGACAGTACTGACCATAGTCAATTTTGTTTTCCCAGGGATAGCAAGTTAGTTTCCTTCTTTGGTTTTGCTGGTCTTTAACACAGCACCAGGGAAGAGAATACACATTTTGAGAGAGAGAAAGAGAGGAAAATATAACAAGAATCACAAAAAGCTGTCTCACAAACTCAGTGCTGCAAGAAACTGAGCTAAAAGTCTTATTACAATTCATTAAAGGGCTAGATATTTATATGAATATCCAGTTACATTAGATAGGATAAAGTTCATAAGGACTAAATCCTCATGCTTTAGAACACAAGCCAGTCAATCACCCAAGGTTAGAAGTAAATATTCCCCCATAGGCATGTTACTTCTTAACTGTTCATTTGAGGGAGGGTGAGCAGAGAGTTATACCTGTCCCTGAAATAATAGCCATTGTCCAGAACCAGAGCAATCACTGGTATGATTCATGACAATTATTTTTATAATGCACATTAGGTGAACTAATTTCAGACCTAAGCCTGCTTTTCTACAGATATGCCAGAATGTTTTCCAATTCGTAGAAGATTTTTTTCCAGAGTTAACTTAGCATGTGCTGAGGTTCATGGGTTATAAAATTGAGGCTTTCTAGTAACTTAAGCTGGGAAAGAGAAATAAGAAGTGACAAGAAACCCTTCTGGGATTCATCCATAATTCAAGAATCACTTGATTTGATCACTTTTACTTCCTACCTTATAGCAACCCACAGCTTTTTCTATGTTATCTTCAGCTTCATAGAGCTGGCCCAGAAATTTGTGTGCCTTGGGATCTCTCTCTTGAACATTAAGATAAGTAGATATGTACCTGTAAGAAAGCAGTTACCATGTCAGTATGTAATGAATAATTCTGAAACAAAACCTGAAACAGACGGTCAAACAACGTAACATAGTTCACTGGTGCTCTGCACTACGAGGGTAAAGAGCAAGCAGAGTGTTTAGTTCCAGGTATCTGTTCTGGGGCCTCAAAAAATAAAAATAAAAAAATTAACCAACATTATTCTGATATGGGCCATCATTACCTGTTTGCCAGCAAATGTGTGTCTAAAATACGGGAGACTTGTGTCTGTGAATCACTTAGGGCAGGTCTTCACTACGGGGGGGGGGGGGGGGGGGGGTCAATTTAAGATACGCAAATTCAGCTACGCGAATAGCGTAGCTGAATTCGACGTATCAGAGCCGACTTACCCCGCTGTGAGGACGGCGGCAAAATCGACCTCCGCGGCTCCCCGTCGACGGCTCTTACTCCCACCTCCGCTGGTGGAGTAATAGCGTCGATTCGGGGATTGATTGTCGCGTCCCGACGAGACACGATAATTCGATCCCCGAGAGATCGATTTCTACCCGCCGATTCAGGCGGGTAGTGTAGACCTAGCCTTAGAAACAGTAACTTACGGAAACTAAAAGATAAAGTTCCGCTATGCTGTTTGAATGACAGCTGTCTGAATAAAGAACACTTTTCAGTCCCCCATTTCCAATTTTTCTTCAGGTTTCCCCATTAGTGATTCAATGGATCTGTATCAAGTACGTGCTATCAGCACTGTCTGGAAATAACAGTTTTGATCATTCAGTAGTAGGCATCAGAAATTGCTTTGTAACAATTCCAGTATCCATTTAATTTCTATAGCAGTAAAGCTCTTTGGAAAACAGAACAACACATACTTTACCTTTTAGCAAGTTCATACTCTTTCGCTTCATAATAGAGTTTAGCAAAAAAGAATCCTTTCATTGATTTCTGGAGGGGAAAAAACACTTATGATAAATATGCTTAAAATATATAATACATCTATATTTTTGACCCAAAATGGCTTAGACAAAGTTCCCAGTTAACCTATACTGTACTAAGTGACTAAACTTCAGACACATTAGTTATCAACCCTAGTCCAGTTTTTCATTATGGTCTGTAATATTCTCCCCCATAACATCTTTGTAGAGAAAGACCTAATACCATACAGATAGCATACAGTTGGGAAATTAAGGCTACCTAGTGAACCAGAGAAATTCACTACTTGGTTGTAATAGGAGCACCACAATATAATACCCTTGCTGCTAGAAAAGCTTGTTATGCATCCATCCACCAGTAGGGAGAGGATTATTTTTTTTAATTATACACTGCAACAGGTCTGTCATCAAACACTGATGTTTAAATATGGCATAGGAATCCCATAGTATTCCCAAACTACACTACTCTTGATTACTCCCTGATAGTTCTCCCCAAAGGGGAAATTTCTGCTTGTGCCACAAAGATATAGTTGTGAGCTAATATTAATACAGATGTTCTGCAAGGGAAGGGAGAAGCAACCAAAAGTACTTTCTCTCCATTCTACCACCCACTGTATCTCTAACAGTGGAAGATCATCCTTGTGCCTCAGTTGCTCCTATACAGTATTGCTGGAGCAGGAACATGAGTGAAACTGACTAGCTCCTGTGGAACAGAGAAACAGGCACTTCTTGAGAAAAGAAAGAAGAAAACAGAGATGAAGGGTAACAAAAAGGATGAGAGATGAGAAAAAGCAGTCAGGCTACATCTTTTTATTTAATGGCAGAGCATCAGCTTGTGACTCTCAAGATCCTTTCTCCCTGGACCAATAGAGGTGACATGCACCTGCAGATACTACAAAATCAGGCATTAAGGGGGATGAGGGAGCACCTTATCATTTCTGTAGCAACCCATTTTGGTTAAGTGGAGGATCAACACTGATGGGATAATGAAAAAAAATCCACCTCTAGACCTTCTAGTGAGAGCGAGTATCACTTCAAAAAAAGGGTTGTTGGTAAATGAATAAGATAAAAAGATAAAATGGAAGTCTCTGAAAAGTCTCAAAGAAAAAAGTAAAACCAGAAGAGGTGAAAGATGCAGAGAAGCAAGGAGGAAATAAATAAATGACACTGGTGAAATCATTCCAAAAAGAAGGGGGTAAAAAATGACAAAATAAATGAATTGCTAATTAACACTAAGTTTGATTTTTGTATTTTTTGCTACAAACTTAATTTTACTTGGAACTGTAGCAAAAAAACAAACAAACCAAACATACACCCTTTTCATCTGTAAGACCCTGCAGGAGAATGGTTCAGAACATACAGCCAGAAGCAGCAGATGGGGCCAAAGTCACAGCGAAAATCCACAATAGATACCAATCTCTGTTTAAAAGGATATTTAGTGCAAAAGCTTATCCCCTCTTAAGTTTGCCCTGGGATTTATTTTGTTTTTGTTTGACTGTAAGCTCCTTGGAGCACAGACCAAAAAAAATCTGTGTGCTCAAACAACAATGTGCCTATAGGGTATGGAAACAACTGATAATTGCTCTTTTTTTCCTCACCAATTAATTCAGCCAACATTAATTTCTACTCCTCTATCAAGGAAGACAGAAGTAGAAATAAATGTTTTAGATATAATGAAGTTTTGGACTTTTACATGCAAATTGGGTCCAGCCATCAGCTACTGGCAAGCCTCTAACATGGCACCAACTGGAAAGGGCCAAGTACTTCTCCTTCCAAAAGCATATCCATCAATGCTAACAAAACCAAGCTAAGATCCTATCATATTTCTACTGGAAGTCCAAGTAACTTATTTCTGAAATACTGGCATCAGCTCTGGAATCTTTACATTTTCGCAAATGTATTAATAGTTCACAAAAAGATTGCATTATGGATCACTTCCCATATTCACAATTGGGAAACATCCCTGTGTCAGCTACAGAAATTGCTTACGAGAGTGCGCGACACTAGAAAGATTCAATGTATTTTTAAATTTTCTTTAATGCAATTTAGGAACTGGAAACAAGGAGAGTCAAAAATCACGTGACCAGCCAGATCTCTGCAAGCCACCAGCAAATGCTCTGAGGAACACTGGTGGTCCACAGACCACAGCTCGAGAACCACTGCATTTGCAGCAAATAAAGACAACCCAAAAAATTATCTATAAAGCGTGTAGGGACAAGGTTTTATTGGACACTGAGTGCTTCTGTGAAAAGTGGATGAACTATGAAGGCAGAACATAAGAACGGCCATACTGGGTCAGATCAAAGGTCCATCCAGCCCAGTATCCTGTCTACCCGACAGTGGCTAATGCCTGGTACCCCAGAGGGAGTGAACCTAACAGGTAATGATCAAATTAAGAACGGTTAGAATTTCTTGGTTTGTTTGTATTATTAAGTTCTCAACCACAATTATTTTTTTTTTTTTTAAGAAAGAAAAAATACAACTTTAATCACATTTAAGATCTGGGGCAAATGTAAGATGACCCATTACATTCTAAGCACTACAGCAGGCCCTAGCTAGAACGTGCGCCTATATAGTGCGAATTCTTTTAGAACGCGGTCGCAGCCATGGCGCCCAAATGTAATTATTTACATTGGTAGTCATGATAACGCGGTCCTCACGTTAACAGGTACCGCGCATGGATCCCGAATCCTGCGTTCTAGTGGGGGTCCGGTGTATTTCCAATCCCTCAACTCTCTCACATCACACACTAGATATTAAGTTTCTCTCTTGGTGTTTCAGCACAAAGATTATTTATTTTTGAACAAAAGCATGCATTTTTTTTTTTTACCCTTTAATAAGAAACGTTTAGTTTTTAATCTTCTCCATAAATACTATGTTATTGGACAAATGTGTTTGATAAGTTTGAAAAGGTCTGGTGAGCCACATTTCTTTACAATTTCAAGGGATAGTTAATTTCAGTCCCTTCTTAATTTTACAATACAGAAGATCAGGACAAAGGAAGAATGAGAAGTATCTATTTTCCATTATTTACTTTGTGTACATACTGTACAATCAGCTACAACGTTACCCACGTAAAGTCAGCATTCCCTGTTTATGTGTGGGTCTTTCACACAGTGAACAGGAGCAAACATTTAAAAAAGTGTGATGTAACAACAAATAGGTGGTAGGTGTAACTTTTAAATTGAGTAGATTTGTTGACATTGTCTCGGTTGTAAAAGGCATCTGAATCCTATGACTTCCACGATCAACAAAATCTCTGCATGCGTATTTCAATGAGATAGTACCTATGTTTTGGGCACAAATCCTGCCTAAAAAGCTTATTATATATTAAACGTACAGATATGCCTATGAAGTAGTATATAACACTGTTAAATTTCCTGCCACTGCAACATAGAGCAATTACTGATCAGACTAAAACTACAGAACAAATGTTAACAGTTAGGTTTTAAGCATTAGACTGACCTCTAGCTCTTCATAATTAAATGCCTATGTTAAACTATATCAGTTTAGACCACTGGTGATCTGGAGAGCATCTTCTGGGGTCTGCAGAGAGATAACTGGTGACATAGAACTAGCTATAATTTTCATTTCCAAAGTGCATTACCAGATAAGAACGTAATGCATTCTTAGCTAATTCCATGTAAACAATTGTGGTAGTAGCAATGGGGATGTTACAAGCCCATGATCAAGCAGGGAGATAAGTCAGCCACTTTTTATTAAAATGTGATCCAAGTTTTGTGAAAAAAAAGTTTGAGCCCTTGAATTACTGCCCTACAAATTAATAACCCTGAAAGCTAAATTGCATGGGTTTTTTTCTTTGATAGCAATACCAGTGTTTATCAGACAAATCAAATCTGCAGCATTGCATTAGCGACTTAAATCCTTTGCTTAGCAGAAGCAGCAGGACGAGCTTCCCTGCACGATCCCATCGCTCTCCCTCAACTCAACCGCGAAGGGAAGGTCTAAGGGCTGAAGGAAAAGCGCTCACATCCAAGAGGATGGCTCAGACCCGTCTCCATTAGAGTCAGGGGGACCCGGCTGCTACGCTCGTCTCCCAGCCTTGGCTACAGCCCCGCCCCCACAGCCAGGGGCCCGGCGTTTGCAACCGGCCCACATAGGGAGGGAGGCAGGCGGGCCCCGCCCACACCGAATGAGACCAGGCCGAGGCAGCGGCGTTGAACGCCGGGCTCCTGTCAGACACGGCCCGTGACTCGCTGCCCCTCCAGCCTCCCTGGCGCGGGCGGGGCCTACTCCGTGGGGCCCCGCCGGTGCCGGATCGGGACAGCCACCCTGCCCCGGCCGCCCCTCGCAGGCACCAAGTCCCTTCACCCCAGCTCCATCGCCAAGGGGCACCAGTAGCAGAACGCGCCCAGCAGCGACCCAGGCACCCCCCCTCCCATGCGATGGACTCGCCCCGCTCCGCGGCCCTCGCTACTGGGGAACAAGCCACCACCCCAGCCCCAGAATCACCCGGGGACACCGGCGGGCCGCTCACCTCTTTGGGGGAGGGGGCCGCGGCCTGCACCGAGGCGATGTACCGCTCCACCTCGGCCTTGCTGCGCCTCATGGTTGTGGCGCGCGCTGGGCTCTGCGCGCCGCTCACTCACTGAGCGAAACCGAAACGCCGCCTCGAGCCCCCTGCTCGCCAGCTTCGCTCGCGCTGCGCCTACAGGCGTAAGATTGGGGCGGGGGACGGCTCGCGCGGCGCGCTACGTATGTGTGCGTCGTCACCGCTTGCGGAAGTGGAAATTGCGTATGTCAGCTTGCCCCCCCCCTTCCTGGCTTGTCTCTGGCCCTTCCCCTTCGCCTGTCCCGGCGGCGGCGCTCTCCCGGCGCCTTCTTTGTCTAGTCACAGTCACCGGGAGCCAATCGCAGCGAGCGTTGGGGGGGGGAGGAGTGGGTGCGCGTGCCCAGAACCCACCTGTGCAACTGCCAACCGCCATTGCTACTGGACATCTTCAGGGATAATGGGGTGGGGGAGGGGAAGGCCTGTCACCTCTGGCTGCAGGGCTGGCTTTAGGCCAATTCAACCAATTCCACTGAATCCAGCCCCGCGCCCAAGCCCCGGTACAGCGTACCGACGTGGCCCGGCTTCCCCAGGGGGCAATTTAAAGGGCCTGGGGCTCCCAGCTGCCTCTGCTGCACCCTGTGCCCTGCCCACAGCCAGCCCGTGTCCAGCCAGCCCTGCACCCCCTGCCCGCAGCCAGCCCCTGCTGCACCCCCTGCCCTACCTCCAGCCCTGCACCCCTTGTCCTGCCTGCACCAGCCCCGCCCCCCTGTCCTGCCTGCACCAGCCCTGCACCCCCTGCCCACAGCCAACCCTTGCCGCACCCTCTGCCCTGTCTCCAGCCAACCCCTGCGGCCCTGCCCGAGGCCAGCCAGCCCCCCCACCCCTGCCCGCGCCAGCTCTGCACCCCCTGCCCAGTCTCCAGCCAACCCCTGCCGCACCCCCCTGCCTGAAGCCAGCCAGTCCTGCACTCCTCTGTCTCCAGCCCTGCCAACCCCTGCCACACGCTCCTGCGGCCCTGTCTGAAGGCAGCCAGCCCGCCCCACACACCCCTGTCTCCAGCCAGCCCCGCACCCCTTGCCCTGCCTGCAGCCAGCCCCTACCTCTTGTCAGCCCCTGCCCTGCCTCCAGCCAGCCCCATGTCCACTGGTGCCCTGCAATTCCCAGGGCAGTAACCCTTCACACCTGCTTCAATGAGGGGGGCAGGGAGCAGCTGGGACCCACACATCTGCACACACCCCCAGGGAGTGGCGGGAACCCACACATGTGAAACAGAGCTCATTAATAACCAATCAACAGCATACATGATGCAATGTACATAATATATAATTTTATTTATATAGTTATGGAAAGTAAATAATACATGGAAGAAAGGAAAAGGGTTTTTTTGTTAGTCTTCCCTGCCGGGACCCTGCCAAAAATGTTCAAATTGGGCCCCGCACTTCCTAAAGCCGGCCCTGCCTGGCTGGCCTGGTAACAGTGTAAATGGGGGAGGGGGCTAGTACGAAGAGGAGGGTGATCAGTTGTCCATGGCCACTGGTGGCAGGACAAGAAGTAACGGGGGCTTAATCTGCAGCCAGGGGGAGGGGGGGAATTGGGTTAGATCTAAGATAAAACTTTTTTTAACTTTAAGGGAAGTTGAACTGTGCAACAGGCGTCCAAGGGCGGTCCTGGCGTCCCTGCCATTGGAGGTTTTTAAGACTAGGTTGCACAAGCACCTGTCAGGGGTGGCCTAGGGTAACTCAGTCCTGCCTCAGCGTTAAGGGGCTGGACTTGAGGACGTCTCAAGGTCCCCTAAAGCCCTGCATTTCCGTGATACAAAAGGGATGACGAGAGGCTGGGTAGGGCTCATGTGAACTCTGTGTCACAGAACCGTGTTTGTGCATGAGATCAGCATGCCCCCCAGTAGAGGTTTATGTCTGTGACATCATTTGTTTTCCACTATGGCCAGCTTCATCTTCAGTTAATATTCTTCTGAGATTAGAATTTATACAGAATAGGATTAATCCTCAGACCAAGCCTGTGATTGACTACCTGGAGCCATTATGATGTGTTTATCATGAGTCCAAGTTACTTCAACAACTGTATAACTCTGTTTCCTTCAGCTCTCTCTGTACAGCACCCTGACCAGCAAAATTATCCAGGAAGAAATAGGAGTCAATTTCCTTCTTCCTTAAAGCCATTGTTAATACATGATCAAGTAAGACAATGGTTCTCAATCAGGCGTACATGTCTCCCTGGGGTACACAGAGATTTTCCAGGGGGTACATCAACTCATCTAGATATTTGCCTAGTTTTACAACAGGCTACATAAAAAGCACTGGCAAAATCAGTACAAACTAAAATTTCATTCAGACAATGACTTATTTATACTGCTGTATATACTGTACACTGAAATATAAGTACAATATGTACATTCCATGGTAAAATGAGAAAGTAAGCAATTTTTTCAGTAATATTGTGCTGTGACACGTTTGTATTTTTATGTCTGATTTTGTAAGAAAGTACTTTTCAAGTGAGGTGAAACTTGTGGGTACACAAGACAAATCTGACTCCTGAAAGGGGGACAGTAGTTTGGAAAGGTTGAGACCCTGGGAGTATATGTCAGATCAAATAATAATCAGAATTTGGGGTGGGGGATACAACCTACCATCTATATGTAACTGGGAATATTGAAAGTATGCCTCCTTTAGGAACTTGTTTAGATGTTTCAGATGGAGCCCTGTTTGTTCCTGGTCCTGGAAATAGAATGAGGACCAACTGTTGATGTGGAATTGGTTGTAGTGCTCTGAAGTACTACCAAATTCCTGGCCATGAAAAACGCGTCACGCACCGTGAAAGCTGGTCTTTTATGTGATTTTACCCTCTACTATACAGATTTCATGGGGGAGACCAGCATTTCTCAAATTGGGGGTCCTGACCCAAAAGGGAGTTGCAAGATTATTTTAGGGGGGTCACAGTATTGCCACCCTTACTTCTGTATTGCCTTCAGAGCTGGGTGGTCGGAGAGCGGCGGCTGTTGGCCGGGCACCCAGCTCTAAAGGCAGCACCCCACCAGCAGCAGCGCAGAAGTAAGGATGGCATGGTATGGTATTGCTACCCTTACTTCAGTGCTGCTGCCTTCAGAACTGGGCAGCCAGAGAGTGGTGGCTGCTGACTGAGGGCCCAGCTCTGCAGGTAGCAACCTAGAAGTAAGGGTGACAATACCATACCATGCTACCCTTACTTCTGGCAGTGGTTCTGCCTTTAGAACTGGGCTCCCAGCCAGCAGCCGCTGCTCTCCAGGTGTCCAGTTCTGAAGGCAGCGCCACCAGCAGCAGCAGCACAGAAGTGGAGGTAGCAGTACCGCAACCCCCCTACAACAACTTTGTGACCCCCCCCCCACAAATCCTTTTTGGGTCAGGACCTCTACAATTACAACACTGTGAAATTTCAGATTTAAATAGGTGAAATCATGAAATTTATGATTTTTAAAATCCTATGACCATAGAATTGACCAAAATGGCCCGTGAAATTGGTAGGGATCTATAGATGATGGATGGTTTCATTCATGTCCACACATTTCTATGGCCTGCTTGAGATAAGAAGCAAAACTGTGGCTTTGATTCTTGCACCACTACAGAGTATGTCCAGTGTCCTCATTTTGACCAAAGCCATAAGAAGCCATTTGCTTCCAAACTGAAAAAGTGTGGCACAAATTTGGGGGGGGCAGGTCTAACTTGAGACAGGGCTTGTTGGGAGTCATGCAGATTGGTCTGAGACAACTGAGGACAACTGTTGACTTTGCCTCAGCACCTTGGATTTGTTCCAGCTATGACTTGCAAAGTGGTATTCTCTTTCATACTGCAGAGGCTGTTTCAACTTGCCAAATGACCTGCATTCCTTTCTGTAGCATCTGGCAGGAGCCAGGATTGTACATCTGGTTTTGTGATGATTCTGAATAGCTCCACTTTCCATAAAGTTTCCCAGTGTAGCGCTAAGACAGTTTAGGAACTGATTTGCCTGAGTTGTCTGATCTCAGTAACTAGAGCCTGTATATCTGCATTAAAGAGATAGGACCCCATATATGTTTCAGGGAGAAGCTGTTTGGCTATGGGATTTTTTAAAATGTAGACAACCTTGTGATACTGTTCACCCATGTTAGCAATTCTTGTGACTGCACATTGTGTGTCAAATAACATTTAATACTTTTATTTGTTTTTATTGATTGTCATTATTGCAGGGCTCATGCTGACAGATTTCATACACAGGGGAGGGAGATGAGGTGACACCTGCTTCAATGTGGCTGCCTGTAAAAGGCCTGTTTAGTGAAGAGGCCACTCTTTCAGGTAAAAAAGAAAATCCTGTTTGAAACACTGAGTCCCTCACAACCAGGGAAGATAGCCATGTTTATCTTTAGTCGTGTGACACCGCTGGGGCAGCAGATAAAACCAGAAGGAACTTCAAGGACAGCCAGTGACAGACAGGTCAGGTTCTGCCGCCAAGCTGCCCCCCATGCTAAAATACCTGTTGTAATTGATCTGTGGATCTTAGCATGATAAAGAGGAGTGACTAGGACTAAATGGCAGGTCAGGGTATGCTACCAATTATGTACATATATTATAACATTTACACAGTACCGCTGCCACACAATGATGTCCTCAGTGATGCCCAGGTCTTTTTCCTGAATTGTTACAGTTAACTTAGAACTCAATAAGTGTATGGATTTAACTTCTTTTTATTGAAAAGTAACGAGTACTTGTGGCACCTTAGAGTCTAACAAATTTATTAGAGCATAAGCTTTCGTGGGCTACAGCCGAAGAAGTGGGCTGTAGCCCACGAAAGCTTATGCTCTAATAAATTTGTTAGTCTCTAAGGTGCCACAAGTACTCCTGTTCTTTTTGCGGATACAGACTAACACGGCTGCTACTCTGAAACCTGTCATTACTTGTCAATGTTTATTACCTTGCATTTGTCATCAGTGAATTTCATATGGGATCATGCATCCTACGAAGTGGGTATTCACCCACGAAAGGTTATGCTCCAATACGTCTGTTAGTCTATAAGGTGCCACAGGACTCTTTGTCGCTTTTTGCAGATTCAGACTAACATGGTTACCCCTCTGATATGGGATCATGTTAGCCACTCACTAGCTAGAGTTGGGCCCTCTGAAGTTCCTTGGTCTTTTCTAGTTTTGATTATAATGAGTAAGATAGATAAATTTATTCTGCATAGTTTTTAAATATCAAATGTGACCCGTGTGAGAATGTGTGGTGACGGATTGTCTGTGTTGGATGGGGGTGGGCGACGTTCAGGGGTAAATTTCAAAACTAGCCTATTTTAAATTATTTTATTCTAGGAAAAGTTAGCAAGTATTTTATTCGAAACATTTCCTAGACAATTCAACTATCCACTGAGCGGTATTTGAAATTTAAAAGCTAAATTTAATTTATTAAAGTGGGAAATAGACAGACTGTAGTTCTGCTTTAAGGGAAAAATACAGTAAGGGAAATACAGCCTTAACTATGGAGTCACTTCTGACAGTTCAATAATACAACAGAAAACTGGGCTGTATTCCGTGTAGCACTAATAAGGCTACATATTAGAGAACATATACGGGGTCTCTCACCTTCACCACCAAACATCCCTTTAAGAAAAAGTCAGACATGTTATATTCTATAGCCTTTATTAATCACACTGGGAAGCTTAGCATTTAAACCAACTAAGGGATATTTTTTCTTCAAGATATGAAATGAGACTTTAGTTGGTAGAATATAATCCTATACAATCTGTTTAGGTTGCTATAGTAAAGGAAAAAAAGATTTATTAATTTTGTTAAACAAGTTTGTCATACAACTGCACTTTTATAAAGGAAGGGAAAAAACCCCTAGATTCTTTATGAATATAAATGAATAGCATAAGACTTAAAAGTATGTTATAGGGAATTCTAATCAGGTTGGACCCAGTCCTTCAAGGCTGACATGGAAGCTGAAGGTGCTCAGCACCTTCCAGGATAGACCATTTATATATACACTCACTGGTGTAAAAGTAACAGTCAGAGATGAAAGAGAATTATTTCATGTACTATTAAAAAATTAATTCAGCCTAGAAGCAACATGATGTATTTTTTAAAATTCAGGTGTTCTCAATATTTGGAAAACAAACAAACTTCATACGTCCTATAGAGTTGAAGTAGTTAAAGCATATTATCTCTTATAATACCTGGTATACATTTTCTGCATAAAAATATAAAATAAAAATAAAACTGTATATATATTTAATGCATCAATTTTTTTGAATACTATTGTGAAAGATACAGAAGAATAAGGCACAAAAAGTAAGTAAAATACAAAAACACTCATGAATGTTATTGGATTATTTTAAACGGAACATAGCAAAATTCAGGTAGCTCTGAATATGCATATTTCTTGCAACAGGAATATGTTTTCTATATTTCCATTACAACTTTTAAGTCTGATATACAAGATTAATTATGTAAGAATTATCTATTAAAGGCACTACACTTTTGCAGTGGTTGTACTTAGAAGTTTGACTTTCTTCAGAGACATTTAAAATAAGGCTTCATAATGACTACTTGGATCTGAATCTACAAATAAGTAGTTCCATAAAAAGTGATGCTACAGTCATTTAAAGACTTACAAACATGCTTAATTCTCTGCACGAGTATTACCATTAACTTCAACGGCACTATTTGTGTACAGAAAGCTAGGCTTGTCTGTTAAGTCCTTGCAGGATATGCACAAGCAGATCTTATGTCTGCACAGAATCCCACTGATATCAGTGGGCACAAGGCAGATCCAACTGCAGTACTAGAGCCATAAGAGTTTAACATGAATTTGTATCTGCAATTTACTATGCAAGTACAATCTACATATCAACAAATATGTATACATGTAAATATCAAATACAGAATTGAAGATATATTTTGTTTTTGCTAGTAATGAGGTTTATATAAAATGTAGAGGGTTTTTAGATGCATGTTTTGTGGGAGATAAGAGGAAAGTACTTTAGTATGAAGCTAGTCATGCATCAAGGAAACTCATTTTCTTTGCTTATGTATTGCTGATTGCAGCCTCAAAGAAAAATAAAATAAAAGTCAAGTAATATCTGTAATATTTTCTCTTTTTGCACAGGAAGATGAGATTAGAAGGAGGCTTTACTTCCTCCCTAAAGTTTCAGCTAGTTTCTTCAATCTTTTCTTCAGCTCCAAAGGAAACTTCTCATAGCATTTCTTGCAGACAGGCTTCATATCAAATTCAACAAATTTGTTCCTACAAATGATATAAAAGGAAAAATATCTTTAGTGAAAGAGATTTCAAAGAGTATTTGAAGCATGCCATATTGACATAGTACAGGCAGCAAAATAATGCTTTTTCAGTATTTTGCTCAATATATACATGGAGCTAAGATTATAAATGATATAGCAAGACAGCAAATGTAGATGTATACTTGAATCTATTTTTTTAGGATACATACAATTATATTTGTTATTCGCAATGCCCAGCTTTGTCACTGGGTGCCAACATTCAGGAAGGAAAACCCAAATTCAGGAGAGACTTTTTATTTTTATTTTTTTAACCCTGGCAGGTTAAGTACAGGTGAATTTGCTAAAGGTGACAGATTTGAGTTTTGAAAGATTGAGATGGCCAGTCATTGCACATATAGTCAATATTTATGTGAAAGAGACATGAAAGTAAATAGCGGAAGTGAAAGAAACAACTGTACAGGAAAACAGAAAAAAAAATAGAGAACTTTTGGATACTGAGGAAGATTGTTTTATGCAATACTGTATGTTGTGCAACCACTGAATTGTAAACCTAACAGTAAAGATACACACTATATTTTCAGAAGTCTGTGGACACCAGCATTATGGACGTACAGATATCTGATGTGGGTATAGGCAAGGACTTTTATTTAGAAGATGCTATGAATTTCCATACTGGATCAGAGCAGTGGCCATATATAATTATACTGTCTCTGACAGTTGCGAGTACTAGCTGCTTCAGAGGAAAATGGAAAAATCCCTACAGACGGCAGTTATGAGCCAGTTTGCCCACGAGACAGGAAGTGCCACTGTATCTACAAAACACAAACTGCTATCAAATGCACAATAATCAAACAAAAACCAGAAAAATAAAATGCTATTTAATTTCTTTCAATTGTAGTAATCTCGAGTTACTTAAAACAATACATACTAAATTTTCAGATGGAAATGTAATCTTCAAGTTGACTGTGTCTGATATTTTAACAAGTCTTTTCAATAACTAAACAGTAAAAAACTCTTCTGTTTATCAATCCATATTGGACATGATTTTCTGATCTCCAATGGGATTCCCTGAGCTGTTAATTTAAATGTCACTTTGCAGCAATATGATGGATTGTAACAGGAGACTCAGTCCAATGTGAATTATAAATTTTATTTTAAAAAAATCAAAAACCTTCTCACTATAAAGAACTTTTGGAGAACTCCAAAAAACAAAATATAAACTCTTTATAAACTGTAAGAAACAAGTCAATTACTATTCAAAGGGCATCTTGACAGAGTTTGCAAAAAACGGTTACCCACCTTTTCGTAACAGTTGTTCTTCGAGATGCGTTGCTCATGTCCATTCCATTGTAGGTGTGCACATGCACACGTGTGCAGCCGTCGGAAACTTTTGCTTTAGTGGTACCCGTAGGGCCGGCTGTGGCACCCTCTAGAGTGCCGCACTCATGGCATGGTATATCAGGTGCCTCCAGTTCCTTCTTGCCGACAACTCCAACAGAGGGGCAGGAGGGCGGGTAATGGAATGGACATGAGCAACACATCTTGAAGAACCACCGTTACAAAAAGGTGGAGGTAACCATTTTTTCTTTGTTGAGTGCTTGCTCATGTCGATTCCATTGTAGGTGACTTATAGGCAGAATCCCAGGAGGTGGGCTTGAAGTTCACAATCTTGCAGATTGTAGTACTGCTCTGCCAAAACGAGCATCAGCCTGAGCCTGCTGGATCAGCGCATAGTGCGAGGCAAATGTGTGGACGGACGACCAGGTTGCGGCATGGCAAATTTCCTGGATCGGCACCTGAGTGAGGAAGGCCGTCGCCGCCGCCTGCGCCCGAGTGGAGTGGAGTGGGCCATCACCAGCTCATAGCAGTAGCAGATACAAGCTGTGATCCAGGACAAGATCCTCTGGGTGGACACTGGAAAACCCTTCATCTGGTCTGCGACAGCAACAAACAGCTGCGGAGACTTACGGAATGGCTTCATTCTATGTAGAAGGCCAGAGCTCCCCTAATGTCCACGGTGTGCAGCCTGCGTTCCTCATCCCTCGCATGAGGCTTAGGGCAAAGGACTGGAAGATATATGTCCTGACTCGCGTGGAACTGAGAGACAACCTTGGGCAGAAAGGCCAGGAGCAGACGCAGCTGGACTTGTCCTTATAGAAGATCATATATGTAGAAGCTTGGACGTGAGCGCCCTGATCTCAGACACTCTTCGGGATGAAGTTATAGCGACCAAAAAGGAGACATTCCAGGATAACAGCAGAAGGGAGCAGGAAGCCAGGAGCTCAAAGGGGGGCCCTGTGAGCCTGGAGAGCACAAGGTTCGGGTCCCAAGGAGGGACCGGGTCTCGGACATGCGGGTAAAGGCACTCCAGACCTTTCAGAAACCGGGCTGTCATGGGATGGGCAAAGACCGACCTGCCTTGAAACGGAGGGTGGAAAGTCGAAATGGCCGCCAGGTGCACTTTGATCGAGGACAGCAACAGGTCCTGGAGCTTCAGGTGTAGTAAATAGTCCAGGACATCCTGCAGGTAGGCCTCCTCCAACCCAGATATGGCAATCCGTGGCTCAACACGTGAACTGATTCCATTTCAATACATAGGTAGCCCTGGTGGGGGGCTTCCTGCTACTCAGCAAGACCTGCTGGACACTGGCAGAACACTGCCGCTCCTCCCTGCAGAAACCACGCCGTCAGGTGCAGCAACGCCATGTTCGGGTGTAGCAGATTACCATGGTTGTGGGACAGTAGATCTGGCCGAAGTGGCAGCTGTAACAGGGTGGCTGCTGAAAGGCTCAGGAGCATGGCAAACCAGTGCTGAGAGGTCATGCCGGGGCTATGAGGATGACTGAAGCTTTGTCTTGCTTCACCTTGAGCAGGACCTTGTGGATCAGCGGCACCGGCAGGAAGGCGTACATGAGTGCTCCCGACCATGGGATCAGGAAGGCGTCTGACAGGGAGCCCTTGTCCCTGCCCGGCAGAGAACAGAACATGTGGCACTTCCTGTTCTGTCTGGACGTGAAAAGGTGCACCTGGGGCGTCCCCCACCGTCGGAAGATCAGGTTGACCACCTCCGGATTGAGCGGCCATTCATGGTGAGACGAGAAACTCCTGCTTAGGCGATCCGCCAGGATGTTCTTGGTAGCGGGCAGGTGGGCGGCCACCAAATGAATGTCCTGCTGCTCACAAAAGTCACAAAGGCTGAGCGCTTCCTGAAAGAGTGCTGAAGACCTGGCGCCACTTTGCCTGTTCATGTAGTACGTTGCGGCAGTATTGTCTGTCAGGACCTGCACCACCTTGCCTTCCAGGTGGGGCAGGAAAGCCTGGCATGCCAGGTGAACCGCTCTGAGTTCCCTGACATTGATATGAAGGGCTAGGTCGTGTTGCAGCCAACAGCCCCCCACCCCAGACCAGGTCTGACGCATCTGAGACCAAGGTGAGCAAGGGTGACGGGGTTACGAAAGGGACTCCCCGCAGCGCCAACTTGGGATCCTGCCACCAGTTGAGCTGTGAGAGGACATGACTCGGCACTGTGACCACTCGGTCCAGGGGATGCCTGCTGGGAATGTAGATTGAGGCCAGCTACATTTGTAGGGGCCTCAGATGAAGCCAGGCGTGGCTTACGATGTAGGTGCATGTGGCCCATCAGTTGCAGGCACGTGTGGGCCGTGGTGAGTGGTTGGCTCTGTATGTGGGCGATCAGGTTTGACATGGCTTGAAAACGTGCTTCTGGCAGGAATGCCCTGGCCCTCCTGGAGTCGAGAACCGCACAGATGAACTGTATGCGTTGAACCGGTGCTAATGTGGATTTTTCTGTGTTTATTAGGAGACCCAAGTCGCTGCAGGTGGAGCGCACAAGATCGAGGCTCCTCTGGACCTCCTCTGAAGACCTGCGCTTGTTGAGCCGGTTGTCGAGATATGGGACGATCTGAACCCCTCGACACCTCAGGTAAGCCACCACCAACGCCATGCATTTCGTGAAGACCCTGGGGGCTGAGGACAGGCCAAAGGGCAGCGCCATAAACTGGAAGTGGCGCCCTGCCACTATAAAGTGCAGGAAACGTCTGTGCCCCGGGAAGATAGAGACATGAAAGTAAGCATCTTTTAAGTCGAGAGCAGCGTACCAGACCCCCGGACCCAGAGAAGGGATGATGGAAGCCAGGGATACCATGTGGAACTTCAACAAAGACTTGTTGAGGCCCCGTAGGTCCAGGATGGATCTGAACCTCCCATTTGCCTTTCAGGAGGTTCTCAACCTCCTGAACGAGGGGAGAGAGGGAGAGGGAGAGAGAGAGAGAGAGAGAGAGAGAGAGAGAGAGAGAGAGAGTGAGTGTGTATATATATATGTGTATATATATATATATATATATATATAACATGGGGCGGCCAAAAATTGTGTATGTGTGTATATATATGTGTGTATATATATATATATATATATATATATATATATATAACATGGGGCGGCCAAAAATTGCAGGGTGTAGCCCCAAGCCACTATGTCCAGGACCCAACGGTCTGAGATAACCCGCGACCAGGCCAAGTGGTCAGAGAAAAGGGCAGGAAGGATCCGGGCAGTTGGCTAGTGCGTCGCTCCCAAGCGCACCCTCAAAATGAACTCTTCTGGCCCCCTGGTGTTTTGCCAGACCAGGCCGCGCAGGAGATTGGGATGATGAAGGGCAGCAGCAGTTGAACCCAGTGTCCCTTTTCCTTCTAGGTCCCTGCTGAGGCTGCCACTGCCTAGGAGGTGGGGAGGCCGGAATGGCTGCCTAGACGACTGAGGCGTGTGCATCCCCAGGAGCGGAGGGTCACCTTTGTGTCCTGTAAGTCATGCAGACGCGCATCCGTTTGATCAGAAAACAGGCTGACACCGTCAAATGGAAGGTCCTGGAGCTGCGCTGCATGATCACCGCTGAGGTGACCACTCGGGCAGCTGAATCGGCAGCATCCTAGGCCATCTGGAGAGAGGACCGAGCAGCCGCGGTCCCTTCCTTGACCAGGGTGGCGAATTCCTGGGCTGCTTCCTGGGACATGAACTTTAGGAGAGAGCCCCACAAGTTAAAATTGTAGCGGCCCAAGAGGGCATGGTGATTTGCCACCCGAAACTGGAGCCTAGCCATAGAAAAAAATCTTTCGGCCAAATAAGTCCAGTCTTTTCGCCTCTTTATTCTTAGGGGTAGAACTGGAGTCAGTGGCGGGTCCTTTCTGGGGGGAGGAACCCCCCCATGGCCGAACCCTTCAACGGGTCTGGAGTGGGCGTAAGGTGCGAACAGAGTCCCTTGCCCGGAGCCTCTTAGTCGGTCTTGGCTGGTGCCGTCTTCTTAGGCTTCTTTTTTGGCACTGGTGACGGGGATCGGTGCTGGGAGGACCCCGGTGTTGGAGGTGTGCTACACACCGAAGTTGAAGCGCTGGATGCCAGTTCGGGCCACACTGGCTCCGAAGCTGGACACAGGGCAGCCTGCATCTAGAGGGCCCTGAGGCAGATGTCGTGCTCCTTCTGACTCTGTGGATGAAAGTACTGGCACATATGATAGTGCTCCTTTATATGGGTTTCCCAGAGGCACTGTAAACAGCTCTTCTGTGGGTCACTAACAGGCATAGGCCTGTTACAGCATGAGCAGGGCTTGAAACCTGCATGCCCTCCGGGGGTGAAGTTCCCGCTTGGACACTATCTAACTAAACACTTAACGGGTACTTAACTACTAACTAACAACGCTTAAAACTATTTACAGAGAAGCACAAGGCTAAACAGATGAAGAAAAAACACTGACCACTTGCGAAGCAAGGGACAGAGGCACTCCGATTAACCACCATGGGCGGTAAGAAGGAACTGAGAAGGCGCA
This sequence comes from Emys orbicularis, assembly GCF_028017835.1. NCBI lineage: Eukaryota > Metazoa > Chordata > Testudines > Emydidae > Emys > Emys orbicularis. The sequence continues at coordinate 254,670,459 of NC_088683.1, read as the reverse complement.
GGGCTGGCGGCACTCCAGAGGGCACCACAGCTGGCCCTACAGGTACCGCTAAGGCAAAAGTCTCCAATGGCTGCGCACATGGGCGCGCGCACACCTACCATGGAATGGACATTAGCAAGCACTCAAAGAAGAATATGTGGATTTGCATACACCCATCCCTGCTACTGAATTATGGTTATATGTCTAATTGAGTGCTGTTGTGATACAGTAATTTAAAAATGGAGCAAAATGTTAATGTTAGTGAAAAACTAACTAATTAATGTTAATGTTAGTAAAACAAGAAAATGTACTCTGCATACAATATTGTTTTCAGGGACTGACATTTTATATTAGCTTAAAAACTATTTTGTGGGATGTTAAAATGGAAGCACAAAGCATTTACTAAAAGTGGAATTTCAAAACTATCAGGTTTTCACAGCTAGCTTCTAAATCTGCATTCCCCAAGTTTTCTAAGCATAATCCTGCATTTGAGCATGCAGATAGGCAGGTGGACAGCTAACTATTAAGCCTGCATGCACACAAATGCCTACTGGCATATGTAATTAACTATATGCACAAAAGATATGAAATTTGGGAATCTGGAATGAAATCATAGCTATACGGTAGTCTAAAACAGTCTGTTCAGCAAGGTACGAATTTTTCTCTGAGAAGTCCAAAATTTATGAGTTTTGCTGTTTAAGAAACCTTGCAAGCTCAATTTCAGAGCACAATGGCCTAAACTTAACATATTAAAATGTAGCGTTCAAAATTTCAAATCATAGATATGTGGAAATTAATAGTTGTTCTGTCTTTGATTATCACAAACACATGCAGAAAACCAAAAGAAAAATACATGTCCTAAACACTGACCAAAGAAGAAAGGAGCAGAGATGGTGATAGGAGGAAAAGAAAAGTTTACAAACAGACTGGCTTTTTCTTTTTCAGCTTGTCTTTATCCTTTGCGTCTCGCTCCCGTTTGGCAAGTCGACGTTTAAATTCTTCTGGCATTTTCTCATAACAGTGTTTGCAGACAGGTTTTAGATCAATTTCAACAAACTTATCCCTTTAGATAAGACACAGAGGAAACAGTGGAAAGAACAGGAAAAGATTTAAGAATAAGTCATAGCTGAAAGAAGAATTGAACACAAAGCAAAAATAGATTTTAAAGTAGTAAATGGAGCAACAGGAACGAATACATATATCATTTACAAGAAGTTGTCTATAAAGGTTATATACCATTACAGTTAAACTATAACAATAACAGCTGTGCTTGAAAGGTGACTATTGATCTGTTCTGAAGAGATCACAACTGTTTTTCATCTTCTTAAACTATCTGATAAACTTACTTGAGTGTTAACTTAGTGTTGCAAGTGGAACAAGCGAAACAGTTCACACACCATGCCTTATTCAGAGCAGAGACAACTAGGGGGAGGGGGAAAAAGACAATATTAGCAGTTTAATAAACAAAGGCATTTGTTGAAAACTTCTGAAATTTACACATTCATAAGACATACAGGAAAAGGTGATTATTTTTAAACTTATTTCTCAATTAGGGATAAAATTAGGCACCATAATAATGAAAATGAAGTGAGGGTAAGGAGACACACATACACATATACTGTAGGTAAGTGCTGTGTAGGAGGCATAGATGCCTCTAAATTACTTCAGTGTTTAACATTTAGATGCTTAACATTTAGTTCTACTCTTTGTTTTGTGATAGCTCTGCTCTGGAAGAGCTCCATTTTGATCTTGAATCAAAGTTGCCTTTCTTTCCCCCTTTGTTTATGTCAATCTCTACTTCCTCTTCCTTTGTATCTCTTTCCATCCTGCTTTCTTTACATAGGGTTGCTGAGAATTAAGAAATGAAACCTCCTAAAGCATGCTTTATTAGGAAAAAACTAAACTAAACTTAGAGAAATGAAACATAGAGCCTTTGTTAGCAAGGAATGATTCATGGGAGGAGAAGTTCCTCTAACATTTGCAGATATGATAGAGATGAGTGAAATATTGTGAGGGAAGTCCTTCAAGTCCCGGGGCATTTGCCAGCAAACTGGTCAAGCACTGTTCTAACCAGTTTTGACAAAGGTGAATACCTAAAACTCAGTGATGTCAGATATGTAGGCCTGTTTATTGTAAGATATAAAAGAGGGAAGGGAATAGGTGGGACCACATGCTAGTGCCTGCTTGTTTAGCTGAAGCCAGCCAATATGGGTTTGAGCATCCCGGGCCTAATCCTGTTGTAAGTATCCGATCAATACTTATGATTGATAGCTGTTATACGGGTACATGCTTAAAGTAACCATATAAAAGCCAATTTGGTCTTTGGATTAATAAAGAAATCTTTGGCTGAATTCTGGTGTTGGTCCATTTGAACATTCAAATAAAGATCCTAACACTTTCCACCTCTTCCCTTGCCAAAAAATGGTCTATTTCCTCTTCTTAGTTCAGGTCAACAAGTGCAGCTCCACTATAAAAATGCACCCAAGGTTGCCTACTAGGATTGCCAACTGTTTAATCACACAAACCCCAACACCTTTGCCTCGCCCCTTTCTCGAGGCCCCTCCCCACTCACTCCATTCCCCCCTCCCTCTTTCGCTTGCTCTCCCCCACCTCACTCACTTTCACTGGACTGGGGCAAGGGGTTGGGGTATGGACTCTGGGCTGGGGCAGAGGGGTTTGGCTGAGCCTGGGGCTGGGGTGTAGGAGGGGGTGCGGGGTGCAGGCTCTGGGAGGGAGTTTGGGTGCAGGAGGGGGCTCAGGGCTGGGGTGCAGGAGGGGGTGAGGGGTGCAGGCTCTGGCCAGGTAGCACAGCGGGGCTAAGGCAGGCTCCCTGCCTGCCCTGGCCCCGTGCCGCTCCCAGAAGCAGCCGGCACGTCCCCTGCAGCTGCGGGGGAGGGAGGCAGAGAGCTCCAAGTGCTGCTCGTGCCAGCAAATGCCACCCCCACAGCTCCCATTGGCCGCAGTTCTCAGCCAATGGGAGCTGCAGAGTCAGCGCTTGGGGCGGGGACAGCGCACAGAGACCTCAGGGCCCTCCCCCCCTAGGGGGTCGCAGGAACATGATGGCCACTTTTAGGAGCGACGCAGGGCCAGGTCAGGCAGGGAGCCCGCCTTAGCCCCACTGCACCGCTGGACTTTTAGCGCCAAAATCTCCCAGTTTGGCTGCAGTAGCCTCTGGGAGATAGCGTCTGATTCCAGGAGACTCCCGGCGAAACCGGGAAGGTTGGCAACCCAACTGCCTACTATGAATGAAACTGACTATTGCCAGACAGCTGTAGTCATGTTCAATTATAGTAGCTGTCACCCTTGGTCAAGCACTTCTCTCTGCAACTTCTGGGTGCTAGTTGTCCAATAAGTGTCATTTTGGAGAAAGGTACTCTGCTGTTTGTCAGAACCATCCTAATCAGATAGATAATTTACGTATTGCTCCATAGATCAGGGGTTCTCGCAACAAATTTTTTGATGGCCTCAGAGTGCGGCCACCAACTCTTGCTGGTGGCCGCACTGACACTTTTCCCTAAAATTATTTATTTTTCCTAAAGTTAATAAAGTAATATGCACATATATACATCCAAATCATTGTAATTTATTTATGTAAGGTTTTGGGGTTTTTTTGCAGACTCAATAATAAAAATCATGCACAGTTATCTCTATTCTTTACTGGACCTAACGGAATAAAAACACAAATAATGTGCTTTGCACATTCTTGTCTTTTTTATTATTTCTTTTGCTTTTTTGGTAAAAGCGGCTGTCTGTATAACAATTCTGAAGTAAATTTAAAAATGCTTTGACATAATAGAAGTCCAACAATGAAAAACACATCTGGGTGGCTTGGGTCTGGGGAGGGGAGGCACGGCTGTGGCTGGCCCGGGGCTCCTCCGGGCAGGTGGGGGGGGGCTTGGGGCTTCAGCCAGCCCTGGGCTCCTCCGGGAAAGTGTGTGTGTGTGTGTGTGGGGGGGGGGTGTTTCGTTTTGGAGGATTTTAATGAAGGTGAGCAGAATATTTCCTTCAAGAAGACTCCTAAATTGTAGTTTTATAGGTAGAGTGTAGTCTTGAAACTATATGGAAAGCACATCATTTGAATCTAGAACTCATCCTTTAGTGTCATGATTATAATCCATGATGTCCTTTTAAAGTGTCTGGGCCTTATCCCACTTGATTACTGGTTTTGGTTTAGCTGGTGCTATTACTGGTACATGGTATTGGTTCAGATAGGTGTTGTAAGGTAGGTATAACTTTTGTGTTGCCTCATATTAAATTATCTGCTTTCTCTACCATCCTGTCCCACTTGGTTGTCAACAGCCACACTCCAGATTAATGGTCACCTGGATTGTCTTTATAGATGCTAATCCTTTGGCAGTGTTTGTGACAGCCTCACTTCTACAGACTTAAGGCCAGATTTTTTTTTAAAAAGATATGTAGGTTCCTAGAGATGCAGATAGCAACCTAGTGGGATTTCAAAGCTCCTAGCTGCCTAATTTGCATTAAAATCATGGAAATTAGGTGTCTATGAGCTTTTAAAAATCCCACTAGGCACCTGCCTCTTTAGGCACCTAAATACCTTTAAAATCAGGCCCTTAGGCCCTAATTCTGTAATGAGGTGCATGCATGTGGATTATTGCACTTGCATTGAGATCTATTAAAGTCAGTGGGGCTCCACACAGGTGAAGGAAGCTGCCTGTGTAAAACTCACTAAGGGATTGGGGCCTTGCCATTTTACACTCTTATTTCACTCACAGAAACTCTGAAGAATTTAGAAAAAGGCATTATGGGAATCAGCATTTCGAAAGGGATTCAACACCAGTCTTCCCTTTCCCTGGTGCCTCTTTTAGTAAGTGCTTCCTACTGAAGTGACATAAAAAAAATGCAATTTAAGAAATGCTTACCATCTCCTTCAATCACACGATTACAGTGGAAACAAACATCACCAAACAGCTGTGGATAGGGGGAAAATATGAATTTTAATTTTAAAAATTTATCGTGGATAGAATTTTAGAAACAAAATAATTGAAGCTCAGCATATGGACATAGCAACTTTTCTAACAAACTCAGTAAGATTAAAGGAATGCATACTGTCAAATTACTTAATTCTTTTTTTTAAAGTCACCTTTCCATTCCCATTACAAATAAGACCCTTCATTATTAAAGATGAAAAATAATGTTTAATTTTTTTTCTCTACTAATTATGTTTTGTTTCCTTTTTGCATTTCTTTCATCTTGGAAAATTAAGCTAGAAAGTTTCACTTTTGTATATCACTTGTTTCTAGTCAATTTGAACTTTCAGGTTCTAGAACAATGCCTTGCTGTTTCTGTTGCATAGTTTCAATTTTTATGTACACACCCATCCACCCTCCCATTCTACTTTTGGCCCAAATTTTACCTAACATCTGTAGTGCTTTGGCATTTATCATTTACAGCTATACTATCAATATTTCAAACATCAAACCTTCAAAACTGAATATTCAGGAATCTGTAATTAATACATGCCATAGAACTATGGAGCTTATTACCCACTTTTTATGTGCCAAAAGGTGTGTGCATGTGATACTTTGCAGTTTGCTCATGTTTAAAATAGTTGCAACAAGTTTATTTTAACAGTTAACAGAATACACACACAAAAATCTTTTGTTTATTTATTCATCCAGATGTTTCAACTATGCTCCTCACTGTGGTATCTGAGTGACTATAAAAAAGGGATCTGTAGGGAAAAGGAACATTGACTATAATCCATGTATGAAAATAAAAGTAGTCACTAGGTGGTGTTCTCTGACAAATGCATTTGGTGTTTGTAGTCTTAGATGGAGAAAAAGTGAGTCAAGCTGGGTTACACAGTCTATCTTCATGTAGAGTCATATTATCATGCGGTAGCAGCTGTAAGGAAAGCCACTCTATTAACTAAGGCCTAGTGTTAAACCCTAGACAGTGAGTGACAAATTTTCCTTAGATTCTTGGAAAAGTTGGGTGTCATTAGTAGCATTGAACAGGTGCACTGACCTTGCAGTTCACAGCCAATAGTCCTACAGTCATTAGTAATTATGGATTTGAAGGCCGAGTATATACTGAATGTTTTGTTAAGTCCTTAACAGTTTTGTATTGAAATACTTGAACCATTTGCAGAAAAATGTTAAAATGTTTAAGGAATTACAATACTTCAGACACTACTTTTCAAGCCATAGATGGTTGTCAGAAGGCAAAACTAGTCCCTTAGTGTTAATATTTTTCTCTCTGACAGATATAAGTGAGTTGATGAATCATGAATTTATTAATGGCTAAGATACAAAATTCAACCTTACCTGATTGTAATGGGTTTCACAATATGCCAAGCCCTTCCTCTCATAGTGACGATGACCAAGAAATGGCTTTTCACACTTTGCACAAACAAAATGCTGCAAAGAAAATGATATGAATTGTCTCTGGATTGGTTGAGTTAATGGCATTTCTTTGGAAACAGATACACAAACCTCAGGACTGAGCATTATTGAAGGATAGTCTGCTGGTAATGCCTTCTTTAAAATTAAAAACAACACTTTTATTATTTTTAGATTTAAAACATAAAAAAACAAAATATTGCTCATTTTAAAGTCTTATATTTTAAAGAAAATAGACTAAAGAAAAAAATAAACTGAAGAAAAGGTTTTGGATTCATTATTAGTTGATAAATTGCATTGATATCGTGGAAAATTCTTAAACTAACTTAAAGAAACTTTATTGCTACGCTTCTTGTTTGGCAGTCACAATAACCTGGTCAATGGTGATGTGTTTTTTATTTATTTATTTAAAGATATCTGAGGAGGAAGGATGATCTTGTGATTAAGGGAGCGAGACTAAGCAGGTTTGGGTTCCATTTATGACCCTGCCCCTTTGGGAGTCACTTAATTTCTTTTTGCCTCAATTCTCCCATCCATAAGATGGGCATAATAATACTTGCCTGCCTCACCGGAATGTGGAGTAAGGATACATTTATTGATTGAGATTTTCAAAGCAGTTTAAAGGATTTAGATACATATATTCCATTAAATTTAATGAAAGCTGTATGGCTAAATCTCCTGCACTTTGAAACGCTCAACAGTTGTTTGTGAAATGCTTTATGATTTTCAAATAGAAGGTGTCATAAATGGCAAAGTAGTATTATGGAACTCTGTAACAGAATCATAGAAATGTAGGACTGGAAGGGACCTCAATAGGTTATCTGGTCTAGTCCCTTGCACTAAGACAGATCTAATTATCTTTAGACCATCCCTAACAGGTGTTTGTCTAATCTGTTCTTAAAAACCTTCAATGATAGAGATTCCACAACCTCCCTAGGTAATTTGTTCCAGTGCTTAACTACTCTTACAGTTAGGAAGATTTTCCAAATGTCTAAACCAATGGTCTTCAACCTTTTTTCATTTGCAGACCCCTAAAAAATTTCAAATGAAGGTGCGGCCCCCTTTCGAAATACAACCTGTTGTCTGCAGACCCCTACCAAAGAAGTCTTAGACTGAAAACTGACTGAACAGAATTCAAATATAAATGTTGCATGTGCTCGGCACAGCATTTGACGCAGCGTGAGAAAGGGTTTGCTAAACTGTGGGTTTCTATGGTAATGACAATACTTCTGGGTTTTGACCTGTAGGTGGGGGTAGTCACATATTTTTGATTGATCAGAAAAATTGAATGCTTTTTCTGGGATCTAAAACTTTATTTTCATAGTCCTTTCACGGACCCTTTAGACCAGGGGGTTCACAAACTGGGGGTCATGATCCCTCAGAGGGTTGCAAGGTTATTATGTGGAGTCACGAGCTGTCAGCCTCCACCCCCATATCCCACTTCGCCTCCAGCATTTATAATAGTGTTAAATATAAAAAAGGTTTTCAATTTATAAGGGGAGGTCACACTCAGAGGGATCACCAAAACAAAAGGTTGAGAACCACTGCCTTACATGTAGTGGGTGGACACACAGGGTGAAAAATCACTGAGCTAACCTAAATCTCCCTTGCTGTAATTTAAGACCATTACTTCTTGTCCTGTCCTCAGTGGATAAGGAGAAAAAATTATCCCCCTTCCCCCCTCCCACACACTTTACAGCAACCTTTTATGTACTTGAAGACTTATCACGTTGCCTCTCAGTCGTCTCTTCTCTAGACTAAACCAACCCAATTTTTTCAATCTTTCCTCATAGGTCATAGTTTCTAGATCTTTAATCGTTTTTGTTGCTCTCCTCTGGACTTGCCCCAATCTATCCACATCTTTCCTGAAGTGTGGTTTCCTGAAGTTTCCAGAACTGGACCCAGTACTTCTACTGAGGCCTTATCAGTAGAGTGAAATAATTATTTCTCATGTCTTGCTTACAACATTCTTGCTAATACATCCCAGAATGCTGTTTGCTTTTTTGCAGCAGTATTACATTGTTGACTCATATTTAGTTTGTGATCTACTATAACCCCAGATCCTTTTCTGCAGTACTCCTTTGTAGGCAGTCATTTCCCATTTTGTAATTGTACAATTGATTATTCCTTCCTATGTGTAGCACTTTGCATTTGTCATTACTGAATTTCATCCTATTTATTTCAAACCAATTCTCCAGTTTGTAATGAATAGTATTTATGCAAAATATTACTACATTTCTGTATAATACTTTGCACTTCTATAGCGCTTTCCAAGGATCTCAAAGCAGCTTTTTGAACAGTGAACTTAACTTCATACACAGCCTGTAAAGTAGGCAATGTCATTATTATCCCCATTTTACAGATGGCGATGCAGACACAGAGAGATTAAATAATTTGCCCAAGACCACACAGGAAATTTGTGGCAGCTAAACCATACTTTCATGCCAGTGTCCTCGTGTATATAGACATTTTAAAAGTTTCTGTTGACTTAAGAGATATTTTGAGTTCTACAACTATTTCTCATCTGAAATATAGGGAATCTCTCTCAAAATGCAGAATTTTTCAAAATGGAATGAACTGTGTGTGTGATTACAACTGAAGACATGCTCTACAATTTACTTTACCAACCATTTCTATAGAATTTTCTAATCCTTTCTATTGAAACTGACTCATAAAATTCCAGACCTAGTATATTCATGCCAATATTTATAAAATACAATACACTCTTCGACATTTACCTCCACATGCCACTGTTTCCCCATAGCATTCACCACTCGTCCTTCAATTGGTCTCCTACATGCGCCACAAATGGGGACACCCATTTTATCATGGCATGGTAAACAATATAATTCTCCCTTCAACTCACGAGCATCAGCAGTAAGTTCCTTCCTGTTCAAAAATTAATGAATCAAACATGAACACACAGAATCTGAGAATACAGAGAATGATTTTAGTTAATGGGACGTTTTGAAGGCATGACTTTATTGTTATGAATTTATTTCAAAAGTTTTATTTACACTCCATTATGGGATTTGTATATTAGTGTTCAAAACAGCCTGGTTCAGTGGATTTTATCTTGACGATTGAATGTTTGCATTGTATAATGCATGAAGTTTTTTACTTTCTCTAAATATCTGATTTACAATAGTTTCATCATTTTCTTACATGCCATTGACAATGAACACAAAATCATTTGTAAGATCTAGGGCTTGTCTTCACTATGGGCTAAATCGGTGCTGCTACGATCGATACAGCGGCATTGATTTAGCGAGTCTGGTAAAGACGCGGATACATTGATGGGAGAGTGCATCCCGCCAACATAGCATGGTGTAGACACCGCTGTAAATCGATCTAAGCTACCTCGATTTCAGCTACATAACTTATGTAACTTAACTAGCGTAACTTAGATTGACTAACCTCGTTAGTGTAGACAAGGTCCTAGATACACTGGGCTAACTTCTGTTCTCAGTGACACTAGTATAATCCACTATAGTCATATGATTTCCTCTGGATTAACATCAGTATAACTGATACTGGAATTTAGTGCTCTAAGGCCAAGTCAATCATGCATGCCTTTATAGGGTTCAGGGATAAAGAAAAATATGCACCTATATGTGACAGTCATGTATATTCTTACTATCTCAGAATCTCTGTACGCTACTTTGTTTTAACCACTAAATTGGATGATCTGAATCCAATCTGAATAATTATGTTATTAAGAACAGTTAAATGACATTGTCAGAATTAAGCTTTAAAACGGACTACAGGTTGAACCTCTCTAGTCCGGCACCCTACGAACCTGACCGGTGCCAAACCAGAGAATTTGCTGAACCACGGGAGGTCCATATTGTAGCGAGCGGGTCTCTTTTTATTTTTACCTTGCCGAGGTGAATAATGAAACAACGCTTGCAATGCTGCATAGCCAAGACTTACCAGCTCTCTTCATAACAAAGTGTTAGTGTTGTTACACAATGTTACTGTATTGGCACAAGGAAATAAGTAAATAAAGCATAAAAAACATAAAATAAAATCATGCTGGGTCATGGATGTTGCCGGACCAGAGAGTGCCGGACTAGAGAGGTTCAACCTGTATAATCAATGGTGGTCTCATTTGGTTGCTCTTGCTTTAGGATTACAGATTCTTTTTAAACTGATCTTTGCTGTGGCACTAAATATCTAAAGTGAAAACTTCCCTACTACCAAATTACTGGATGGTCAGCTACAAACTAGTGCACCTGTGTTATCTCCCATAAAACGTCCAATCCAGCATCTCTGTGCAGGACATGGAAAATTGGGGGGAAATCTGTGTTTACCCACTGCTAATACCCATGCAAGCTTTAGTCCCTCCAGGGGATGGGAAATTGCCTTTTCCAGCTGCTGCAGAGGCCACTTTGAAAATCCACAGATTCTCTGCAGAGCTGTTTGAAGCAGAAATACTCTCTCCTCAGAATTGCCCCAAGAGCTATAGGGTTTCTGCTGTGTAGTGTTGACACAGCTGCCATCGCAGCCTGTAAAAATTGGGGAAGTGGCTCAGCCCTGAAGACAAGGACCAGCTGCCACAGCTGAAGACACATTGTTTCAAAGAAAAAGGAGGGAAGAATTTACAATTTCCTTTTAAAAACCAGAGGAGGCAGAGGAATAAGTTAAGCAGCAAATGATGGAAGCAAGTGGAGGAGGTGAAGGGGCTGCACTTTTTATTTTTTTTTAAACAAGTGAAGAAAAATAGAAAAGTCACTGGGATTTCTTAGTTTATCATTAAGATTACTGCTAAGTAGCAGTTCATTCAGCCTACGGTTTGGGGCATTTTGACTTTTTTATTCCTTCAGGCCACAGTGCTTATAATCTTAAATCCTAGTTAATATTATGTGCCACACAAACTTGAGTGTCTGTTAATCAGATCACTGATAAGTCTGATAACATTTCAAGTGAACCAGAACCTACCACTGTTCCAGTGGTTTATTACCCTCACTGTTACAAATGGTTCGATTATTTTAAAGGATTGCATGGGGTGAGGTTCTGTCCAGTCTCACATCTTCTATCACCATTTCAAACTCAATCTCTTTCCAAATGAAATTCTCATCTTTCATCTTAATTCCTCTTCACTATCCTCCAAGGAATGCAACCTTAGTGTCATCTTCAACTCCTGTCTCCTGTTCTCCCCTGCATCCAATCTCTCAGTAGGTCACTTCTGAAACCCTCATCTGTGCCCAGAGCTAGAATTGGGGATACACACAGTGATACTACAACCTCTCCCAAGATACCATCTTGTTCTACAGAACCTCAGCTTTCATTTAAGCTTGTCTGAGAGAGGACTGCACCCCAGATTTCTGTAATCTATGAGCCTCTATTGTTTGAGCTAAAGGATCAAGTCCATGAGCCCAGAGGTAATGGCGGACTCAAACCTCCATACATGGTCTAGCTATTAGAGGGGACAAAGAATCAGGCCTGGTCTACACTAACCCCCCAATTCGAACTAAGGTACGCAACTTCAGCTACGTGAATAACGTAGCTGAAGTTGACGTACCTTAGTTCGAACCTACCGCGGTCCAGACGCGGCAGGCAGGTTCCCCCGTCGACTCCGCGTACTCCTCGCGCCGAGCAGGATTACCGGAGTCGACGGAGAGCACTTCTGGGTTCGATTTATCGCGTCCAGACAAGACGCGATAAATCGAACCCAGAAGTTCGACTGCCTGCCGCCAAACCAGCGCGGTAAGTATAGACAAGCCCTCACACTCTGATAACATGGATTACATCAATACAGCTGACTTTAAATTTAAACAGACAAAACAAATGAAAATCAGCATTTTCTTAAAGTTTTTTTCTTCTATAAAATACAATTACCCGCAATTGGCACAGTTGAAATGATCAGGATGATAGGGATCATTCTTGAATATAAGCGGTTGTTCATCAATAATGGCATGGCACTTCTGGCAGATGTATTTCCCCAGACCCCTGGCTTTCTCCCGGTTGTGACAAGGACGGCAAAGATGCCTAAAAACAGAGAAAAAAGAAAAACAGTAACAGTAATAAATACTTTTTGGAATCTTACCACACAATAAAAACACAAACAAAATCTATTAGGATCTCAATTCAATCTGTTATTTGAATAAATCATATGAGCAGTACCCTTAAGGGAAACCCAAGCTCAAGAGAAGGGAAAAAATAGTCAATTTACTTCCATCCAGCCCAGGGGCTCATTCTTCTGTTCTCTTGCATTTAATGTACGTGTAAAAGTAAAAAAGTAATTAGAATTTTCTATAGATTTTTGTTGCCAAGTGTTTTACTCTGTGAATCTTAGATGTTTAGATGGGAAGCTAAATGCTCACTTAGGCCCTGATTCTGCAAATACTTATGCATGAACGTCACTTTTACCATATGAAGTCACATGCTTAAAGTTAAGCATGTATCTGTTTGCAAGATAGTGGCCATAGGGCTGTAGTACCTTTACTCACATTGAAAAATATTTTACTCTAGGAATAGTCCCACTGAAGTTAAGGGGACTACTCCAGGAGTAAGGTGCTGCTAATAAGTCAGAGTAAGCCCACAATGGCCTCGAAAGAGCTTGCAAATGAGAGGAACATTTTTACGTATGAACCAAACTACTACTTTTTCCAGGCTCCCTAATATAAAATCATCTCAGTCAGGTAAAATTCACACACAAAAAAGCATTAAAAACAGAAAATAAACAGCACTGACTGTAGCAATGCACTTTATTCTAGAGAGGTGCCATCAGAATTCCAAAGTGGTGCAAGGTAGGTGTGTGCACTTTTATCTAAATTTTTAGTACCTCAGCACCACTGGTTGTGATGCATGAGTTGCTGGAATCACACCAGAAAAAATCTGATCTTTCATGTGAAAGAATTAATGGGGTACATTTATCTACCTCTGGTAAACTACTTTCAAAATGTTCTCCCTCTATTATATTTCAAAGTACCACTGGCACTGAGCGATATAAGGTAACAGATATACCCAGAAGGTGACCCTGATGGAAAGTCTGAAGGTATAGTGGAACGTTCGTTAAATGCTTTTGTAAGTATTAAAAAAAATATTATTATTTAATGTTTACATTTCATTTTTGAGCTGTGTTCTCTGCAGATGAGAGACTTGCTTGAACCCTGCCCCATAAAGGTACCTTACATGTAAACAGAGATACTTCAGGTTTCAGAGTGGTAGCCGTGTTAGTCTGTAGCAGCAAAAACAACGAGGAGTCCTTGTGGCACCTTTGAGACTAACAAATTTATTTGGGCATAAGCTTTCATGGGCTAAAACCCACTTCATCAGATGCATGGAGTGAAAAATACAGTAAAAAGAATACATATTCTAGCACATGAAAAGATGGGAGTTGCCTTACGAAGTGGGGGGGTCAGTGCTAACGAGCCAATTCAATTAAGGTGGAAGTGGCCTATTCTCAATAGTTGACAAGAAGGGGTGAATACCAAGGGAGGGAAAATTACTTTTGTAGTGCTAATGAGGCCAATGCAATCAAGGTGGCCCATTTCCAACAGTTGACAAGAAGTTGTCACTTCCACCTTAACTGAATTGTATTTTTCACTCCGTGCATCTGATGAAGTGGGTTTTAGCCCACAAAAGCTTATGCCCAAATAAATTTATTAGTCTCTAAGGTGCCACAAGGACTCCTCATTTTTTTGAGAGATACTTCAGTTACTCCTTTAACTGTGTTTTATTAAAAAGGTTACATCATGTCAGCTAAAGATTTTTAGAAGCCTTAATAAACTGTAAACCCCATCATCACCACTTTGCTTATGATCAATACAGAAGGGGGTGAAGATCTACCTGCCAGCGTTCTTGACAAATCCAATATCTGCCAGTACTTGTTGGCAGAGGTCACAACAGAAGCATTCTGGATGCCAGCTATTATTCATAGCTTTAATAACACGACCGATAATGAACTCACCTGTAAGTAAATAAAATATCTGGATGTTAAAAAATAAAATAAAGTTGTTTTAAATACCAAAGTGATTTAAGTAACACCGTATCAGACAAAGTAAAATAAACCAAAAACTCCCAGCTTGCGGGTTCAGGTATATGGCTCCTGGGGCTCTGGTTCTCAACCTTATTCTTGGTTACAAATCCAAAGCAAATTCCCTTACTAACAAAGCACTTCCCCTTCTAGCTAACACTTTATTTACTCACCCTCCTTCATACACTTCATTTTCTGTATATCTGTGTTTTTCTTTTACCATCCCTCACCTTTTCCAGTCATCTGATCTCTTATGCCGTTTTGGTATTCATGCAGTTCTTTATTCTGCATGACTTTTTCCTAATTACTTTCTCCTTTCTGCTTTGAGTAAACCAGCAGATTAGCAGGATTTTTGTTTTTATTTATACTCTAGTAGTTCCCAAAAGGCTCTAGGCACTTTACAAATGCAGAGAAAGACTCAGTCCCAGCTCTGAAGAGCATACCATCTACTAAAGGATGGGGGAATGGGATACAACACAAATCAGGTGATGATAGATGCAATTTTTGCTGGCCAAGCAAAATGAGGCTTCACACTCAACTTGAGGTCATTTCTCTATTGATCTGTCTAACATGGTAACTTTTGAAGACCATGTCCAATTTTGCTGACACTCAGAAAAACTGGAAAAAAGAAAGTTACTTATATTTAGTAACTGGAGGTTCCTCAAGATGTGCGGTCCCTATCTGTAGTCCACTGTGGGGTATGCATGTGCTCCTTGTGCCCAGAGCTGGAAAATTTTGAAAGCAGTGTCTGTAGGTCTTCACGTGCACCCAGGCTCACCTTATGCCTCCAACCGAGGAGCTCAAGGGCAGGACCACCTCTCCAGTTCCTTCTCCACGGCGAATCAGAGAAGATCTAAAGCAGAGGGGAAGGACGGCAGGTAGTGGAATATAGATAGGGACCACAGATCTCAAAGAACCTTCAGTTACTATAAGGTAAGTAACTTTCTGTTCTTCTGAGCGCTGGTTCCTATGTGTATTCCACTGTGGGTGATTGACAAGAAGTACTCAAATAGGAGGGTGAGAGGTTGTAGATGGCAGAGCCGAACAAAGGACTGCTGTTCCAAAAGATGCATCAGCAGAGGAGTCCTGTACCACGGCATACTGTCTAATAAACGTGTGGACTGAGCGCCATATAGCTGCCTTACAATTATCAAGTAGAGGCACCTACTGAAAAGAAGCCATAGATGTTGCTTGCGTTCTTGCAGAATGAGCTCTTACCCCATGAGGAGGGGGAAGATTTGCTCTGATATCAGTTATCTAAGTACAGGCCAACATCCATTTTGAGATTCTTTGAGAGAATATAACCTGACCCTTGGCCCTGTCCATTATGGTGACAAATAGTCCAGGGGATTTCCTGATTGTCTTCATTCTCTGCGGGTTATGAAAGGCTAAGGCTTGCCAAACATTGAGGGAATGGAGCCTCCTTTCTTCTGAGGATGTGTGACGTTTTGGGAAGAATGCAGGTAAGCGAATAGGCTGGTTCAGGTGAAACTCAGACTGGGGGTGAATTTACGGTATAAACGTAATGGAAGCTTGTCCTTATGCAATATAGCGTAAGGAGGATCTGCCATCAATGCTGCAAACTCACCAACCCACCTGGCTGAGGTGATGGCTACCAGGAATGTGACCTTCATGGATAGGAGAGACACGAAGCAAGAAGCTAATATTTCAAAGGAGACTTAGTGAGCACTGAGAGAACAAGGTTCAAGTCCCATTGAGGAATAGGCTTTTTGATAGGCCAAAAGGTTCTGATTAGGCCTTTCCAGAATCTGCTAGTTGGAGAGTGTGCAAAGATTGAGTAGCCCGTGAAGGCAGATGGTTGCCAAGTGGACCCGTGAGGAACTGACAATCTTGCTGTCTGCAGGGAAAGAAAATAGTCCATAACGAGAGGAATATCTGTGGGTTCCAGAGAAATACATCTTTGATACGCCTAGATAGCGAAATGCTTCCACTTGGTTAGGTAATATTTTCTAGTGGAATCCTTCCTACTATTAGAAAGGAGATTCTGTACAGCTTCAGAACACGATTGCTCTAAAGACAATGCCCTTCCACAAACCAAGCTCTGGGAGGAAGCAGATGTGGGTTGGGATGCCTGATTTTGCCATTCATCTGAGTCAGAAGATTGGGAAACATAGGAATAATGATCAGTACCCAAAAACAACATGCGTAGGAGGTTCGGGAATCAAAAATTCTGGGCAGTTGGGGGCAATGAGAATAATAATTCATGGGAGGCATAGTTCAGATGGTCTGACCATGGAAGGAGTAGAGCATTGCCCTGTGAGTGGTGACCAAAGGCTCCTTTGGAGCAGTATATGTAGCACTTCCTCTTTGTTGGGGAGGTAAATAAGTCCCTGGTGGAGGTCCCCCCACAGAATGAAAATATTGTTCATTACAGAGTTGTGTAGCTCCCACTTGTGATCGACTTGCAAAGTGTTTGCTGAGACACACATTCGATTCCTTCAGAGTTAGACTGCTGACAGGGTAATCTGACTGCCGATGCACCAGTTCCACAGATTGACCACTTCTGCACACATAGGGGCAGATCTCATGCCTCCCTGATTGTTGATCTAAAAGACGCTTGTGATGTTGTCGGCATTATGAGGGCATGGTGAAACTGAATGAATGGGAGAAAGGTTTTGCAAGCCTGTCGAATTGCTCGTAGCTCTAGAACACTGACGTGAACTGAATGTGATTCTTGAGATGTCCAGGTGTCTTGTGCTGTACAGTTGTCCACGTAAGCTCCCCAACTCAGGGCCAGTGCAAGGAAGTTTCGCGCCCTAGGCGAAACTTCCACCCCGCCAGCCCTGCGGCAGCTCCCCGCCCCCCCCCCTCAGGCGCTCCCCCCCACGGCAGCTCCCCATCCCCGGGGAGACATGCGGCAGCTCCCCACCCCAGCTCACCTCTGCTCCGCCTCCTCCCCGAGCACACCGCCCCCGCTCTAATTCTCTTCCCCTCCCAGGCTTGCGGTGCCAAACAGGTGATTGGCGCCGCAAGCCTGGGAGGCGGGAGAAGTGGAGCAGCGACGGCGTGCTTGGGGAGGGGGCACAGCAGAGGTGAGCTGGGGTGGGGAGCCCTGCGGCAGCTCCCCCCCCCTGCCCTGAGGCACCCCCCCGTAGCAGCTTTCCCCCCCCCCCTCCCGGCCCGGCGGACCGTGTGGCAGCTCCCCACCCCAGCTCACCTCTGCTCCGCCTCCTCCCCGAGCACGCCGCCCCCGCTCTAATTCTCCTCCCCTCCCAGGCTTGCGATGCCAAATAGCTGATTGGCGCCACAAGCCTGGGAGGCGGGAGAAGTGGAGCGGCCCTGCACTGGGAGAGGGAGTCTGAGCCGCACGTGTCAGCGCGCCACCGGCAGCCCAGCCCAGGAACGCTGTAAAAAAAAAAATTGGGGGCACCGCTTTTTGGTGCCCCCAAATCTTGGCGCCCTAGGCAACCGCCTAGTTTGCCTTAATGGTAGCACCGGCCCTGCCCCAACTCAACAGGAATGCGTCAGTAATCATCATCCTTTCTGGTGTGAAGGCGAGGAAAGGAACACCAACACAAACCTGATGGGGATTTTTCCACCATGACAGGAACAATATCACTTTGGTGATAATAGTCACTATGGTGCTCACGTGCCGTAGGTTTGGTAAGTTCAAAGTCAGAAACCACGCTTGTGGGCAATAAGATGGAGTCTTGCAAAAGGCGAGACATGTGCATGAGGCCATATGACCTAGGAGAGAAAGACAGATCTTGACAGGCACCCTGGGTTGGTTATGAACTGATCCATGATAACATTCATAGCCTGAAACCTGTCTCTCGGAAAGTAAGCCCTTGCATGATTGAACTTAAGGATGCCCTGATGAAATCCAAAGTTTAGGGGTGAGAACGAATTTTTCGGCATTTATGCTAACCCCCAGAGAGGAGAGGAGTTGTAGCAACTGTCACAGTAGACGTCTGGGCCTCTTGGCGTGACCTGGTGACAAGGAGCCACTCATCGAGGTAGGGGAAGATGGTGAAATCACGGCATCTGCTATGACAGAGAACACCTTGGTAAAGACCCTGGGGAAGGTAGCAATGCTAAAAGGGAGTACTCTGTAATGAAAGTGAGTGGAGGTGACTATGAATCTGAGAAAGCACTGGCGAGTGGGGTGGCTGTCCATGTGAAAGTAGGCATCCTTCATGTCAAGAGCTGTAAACCACTTGTCTTTTTCCAGAGATTGAACTATAAATGCCAACATGACCATGCAAATAAAGCAGTTGAGATGGCAGTGACCGAGAATAGGTCTGCCTTTCTTTCTGGAAACTGGGAAATATGTCAAGTAAAAACTCCTTATTTGGTACTGAAGAGGAACCTGCTTTATTGCTCTTCGCTGTAAGAGAGATTCCACCTCTTGTTTGAGAATGTTCTCGTGAAAGTGGTCTCCGAGAGGGAGGAGAGAAAGGGGGTTTTGGAGGAGGGCACAAACTCTATTATATAGCCAGAATGGATAATGCTGAGCACCCATTTGTTCATTGTTATTGCACTCCAAGTGTTGAAAAGGAGTACTAGATGACCCCCCCGAAAGAGTGTGTTGGCAGTCAGGACATGTTGGACTCAGTGGTTTACAGCTCCCATCTAAAATAATGTTTCAACGGGGGCTGGGATTGGAATGAGGAATCTGCTGCAGAAAGATGAAGCAGGTCCTTTGAACTGTCTGCTCTTAGGGGTTGCTCATAAGGTCTCAGGTGGAAGAACTGTTGAGCCATCAATCTAAACTTGTATTATTGAAGGTGGAATTTTCTCTTCAGGGTATGTGCATATATTCCTAGGGAGCAGAGGATGCCCCTGGAGTCCTTTAAAGTGTGTAAGGACTCATCCATCTTCTGATTAAACAGATGAGTCTCACTGAAGGGAAGATCCTCTGTGGTGTACTGGACTTCCCTGGGATGCGCTAAAGTATGGAACCATGACTCCCTGTGCATCACAATGACAGTAGCCATTGCCCTGGAAGATGTATCAGGTCTATCTACTGCTGATTGGAGAGTGGTCATGGCAACCATTTAAGAGCCTGGAAATGAGCTATGTCCTGCTGTGGGAGACTGTCAAAGTCTGCAAATTTTGAATAGTTCAGGAAGACGTACTTAGCCAGTAGTGGTTGGTAGTTGGCTATCCTGAACTGGAGACTAGAAGAAGAAAAGATCTTCCTTCCCAATAAGTTGAAACACTTGTTGTCCTTTTAAGTCAGGGTCGATCTGGGGTGTTGCAGCCTACATTTCTCTGCAGTGGCTTGGACCACTACAGAATTGGGAGCAGGGTGAGAGAACAGAAATTTCGCACCTTTGGCTGAGACATAGTACCATTTCTCTGCCCTCTTAGAGGTAGGGGTGCAGGTAGCTTGGGTATGCCAGACTACTCTAGCTGACTCCAGGCTTTGTTAACCAAGAGCACTATTCTACTGGAGCTGGAGGACTGAAGGATGTCCAGGAGCTTGTGTTGAAGATCCTGAGCCTCCTCAAGAGGAATCTTCAGCTCCCGTGCAATTCTGCAAAGGAGTTCCTGGAACAGCTTATAGTCTTTGGGGAGCAGGGTGGGGCAGGATGGAGACATCAGAGTCAGCTCCTCATCTGGCAATAAAAACACCAATCTTATCAGATCCACCGGAACCACCGGATCCGGAGCATACTCTTCCGCAGCAGGATCTGAGGACAGCTCCTGTTGTCTCCTCAAAGGGGAGGAAAGGGGTGACTCCCTAGCAGACTGGTCCAACTACAAGATGGTACTGGTCCCATGGCCCAGAGTATGGCCAATAGGATGGATTGAACGGGGCTTGAGGTGGTCCCCATGGCATGGGGTACCAACAGTTCTGAGGCGGATGAGGAGGCAGGGGTTGGTCCCAAGCTGGGGAAAGTCTTCTGACTGGGAAGGTGTGTCTTGGAGGAAGAAGGCATAATGGTTCAGTGTGATTCAGAATCTCCCGATGAGAAGAAAGCCAATTCCAGTTCCAACGGTGGTACCAACAGTGCCACTGGAGGGAAATCACAGCCTGAAGATGGAATAGGAGACAGATTCCTACCAAAGCCAGCTCCCCTGGTGGAGTTATAACCTTTCTCAAAACAGGGGGAGCCGATGGAGTGAGAGACTCCGGGTCTGGGAGAGCGAAGCTGTCCTCAGAAGTGTAGATCTTGGTTCTTCCTGGAGAGAGAGGTGTCCTGTCCACCCAAAGCCCGAGAGCTGCAATAGAGAAAGTCTGTGCCAAAGCCACTGAAGGCAGAGATGGTATCATGAGTAACTGATGCTCTTGGCAACTCGTATTTGTCAGTGCTGGCAGATCCCGGGATTTGTGCTTGGGAGGTACTGGAGGGCCCAGTATGTCATGCCTCTGAGACTTAGGACATTCTAAGTTCTCTTGGGCTGAGCTAGTGGTCAGTTTAGGCAGGACTGAATTCAACTTTTTCAAAGTGGATTTGGAGGAAGACTCAGACTCATGCTTATGCTCTCTTCTTCCCTGACAAGATCCTGACAAGGGATTTGTGGGGGTAAACTTCTTTGCTCCTGAGTTGGACCGCATGGCAGGGGGTAGGCTCCTTGCTATATCAGTTCAATGTACAGGGAGGGGTACCTGGCCTGGGTCCAATTGCAGCTTTGTGGCCTTTTCTATTAGATGCTTTCTGCGTATGGCTGGGGAACAAACTGCAGATACTGCACCTTACTACTGCACCTTACTGTGATGGGGGCTTCCCTGAAGCAGTATAAGCACTGTTGGTGGTCATCACTGACTGAAAAGGATTACAGGCAGGAAGCAGAAATTTTGAAGCCCAAAGTCCTGGACATAGTCCAGTACCCAAATGGGGTATTGGCATGGGGGCATGCTCCCCAGGTCAGGGAAGACTAACTATAAAACGCTAAAACTAGATAAAAACTAGAATACAAAAAAGCTGTTTACAGATATCTAAATATATTTTCACAGATAAAGAAGCTAATGCTTCGGATACTGGAGGTTCCAATCTGGACCACGCGGCAGTGAGAAGGAACTGAAGAGGCAATTGGTCAGCTCCACCCTTTATTTCCTAAGTGGGAGGCACAAGGTGAGCCAGGATGCATGAGTGGACCAACAGATGCTGCTTTCACAATTCTCTGGCTCTGGATGCATGGAGTGCATGCAAACCCACAGTGGAATACAGACAGGGACCAGCACTCGAAGAAGAAGCTGAGTTGCACACAATGCCCATACAGTGCTCCAGGCAGAGAAGCATTGTGAGATTAGAGGTAACTCAGCCAGTCATTACTCGCTCTGTCCATTGCATTTTCTTACTTCAATCCGGGGCTTAAATTCAGCCGGAGCCATCCAGAGTGGAGCTCCAGTAAATATTTTAAAACCTGCAGAAGCCCCGGTGTGCCCTGTGGGGCAGAAGCCTCATGCCCCAGTGCCTCCCGTGGGGCTGAAGTTCAAGGCTCCAGGAAATACTGGGAGGGAATTTAAGCCCTGCTTCAATTCCATTGGTGAAATGAATCAGCAAATGGAACTGTTGGTCAGGACTGAGGTGCTTTGCTAGACTGCTGGGGGCGTGAAGGTTTAGGACCGGAAGAGTGGGGGCTCCTTCAGATCAGTAGCTATACTGGGTGAGTAGGAGTGAGTTTCAAGAGTTGCACTGTGGCTCCGTCCACACTGTGCCTAGCTCAGGCAAGATCATTTACCTTTGCCTAGTCACAAGTGTTTTAGTTCATCTAAACGGTATCCATTTGATATTGCAGGCAGAGAGATTTGTTAAGGGGAGAGATGACCAAGAAGGCAGCAGAATTAGGGCAGGGGAACGGCACACCAGGCACTTGTGGGGAGAATGGAGGAATGCATTGAGCCCCTCATCTGTGCAATGTGCTTGGCCTACAGAAACACTGAACTCCATCATCCGCCTAGTTAGTCATATGTTTGTGTTTTTGTTTGAGTTATACACACTAAACTCCTTCCCGCATCTTCCCTCCACCATTCAACCCACTCTGCCCACAGTAATCCCTAGCTTTAGATCTAGTGTCCATAAGCCCCTCTTTGCCAGCATTCAACCGCTTCCCTTCATACAAATAAGCAGGTCACACAAGATAAATAAGTGAAATAATTAGCTTCCTGTGGATGTCAAGGAAACAATGGGACTTCAGGAGAGATTTAAATGAGGGGAGGGGAGTGACTTTTCAGACCAGCTCAGGAAAGGCATTCCATGCACAGGACAGTGTTGAAGAAAGCTGAGAAATGATTATGGGAGGAGCAGGCAATAAGGGTGTGACGTGTCATTCTTTATGAAAATATGCTTATGATATGAATATGACATAACTGAGATATACTTTATGCAAGATGGCTCGTGAGATATAATTGGAAAGGTTATATTTACTGAATGTGATTATCCTATTTATATGCCTGTATCATTTCTGTATCTGAAATTAGGAATATTGACTGTGTATTTGTATTTCAACTATGCTACTTTGGGTGACGCCCACTGCCAACCCTTCAGGTACAACAATGGAAAAGCCAGACAGGACGGATGGCCCATCAACAAGAACAATGGACAGTAAAATAGCTTAGTCTTCCTGTGACCATGTGGGTCAGTGTGGCAAACCCAGGACAAACAGCTACAAAGGGGGTAGTAACCAGTCCCAGGGGGTTAAAAAGGCCTCTCCCAAGCCACTGAAGAGAGAGAACCATGGGGAAATAAGGTTCAGCTGGGCAAGGGGTTACTAGGGAACTAATTAGGTTCAGCTGGCTCCAACTGCTTGGGACCTTTTTAAACCCTCCCCGGCGTGGAAGGGGGGAGAGAGAGTGAGAGAACCAGGGAAGCTGCCAGTAAGCTAGGAGCAGCAAGGCTCTGAACCCTTCCTGCAAGGAAGGCTGCACTCTGTCCCCAGAAGGGAAGATAAACAAGCACAAGGGGCTGACTGAGAAAAGGACTAGCCAAACCCTGTGCTACCTGCAAGGATTTGCCTTGCCCAAGCCTATGTCTCCAAGGCTAAAAAGGACTGAGCCTGCTGAGGAGAAGGTACTTTGCCACAGTCAGCCTGTGAAGAATGGCTATAAGGGCCCCACAGAATCAGGCGCTCTTGTCACCTGATACTAAAACATTACCTGGGACTTCTTTGTCACTTTCCACTGTAAAGGAAGAGGGGGTCAAACTAGGAAACAAAGGACTCCCACCTTATGCAAATCCTATTTAAGGGTAGGGAGTGAGGTAATCTGGGTCCTCAGTTCTCCCCTGCTACCCCACCCAAGATGACTGCTGGGAACAACTAAGACTGAACTGGGGGAAAGAACCCAGGCTGGAAGGGCTTCTGGTCTGTGAAGAAGATTATTAGAACCACATTTAGGGTGACAACTTGCATGTAATCAGTTTCTTTCGTGTATTAAGCTTAGTTTGCGTGCTGTTTTATTTTCTTAGTAATCTGCCCTGTTCTGTCTGCTACCTCCTTAACTACTTAAAATACACCTGTTATAGTTAATAAATTTATTTCTGGTTTATAATATAACCCAGTTTATATGATTTCTAACTGGGGGCTGGGAGGGGGCGAGAAGTTGTGTACACCCTCCTCCACATTGAGAAAAGAGGCGAATTTCATATAATTTTGGGTTTGTACTCCAAGGGGGGTGGGCGGGCGGGGGGGGGGGGTGGGGGTGGACATCTGGGTGCTGTGGCAAGTCCCCTAAGCTGAGCCTTCCCAGAGCGGATCTCTGGCTCTCTGTGCAGCTGGGTGTGGCCCTGCCTGTGTGCTTGGCTGGAAAAGGCTGGGGAGCCTAGCCCAGCAAGGCCAGGTAAAGAGGACTCAGGCTGGCAGAATAGTCTGACTCAGTGGTGCCCCAACACACCAGGTGATATCCCAGGGGTCCAACCCGTCACAAAGGGTATTTTCATTGAAATGGAGATGAAACAAATGCACTGGGTGAGTCAGTGCTACATAAGGCCTTAGAAGTGGCTTGAAGCTTAAAAGGGTTGAATTTGATGCAGTAGAGAAGGGGGAGCCAGTGTTTTCATGAGATGGGCAAGGAAGATTATCTTACTTTGTACAGACTGGAGTAGGACAATGTAGGTCTTGAGGAGACAAATTATGAAGTGGTTACAGTAATTGAAACAGGAGCTGATGGGAGCTTGTCTGAGAGTTTTAGCTGCACGAGAACTTTTTTTCTTTTTTTGTTACATCATATCAAAAGCTCATGAAGGCCTTAAAGTGTTAACTGAATCAAATGCTAAATCACTAATCATTCTGAATTAATTCATCCATCTTTTAAGCCCTACTGCCTGCTTCTCTTTATTTGAATAAATCCTTTGGTTATTTCCAAAATGTTGTGAAGTCTATTTCACTCTGGATTATCATGTGCCCAATTGCATGAGGCTGCATACCTAGCATCACAGGGAATGTTCACAAGAATTACATTCTTTACAAGGTTATATGTTGAATTTACACTGGATGATCAGTATGAAATACTACCCCTGCTATAAAACTTACCACACTGATGACAGCAAGGGGCAAAAAGCATCTGAAAATCATGTTCACAATACTTCCTTCCTTCGAACTATAAATGGGAAACAAACTGGAAGTTAGAGGAATAAAAAGTGTACTTCACATTTCACAACAATAATATACATACCATCACAATACTGTATTATTCCCAGATGCAATTAAATTGTAAAAGATGACTCGGCTATAACAAAAATGAGACCTTACTGTAACAGGGTGCTGGCCAAAAGGCACTGACTCAGTCCCTGTTAGCTCTGAGCTTGCTAGCTCAGCTCCCAGTAAGGGGAAAAGATTGGAGCTGATAGGCTGTGGCTGATTAAAGCCCTAAAGGAGAGACACCTGTGAGCTTGATGGGGGAAGGCCTATAAAGCTAGCAGGAAGGAAGTAGGAGGGGAGGAACAGGAAAGTGAGGACCTATTGCTCCCAGCTAGCTGTAAGAGCAAGCTGTTCCCCAAGGGGCTACCTGCCTGATAGCGAACTGTATAAAGCTGTATATATGTGGTGGTGGGAAAATATAAGGAAATAAAAGATCACTGGTGTTTGAAAGAGTAGTCTCCCACTCTAAGGATCAGAGAATTTTTATCTTTATGAATCATTATACAGCAGGGTGAGTCACACTGAACTGTCTAGCAGGGTGGCAATTTTATGATGCAGATTGCTCTCCGCTATCAACATGAGATCCCAAGCTTAGTTCTCATGCTGAACTTCATTGGGGTCACTAGGAATGAAGAGCCAGTGTTCTACAGTGAGTCGTCCAATCTGTCTGATGTTAGCACAAATCAAATGTGCCAGACACTCTGTAATGACATACAGCATAATGCTATAAAACAGATTACATATAAGAGTTGGAAAGGATTTGGACATGAATATATGAGAGTATGAAATCTGAACGCTTCCTGTTTTGTGTTATTGAGTGATACAATGGAGCTCTATCTATACATGTTAACTCTGTTTGGGGATCAGTGCCACTGCACGCAAATCTATGTAGGCTGAACAGGTTTTCCTTCTCTTTTGATTGTGTCAAGCAGGCATATTGTTTGTTTTAATCTATTTTTAGCTCACTTCTGCGGTACCCTGTGGCTGATTCTACTGTTTACCTAGCAGCAAAAACCCTCAATCCCTGGTAACTAATCCCACAATACACAGTTTTAAGACATATACAGGAGTTCCAAGAATCAAAAGTTTCCAGGTAGAAAATCTTATCTCAAAATAATCACTAACTAGTTGCAAATCTCCAGGTCTTTAACAACTTACTAAAAAGATATACAGTAAAAAGTCTTCCTTCAAGGACCCTCTCCTTAAGACTGTTTCTGCTAAACACCACCCATACTGAGAGAGGCCTCCAGGTACTACTCTAATATAAATAATAATAAAGTTTGTAATGTTAATTGCAGCAGCATCCTCTGGCCCTGCCATAGGCTGCTAAATATTAAAAAAAAAAAAAAAAACCCCACACCTCAGAAGCAAAATTCTCCAATGCTTGTGCCTGATTTAGCAAAATCATGAATTGTTATCCAAGCAACACTCATAATCTTCTTAAAATGCAGGTCCTCCTCCTTGAGCACCTACAAGGGATTTTTCTCTACTTCTTCTGCAGGGGGACAGAACTTCCCTATGTCCTTTCCCCACAACTCCGCACCATCTGTACTAGCCCCATGTCCTACAGGAGCAGACATGAAAAGGAGCCATGTGACAAAATAGTTTTTCTGATTACAGTGTTACCACACTAAAGGGAAGAGTAATGACTGACGTGACAGGCATCACTAAGCATGTGTGTTCATGTTCACTTGAACTTACTGAATAAAGACTGGGAGTGGCTGGGTCATTAGAAAACCTAAACTTAATTTTCCCAATTCTAATTTCTCCCTACTCACATCTTCTTGTCAACTGTCTGTAATGGGCCTCTCTCTTACCACTTCAAAAGTTATTTTTCCTCCCTTGGTATCCTGCTGTTAATTGATTTATCTCATTAGACTGACCTCACACTTGGTAAAGCAACCCCCATCCTTTCATGTATTTATACCTGCTCCTGTATTTTTCACTTTATGCATCTGATGAAGTGGGTTTTAGCCCACGAAAGCTTATGCCCAAATAAATTTGTTAGTCTCTAAGGTGCCACAAGTACTCCTCGTTGTTTTTGCTGATACAGACTAACACGGCTACCACTCTCAATTCTGCAGATGGATATCAGTGTTTTAGGGTTATGTTTCATTGTCCTTTGGTTATATTGGCACCAAAACTCTTAGTATAGGTTGATTGTTATGATGTTATTAGTACATGGCTATGCATTGATACATGCTATAAAACTCCTTGCAGTGTGTATACAGAACATACTGTTGTCGGATTATGGTATAAAACTGGAGGTGCACTGGAACTGCAAAGTGTAGATCTGAATCCAAAGCAAAAAATGTCTGGATCTGGGGTTTCCATTTGGACTAATTTTTATTCAGATTAGTTAGATCAGGAAAACTGCTAAGCTGATGAGGCCAAACATAATGGAAAACAAGTGTATCAAGTACTCCTGGGGGAATTCTGTGCCAAAAAATTAAAAATTCTACAAATTGTATTTGTCAAAACAACACTATATAATCACACCAGTTTCAATTATTTTGGTAATTTATTTCAAAATACTTGTCAGCAAGTATGTCTGTAACAATATAGAGACACACAAAAATTCCCCCAGGAGTGGAGAGCTAAAGAAACCCCTATAACAACCCAGTTCTTGTTTCTCTGCCCCCTCCCCCCCCCCCCAGAGCTCAGCCCGGAAGTCAGAGACTCACACCCCTCTCCCCCAGAGCCCACCCATGCCCCCTCCCAAGCCAGACACTCACACCCCCTAGCCCCTCCGAGCCCAGCCACCAGGGCCGGCTTTAGGAAGTGCGGGGCCCAATTTGAACATTTCTGGTGGGGCCCCGGCAGGGATGACTAAAAAAAAAAAAAACACATATTAAAAAAAGCCTTTCATTTCTTAGCAACCGGTTCCCTATAAAAAGTTCTGATTTAAGGGATGTGCCACAGTATGTATTTTTTGTACCAATAGGGTTACCATACGTCCGTATTTTCCCGGGAGGAATTTTTAAATTTAAAATTATCCCGGACGGTGATTTAAGAACCAAAAAGCCTGACATATCCGGGAAAATACGGATGTATGTTAACCCTACCTAAAGTTCTTTTTTAAAAAGATGGGCCTGAACTAGAAATGAGCTCCGTTTCACATGTGTGGGTCCCCGCCACTCCCGGGGGGTGATGTGCACATGTGTAGGTCCCAGCTGCTCCCTGCCCCCCTCATTGAAGCAGGTGTGCAGGGTTCCTGCCCTGGGAACTGCAGGGCACCAGTGGACATGGGGCTGGCTGGAGGCAGGGCAGGAGCTGACTGGAGGTAGAGTCTGGCTGCAGGCAGGGCAAGGGGTGCGGGGCTGGCTGGAGACAGGGGGGTGTGGGGTGGGCTGGCTGGCTTCAGGCAGGGCCGCAGAGGGGTGCAACAGGGGTTGCAGGGCTGGAGACAGAGGAGTGCGGGACTGGCTGGCTTCAGGCAGGGGGGTGCGGCAGGGGTTGGCTGCAGGCAGGGCAGGGGGTGCAGGGCTGGTGCGAGCAGGGGTGTGTGTGGGGCTGGCTGGCTTCAGGCAGGGCCGCAGAGGGGTGCAACAGGGGTTGCAGGGCTGGAGACAGAGGAGTGCGGGACTGGCTGGCTTCAGGCAGGGGGGTGCGGCAGGGGTTGGCTGCGGGCAGGGCAGGGGGTGCGGGGCTGGTGCGAGCAGGGATGTGTGTGTGGGGCTGGCTGGCTTTGGGCAGGGCCGCAGGGGCTGGCTGTGGGCAGGGGGTGCAGGGCTGGCTGCAGGCAGCGGCAGGGCAGGGGGGGCAGGACTCGTGTGGGCAGGACAGGGGGTGCAGGGCTGGCGTGGGCAGGGGGTGCGGCAGGGGCTGGCTGCAGGCAGGAGGTGCGGGGCTGGCTGGAGACGGGGGCTGGCTGCGGGCAGGGCACGGGGTGTGGGGCTGGCTGGAGACAGGGCAGGTGGTGCGGGGCTGGCTGGAGACGGGCTGGCTGTGGGTAGGGGGTGCGAGGCTGGCTGCGGGCAGGGCAGGGGGTGCGGGGCTGGTGCGGGCAGGGGGTGAGGGTACAGGGGGTACAGCCCACCCTGTACGGTAAGTGCCCCCTCCTCCTCCCTCCCCCACTGGGGTAGCAGCAGCAGCCCGGGGCTCGGGGGCTATTTAAAGGGCCTGGGGCTCCCCTGCTTCCATCGCCCCGGCCCTGTAAATAGCTGCCAGAGCCCTGGGGACGCGGCGGGGCTCCAGTGGCAATTTAAAGGGCCTGGGGCTCCAGCACCTGCTGGGAGCCCCAGGCCCTTTTAATTGCCCCCTGGAGAAGCCGGGCCACCCCAGTATGGCGCACCGGCTCTTGCCGGTACGCCATACCGGGGCTTGGGCGCGGGGCCCTCTTAGGGGCGGGGCCCGATTCAGGGGAATTGGTGGAATTGGCCTAAAGCTGGCCCTGCCAGCCACCCCCACCCCCACCCCAGATGATGTATTCTTGGAATCTGGATTGGGTAAGAATCTTTGCTCCTGTACTTTGCAGGAGTTGCTGTAATCTTACAGAAAATGTGAATAAACCTGGGGAAAATGCTCTGGAAGGCCTTTTTTGTACAGGATTTTTTGCATTGGTAGCGCTAACCAATACTGCAACACCGGTGTAAATATCCAGTTGTAAGAGTGCTACATTGGTGTAGTACAGGGTGTGCACCAGTGTGTCTCATCCTGGATTCAAGCCAGGGTGAGCTGCACCCACACAAGCCCCCCACACATCAGTGAAATGCATCCACCTACACTGGAGGTTTGCCCAGGCATAGCTATATCAGTACACTCAGTGCCTAAGAATCTATCTCCTGAGCATATAAATGTATTGATAAGCATCCTGGTGACAAGTTGAGAAAACTGCAGTCTTTGAGGCCAAGAGAGGCAGAGGTGGGAGACTTCTCAACTGTTAGTAATTGGAGACATTCCACGAGAACTCTCATTCATAATCATAAAAATGTAGGTCTAGAAGGGACCTCAATAGACCATCTAGTCCAGTCCCCTGCACTGAGACAGGACTAAGTATCATCTGGACACCTGACAGGTGTTTGTCTAACCTGTTCTTAAAAACCTCCAATGATGAAGATTCCACAACCCCCCTTGGTAATTTGCTCCAGTACTTAACTACCCTGACAGTTAGGAAGTTTTTCCTAATATCAAACCTAAATTTCCCTTGCTGCAATTTAAGCCCATTAATACTTGTCCTGTCCTCAGCAGATAAGGAGAACAATTTATCACCCTCCTCTTTATAAGAACCTTTTACATACTTGAAGACTGTTATCCTGTTCCCTCTCAGTCTTCTCTTCTCCATTCTAAACCAACCCATTTATTTCAATCTTTCCTAGACCTTTAATCATTTTTTGTTGCTTTCTTCTGAACTTTCTCCAATTTGTCCATATCTTTTCTAAAGTGTGGAGTCCAGAACTGGACCTAGTACTCCAGGTGAGGCCTTATCAGTGCTGAGTAGAGTGGAAGAATTACTTCTTGTGTCATGCTTACAACATTCCTGCTAATACATCCCAGAATGATGTTCACTTTTTTTGCAACAGCATTGCACTGTTGATTCATATTTAGTTTATAATCCATTATAACCCCCAGAGCCATTTCTTATCTAGGCAGTCATTTCCCATTTTGTAGTTGTACAGTTGATTATTCCTTCTTAAGTGGAGTACTTTACATTTGTCCTTTTATTTCAGATCATTTCTCCAGTTTGTCCAGATCATTTTGAATTCTAATCCTCTCCTCCAAGCTCTGGAGGATAGGGGTAGCACTTGCAACCCCTCCCAGCTTGGTATCGTCCGCAAATTTTGTAAGTGTACTCTCTAGGCCATTATCCAAATCACTTATGAAGACACTGAATAGAACCAGATCCAGGACAGATCCCTAAGGAATCCCACTCGATATGCTCTTCCAGCTTGACTGTAAACCTTTGATAACTACTCTCTGATGATGGTTTTCCAACTAGTTGGGCACCCACCTCACAATAGGTTTGTCTAGGCTATATATCCCTAATTTTCTTATGAGAAGGTCATGTGAGACGGTATCAAAAGTCTTACTAAAGTTGAGATCTATCACCTCTACTGCCTCCCCCGATCCACAAGGCTTGTTACCCTGTCAAAGAAGCATATTAGGTTGGTTTGACATGATTCATTCTTGACAAATCCATGTTGGCTGTCACTTATCACCTTATCGTCTAGTTCCTTACAAACTGATTGATTGATTATTTGCTACATTATCTTTCCAGGTACCAAAGTTAAGCTGACTGGTCTGTAATTCCCTGGGATGTCCTTATTCTTCTTTTTATAGATAGGTACTATATTCGCCCTTCCCCAGTCCTCTGGGATTTTTCCCATCCTTCACAAATTCTCAAGGATAATCGCTAATGGCTCAGAGATCTCTTCATCCAGTTCTGTAAGTTTTCTGGGAAGTATTTCATTAGGCCCTGCTGACTTGAAGACATCTAAGTTGTCTAACGGCTTGTCTACACTTAAAATGCTGTAGTGTTCAGCACAGACACTACCTACGCCAATGGGAGGGATTGTTCTGTTAGCATAGGTAATCCGCCCCCCTGAGAGGCAGTAGCTAGGAAGGAAGAATTCTTCCATCAACCTAGCGCTGTCTATTCAGGGACTTAGGTCAGCTTAACTATGCTGCTCAGATGTGGATTTTTCACACCCCTGACTGACATAGTTACACTGACCTAATTTTCTAGTGTAGACCAGGATCGAGTAATTCTTAATTTGTTGTTTCCTTATTTTAGCCTCAGATCCTACCCTATTTACCCTGATGTTCACTAAGGCTATGTCTACACTACACAGCTTTTAGTGACATGGCTGTCTTGCCACAGTCATGCCGCTAAAAGTCGTGCAGTGTAGCTGCTGTTTGTCAGCTCTCCTGACGACAAAAATCTTCTACCCCCAACGAGCAGCGTTTGCATTCTCAGCAGGAGAGCGCTCCTGCTGACAACACGTTGTTCACGCTGGCGCTTGTTGCAGCAAAACTTTTGTCGGGGGGGGGGGAGGGAGTGGGGTTTAACACCTCTGAAAGACAAGTTTTGTCGTTCAATTGCCAGTATAGACATAGCCTACGTTAGACATCTGATCGCCCCTAACCTTATTGGTGAAAACTGGAGGGGAAAAAAGGCATTTAACACTTTGGCCATTGCTGTGTTTTCTTTTATTGTCTTTCCCTCCTCATTGAGTACTGGGCCTACTCAGTCCTTGGTCTTTCTCTTGATTATAATGTATTTGTAAAATGTTCCCCTTACCTTTTCTGTCCCTCACTAATTTAATCTCATTTTGTGCCTTGGGCTTTCTAATTTTGTCCCTACATGCTTGTGTTGTTTTTTTAAATTCATCCTTTGTAATTTCATCTGGCTTCCACTTTTTGAATGACTCTTTATTCCACTCTCCTGAACTCTGTTTCCCCATTTAGTTAAACATCAATGCAGAAAATGAGCAAAAACTAATGCAGAGCCCCCAGCAATATCACCATAGGTGAGAGACAAACCAGTTCAGAAAAATAAAATGTCCCATTTCTCAAACTGAATTTTTTTGAAAGATGGGGTAATTCAGATAAGAGATAGATGAGGGAGGAACAATCCATTCCTTCACCTTCTCCAATCACTTTCATTGCTTTGATGTGGCAGAACATCTTGGGAGAGGCAAGGCGTTTTACAGGGGACAGCTATGAATGGCTGGCTGTGCTTTTCCTGCCACAGAGCTGTGCAGCCCCTCTTCGGGGGGGAGGACAGTGAAGACAGGGTGGCTGGTGGGGCAGGAAGGAGAATAGGGGAAGTACAGGGACATTCCCAGTGTTTGGAATCTCTTTCCTGGGATTCCCCAGGTCCTAGAATCCGAACATTAAGGGGTGGGCAAGCAACCCCACTAGCACTCTGCAGGCAATGTAGAGGTGTGGGATGGGGGACAGGCAGCATCCTGCAGAGTGTGGATTTTCCTAGCAGGCAGAATGTTACAGCTCAAACACCGTTGAGCCAACTCAGAGACAGTAATAGGGACAGGGTCCAAAGGCCATCAAGAGAGATCCACTGTGGGGGGTGGAGGGGCAGCATGTGGTATGGTGAGCACCTCTGCACATAACAGCAACTGGGGAAACTGAGGCACAAACTGACAATACTTGTGGCCTATACACCAGCTGTAATTAATTAGTAACCAAAATGGGGAAAGTGAGGCATACGCTTAGGCTTGCTGAGGTCAAGATAGCAGCCAAAATCGGGGACCTCCTTTGGGGAAACTGAGGCATGGCTCAGCATGGTGGGGGACCCAGCAACAGGATGGGTGGAACCAAGTTTGGGCTTGTGTGGAAATGAGTAAGGAAAGGATGATGAACCTGCCCTGTACAATTTATTGACAGATACTCCCAGATATTTTAGGTGAATAAAGTTGCAGCCTAATTAAACTGGGTGCAAGCAAACAATGTGTGTTTTAATATGTCCAAATGTAAATGTATACTTCTCGGAACAAAGAATGTAGGCCATACTTATAGAATGGGGGACGCTAACCTGGGAAGCAATGACTCTGAAAAAGATTTGGGGGTCATAGTGGATAATGAGCTGAACACGAGCTCCCAGTGTGATGCTGTGGCCAAAACAGCTAACGTGATCCTGGGAGGCATAAACAAAGAAGTCTCAAGTAGGAGTAGAGAGGTTATTTTACTTCTTCATTTGGCACTGGTGTAATCACTGCTGGAATACTGTGTCCAGTTCTGGTGCCCAAAATTCAGGAAGGATGTTGATAAATTTGAGAGAGGTCAGAGAAGAGCTATGAGAATGATTAAAGAATTAGAAAAAACAGTTACCTACCTTTCGTAACTGTTGTTCTTCGAGATGTGTTGCTCAACTCCATTCCATCCCACAGGGCCGCGCTCATGCCGCAGTATATCAGGTGCTGCCAGCCCACACCCTCTCAGTTCCTTCTTGCTGACAACTCCGAGAGAGGGGCAGGAGGGTGGGTAATGGAATGGACATGAGCAACACATCTCGAAGAACAGTTACGAAAGGTAGGTAACCATTTTTTCTTCTTCGAGTGCTTGCTCATGTCGATTCCATTCTAGGTGACTCACAAGCAGTATCAATGGAGGTGGGCTCGGAGTTCACCGTCGTGTAGCTTGTAGTACAGCTCTGCAAAAGGGGGGAGGGATAGCTCAGTGGTTTGAGCATTGGCCTGCTAAACCCAGGGTTGTGAGTTCAATCCTTGAGGGGGCCACTTAGGGATCTAGGGCAAAAATCAGTACTTGGTCCTGCTAGTGAAGGCAGAGGGCTGGACTCGATGACCTTTCAGGGTCCCTTCCAGCTCCATATATTTTTTTTTTTTTATTAAAAGCCAGCGTCGTCTCATGCCTGCTGAGTCAGTGCGTAGTGCGACGTGAAAGTATGAACGGATGACCCGGAGGCAGCCCAACAGATCTCTTGGATTGGCACCTGCGCCAGGAAGGCTGCTGAAGACGCCTGCACGCTAGTGGAATGAGCCATCACAATTGCTGGCAGGTGCACTTTCGCCAGGTCGTAGCAGTAGTATATGCACGCTGTGATCCAAGATGAAATTCTCCGGGCAGCCCTTGATCCTGTCCGTGACAGCAACAAACAACTGTGTTGACTTACGGAACAGCCATGTTCTATCCACGTAGAAGGCCAGTGCCCGTCTGACGTCCATTGTATGCAACCTGTGCTCCTTATCTGATGCATGAGGCTTTGGACAGAGGACGGGCAAGTAAATGTCCTGGCCTGTGTGGAACCAGGAAACAACCTTGGGCAGAAAAGCTGGATGCGGATGTAGCTGGACCATGTCCTTGTAGAAAACCGTATAGGGCGGCTCCGACGTGAGTGCCCTGATCTCGGACACCCGCCATGCCACTGTCATAGCGACCAAGGAGGACACCTTCCAAGAAAGGAGCAGGAAGTTAGGGGTTCAAAAGGAGGGCCAATGAGCTTCAAGAGCACCAGATTCAGGTCCCATAGGGGAACCGGGTCTCGGACATGCAGGTAAAGGCACTCTAGACCTTTCAGGAATCGCACCGTCATGGGATGGCCGAAGACAGACCTGCCCTGAAGCAGAAGGTGGAATGCAGAAATGGCCGCCAGGTGCACCTTGACCAAAGATAGCGACAAGCCCTGGAGCTTTAGATGCAGCAAATAGTCCAGGATGTTCTGAAACGAGGCCACCTCAGGATGAACGCGTTTGTCGAAGGTCCAACATGCGAAGCGCTTCCACTTGGCCACATAAGTAGTCCTGGTGGAAAGCTTCCTGCTGCACAGCAGGACCTGTTGGACCGCGGTGGAGTACTCTCGCTTGTCTGTGCTTAACCACAGAGCAGCCACACTGTCAGGTGCAGTGACACCAGGTTCGGGTGCAGCAGATTGCCATGGTCCTGGGATAGCAGATCCGGACGGGGAAGTAACTGCAACGGGTCAGCCACCAAAAGACTCAGCAGCATGCCGAACCAATGCTGGCGAGGCCACACCAGGGCAATGAGAATGACCCAATTCTGTCTTGCTTCACCTTTACCAGGACTCTGTGGATAAGCAGCACCGGAGGAAAGGCGTACATCAGCGCTCCCGACCATGGGATCAGGAAGGCATCTGACAGGGAACCCTTGTCTCCGCCATATAGGGAGCACAACACGTGGCACTTCCTGTTCTGCCTGGACACAAACAGGTCCACCTGGGGAATCCTCCACCGTCGGAAGATCAGGTTGACTACCTCCGGATGGAGGGACCAATCATGGCGAGAGGAGAAGGTCCTGCTGAGGCAATCTGCCAGGATGTTCCTGGTTCCAAGTAAATGAGCGGCCACCAGGTGGATGGTGTTCTGCACACAACGGTCCCAGAGTCTGAACGTCTCTTGACACAGGGCCGAGGACCTGATGCCGCCCTGCCTGTTGACGTAATAACATTGCGGCCGTGTTGTTTGTGAGGACCTGCACCACCTTGCCTTTCAGGTGGGGCAAAAATGCCTGACAGGCCAGGCACACCGCTTTGAACTCCCTGACGTTGGTACAAAGAGCTAAGTCGTGCTGCATCCAGCGACCTTGGGTGCTGAGCTCGCCTACGTGGGCTTCCCAGCCCAGATCTGATGCATCCAAGACCAGGGTGAGCGACGGTGATGGGGACACAAAGGGAACTCCCCGCAGCACTGACTTTGGGTCTAGCCACCAGTTTAAGGACGAGAGGATAC
This sequence comes from Emys orbicularis, assembly GCF_028017835.1. Taxonomy (NCBI): domain Eukaryota; kingdom Metazoa; phylum Chordata; order Testudines; family Emydidae; genus Emys; species Emys orbicularis. Next base: position 254,634,421 of record NC_088683.1, on the reverse strand, counting down.
GGTCTGGGAACGTAGACCGTTGCTAGCCACGTCTGCAGGGGTCACAGATGAAGCCGAGAGTGCCTGACCATGTGTGTGCATGCTGCCATGTGGCCCAGCCACCGCAGGAATGTGTGTGTCCTGGTGATCGGATATCTCCTCATGTGGGCAATGAGATCCACCATGGCCTGAAAGCGTGCTTCTGGAAGGAAGGCCCTGGCCTGCGTGGAATCGAGAACTGCTATGATAAACTCTATGCACTGGACCGGCGTTAATGTGGACTTTTCTGTATTTATTAACGGACCCAGGTCATTGCAGGTGGAGCGTACCAGATTGAGCCTTTTCACACCTGTTCCAGAGACCTGCCCTTGATGAGCCAGTCGTCGAGGTATGGAAAGATCAGGACCCCCCGATGTCTGAGGTAAGCCTCTACTGGCACCACACATTTCGTGAACACCCTGGAGGCTAGAACAGGCCAAAGGGTGGTACCATGAACTGGAAGTGGCGCCCTGCCACTATGAAATGCAGGAACCGTCTATGTCCTGGGAATATGGAGACATGGAAGTAAGCTGTTTGGGTATGTAAGGGTTAAGTAAAGACCTGGATAACCGCTAGCATGGTATTAGGGAGGAAGGCGTGGGCAGGCACCATCTCTTCGCTTGATAAAGTGCTACCCCTCTCCCCTCCCTTCTCCTTGTTAAGGATTGATAAGCCTTGCAGCTGCATAAGGAAGGTGGGGATCTAAAGGATACCTTTTTGTGTAAAGCAGTGTTATCTCCCACTCCCTTCCTTTCCCAGATCTACAAAGGAGCTCGGGGTCATGGCCCCTTCCTCCCTTCCCTGTGAATTGCTGATCAAGGGAATTTGTGGCTGCAATTATAGCAAATAAATGTATCTTCAAAGTAAAAATTGTCTGTAGAATATGCTAATACTGTAAGCAGTAATCAGGGGCAGGGATAATTATATTCAGTATATAGCTATTAATATTCATTGTATGGGCGTTCATATTACTCAATAAGGGTTTTTGTAGTAAATGTGGGTATTTACATACTAACTTAGATGAAAGAGTGTGAGGTAATTAACTCAGTGCTTACTCGACCATTGGGTCAAGGGGAACAAGTATCGCAATAAAGAAGCCCATCTACTCAAATCCGCCTCTGGGTCAGCTTGTTCTCTTCTAACATAAGCGTCCTTCAAGTCAAGAGCGGCGTACCAGTTCCCCAGATCCAGGGAAGGGATAATGGGAGCCAGGGAGACCATGCGGAATTTCAACCTGAGAGACTTGTTGAGGCCATGCAGGTCCAGGATGGGTCTGAGGCCTCCCTTGGCCTTTGGGATTAGGAAGTATTGAGAGTAGAATCCTCTTCCTTCCATGTCCCGAGGAACCGCCTCCACCATCCCCAAATGCAGGAGCTTGTCGACCTCCTGAACCAGGAGTTGCTCGTGATGGACAGGGAAGCAGGGGGGCGGGAAGGAGGGATATCCACAAACTGCAGGGTGTAGCCCCGGGCTACTATGTCCAGGACCAGCTTTCTGGCAGACTGCGGGGCATGCATGCTCAACGAGCGAAGGGTAGCCTTAGTGTCCTTCTACCTGTGTAGCCTGGCGTCTGTTTGATCGGAGAAGAGTCCAACTCCATCCAAGGGGAGATCCTGAATTGAGGCCTGCATCTCCTGGGAGAGGCCCACCGTTTGGAGCCAAGAGCTGCGTCACATAACCACCGCCGACGCGATCAGCCTCGTTGCTGAATCCCATGCCATTTGCAGGGAGCATCTGGCTGCCGCAGTCCCTTCCTCTACCAGGGTGCCAAACTCCTGAGTCTGACCTTGAGGAAGGGAGTCCTGGAACTTCTGGAGGCTGTCCCAGAGGTTAAAATTGTATCAGCCCAGCAGGGCTTGATGGTTCGCCACCCGGAATTGTAAGCTGGCTGTTGAATAAATTTTTCTGCCAAACAAATCAAGTTTCTTGGCTTCTTTGTTCTTGGGGATAGAGGCGGAGAAGACCTGCTTGTCCTTTTCGCTGGGCACCAACACCACCAGTGAGCCTGGGGGAGGGTGGGTATACAAGTACTCAAAACCTTTGGCTGGCACAAAGTACTTTTTCTCGGCCCGTTTAGAGGTGGGTGGTCTGCCACAGAGTCTTAGCAATCTTGAGGACCCCACTGTGTACAGGTAGGGCGATCCAGGCATACGTGGAGGCCGAGAGGACATTGAAAAGGGTGTCCTCCTGCTCCGCCATCTCCTGCACTTCCAGCCCCAAGTTCTCGGCCACCCACCTGACAGGGGCTTGGTGTTCTTTAAAGTCGTCTGGGGGGCTGGCCCTGGAAGGTCCCGCAACCTCCTCGTCCAGGGAAGAGGAGGCAGCCCTGGCCGCCGGTGGAGACTCTGAGGGCTCGGCAGATACTGGAGAGGGAGGTTTGGGGGTGGGCACCAGATCCTCCACCCCGACCTCAGAGCAAGCTTCCGGTACCGGGCCCGGTGCTGTCGATCTCTGCTCCGACGTGGCCACTGAAGCACTCTGCAAAGGGGGCATCATCATCACCGGAATGCCCCATGCTCCCCAATATGGCCACTGTGTTGGCCACTGGCCTTGCTGCCACTGCAGTGCTGTGGAGTTGTGGTAGAGCAGTTTCCGGTGCCCAATCCCGTCGCAGAGACCGGGGCGATGGGCTGAACTGGGCCTCCGCACCAGAGGAACCACTTTCCGGCGACAAGGAAGGAGCCGTCGACGCCTGGGTCTGTTTGCTGGTCGTGGCTACCGGTGAGCGCTGACCAGGTGTAAGCGACCGATGGTTATAACAGGGAGAATGGTCCAGGTGCTAGGGAGATCAGCATCACGGGGAACGGTGCCGCGGAGACCGGTAACACGAGGGGGAGCGGTCCCATGGTGCCAGCGACTAAGACCGACATATAGACACAGATCGGCGAGAGGGCAAACAGCGTCAGTCATAATATGGGGAGCATCAACCCTGCACTGGGAAATAACGTCTTGGCGACTGGGGGGAGAGTCTGGGCGATTGGCAGCGCACCTGTGACCTGCCACGGGATTGCTTGTCTGGCGACCTACGGTGCTCCCCTGCCCCCGGCAGGGTCTTAACGGCTGGCTTGCCCTCTCGGGGAGCCTTAGCCTGGTCCTGCGGCACCAGAGACGTTATAGGAGCAGGTGGAGACCTATGCTCTCTCTCTGTGCCTGGGCTTGGGATGATGACAGTGCAGGCAGGGTTGTGGGTCCCATACTGCTCACCAGAGTCAGTGACAGACCTTTAAGAGGGCTAAGAGCCCCAGCCGCAGAGGCACGCTCATGCTGCTCCGGAGAAGGCTGGCAGACAGGCACGGTCCCTTTACCGGATGACCATTGGGCCTTCTTGCTTGGTGCTGGTGAGCGCTTCTTTGCCTCCTTCTTCGGCACCGGCGCTGAGAGGAGTCGGGCGCTGATGGCACACTGCGCACGGAGGCCGAAGTACTCGGTGCGGCCTGCGTAGAGGGCTCGGAAGCCGGGTGGCAAGCAGACTCCATCAGGAGGGCCCTGTGGCGAATGACCCTCTCCTTCTGGGTGCAAGGCCGAAGTTCTTACAGATCCGGCAACTCTCCTTGATGTGTGATTCCCCCAAGCACTTAAGGCGGCTGTCTTGGGGGCACAGGCGACTAGTAACTGCTGATAGTAAAGGGGCACAATTTAAAGGTTATGGTGGTACTGCATTGCCCCATACATGGTGCTTGCAGCATGGCCCAAATTTAGCCCTAACAGACCTTACAGGGACACTGTGAAACTGACTATACACAAATACAATATATATTCAGTACATAAAATAAACAAACTGAAAAAAAAAAATAGAGGAGACTCTTCCCCCCCCCCAATCTCTTTTGGTTTTCGTAATCTTACTTGTTGTAGTAAGAGGAGGCCCTGAGCCATAAACCCTTGTATCAGAGGCCCGGTATGAGGCCTAAGGCCTGAACTAAAGTAATGGTCAAGACTTTGCTAACATAAAGCAAAGTTAAGCTGTGAGCCAGAGGCAGGCCCTGCTCACAGAAGCTGGCAAGGAAAGGGCTGATGCTGCAAAAAGATACATACCTAAAAGGTACTGGACACTAGACATCAGAACATTCGGATACTTGCACATTCCACACAGATAACAAGGAACAGGCTGACCCATCCCAATGACAGGGCCAAAAGAGTAATATGATGGATAGAGTTGTTCTGTTCAAACCAATATGTACAAGGTGAAAGGTGGCACCTTACTACATAAAGGGGTTGTACCTTGCTACGTAGAGGGGTTGCACCTCAATACGTCAGGAGTGATATGTAATCTGTTTGTACCTGTGTATAAGAATGCATCTCTGAGTGGATATCTTTGTCCAGCCTAGGGGGCAGTGGAAAGCCCCGCCACTGACTGAGCTGAGTCCATTGTCAAGGGAGCACATATGTACTGGCTAGCTGCACCCTAGCAGCACCCTGGACTTCGTTTGCCACGGAAAGCTGGAGACTGTGTATCTCTAAAGGCAATAAACGTGGCCGACGTGCCTTCGTACCATACTAGAGTCTGTGGTCATTGGGGGTCCTTTTGGGACCTGCTGGGTCAGCTATCTGCGCAGAGCTGGGGCAGCACACAGAGGGAACACAGGCACGCAGCCGATTGATATCAACATTGAACAGAGCAGAGCACCACACCGGGAGCATCTGACAACACTTGTTAGCTTGTCACTATAGTAGGTACACAGTTTTCAGACAGAAATGTGATTTTCAAGTTGACATTGTGCCTTTAGCCGTGATCCTACATTTCTGCCCACCTGGAGAGGAATGCAGGACTCCTAGACCTGTAGGGAATTCCAGACTGACTGTCACAGGCCTGGTGTAAAGCAGAACTTGGATGGTGGCCATCTTAATAAAAAATGTAAGCACTTTTGCAACCCTGCTTTCAGGAAATATTACTCTACAGCCAACCTTAGCTCTTTCAAATACACTGGAAACTTGACAAATCATTATCGATCAAGCAGTTTGTGCTCCAGAAAGACCGCAAGAGAAAGTATGTTTCCAGAATCACTGCAAGTGGTCTGGTCCATACACAAGCCGGGGACAAAAAAGTAATTTATTCCTGTCTCTCCCTATTTGGGAAATTGTGTTCTCCCTGAGATATAGAAACACCTAAAAAGAGCATCTGGTGGAAAAATGTCTGCAGAGATACTCCCTGCTGTTAATAGGAGGAGGAATTTGTATGGTTTATTTTTAAGTTGGACCAATTACCACATATTTGTACCCCTATAACAGATGCTTTGACAAAAGCAAAATAAAGCTGACAGGCATTCATGGAACACCACCCTGGACTGGAAAATTATTCTTTAGAGCTCCTGAGATCAAACAAGACACTCGGAGGTTCTGCTGAGCTCAGGCCTGAAGGAACTCTCATGTTCAGTCTATCCTCCTGTTAATTGGAAGGGATAGCTAGATGCACAAGGGAACTCAAGTGCATGGAACTGTTCCGTGTAGCCTAAGGAAGCTCAATGGCTCTGTCATACACTGAACACAAGAGTGCATCAAACCATAGTTAAACATTATAGGGCCTCTATTTCTTCACACTGGTGGGGTGAGTCTATAATAATGAGGTTGAGGACCCATACCTTAAAAGGCTCAAAGTCAGCAACACGCTTGAACTATATAGAAAGATGTAGCCTGCTGTTAACCAGGAATATCCCATTAACTCCTAAGTTTTTGACTTGTAATAAAAGGAATATTTCATTTGCAGAAAAAGTAAAAATAAACTGAATAATGAGGCAGCTGGTAACACACAATTAAATGCAGCACTATAGTGCACTATTAGTAATCCACAAAATAAAGGCATATTTACCCACCTTTTCTGACCCTGCATCCAGCATTCAGTAATATAAACTGTGCAACTCAGGATTTATTGTGAAGACGGCAGTTTAACAAGATGAACAACAGATGCTGCTTAGTTTACTAAGATTTTTTTTTTTAATTTTGTTTTGCTTTATTTTTAATACATAATTTGGTTAGAGAATTCATATTGCATAGGGTTAATTTAATGGCTATTTTAATGGTTATATATAACTGAACACCCTCAATTTTAAATCTACATGAATCAAAAAATCTGTCATACTTGTTTCTAATAACAGGAACACCGAGATATAGGAATTGCCAAATTACAAGACTGGATCAGACTAGCGGTCAACCTAGTCCAGTATTCTGTCATCAACAGGAACCAGTACCAGATGCTTCAGAACAAGGTTCAAGAAACCCTGCAGTAGTTAGCTATGGTCTAAGGTGCCCCAGGGAAAGTTTACTCCTATTCCCCAATAGTAGAGGTTAGTTTATGCCCTACAGCATGTTAAGGGTTTATATCCCTTCCAAAATTCCTCAGGGTATTTCTTTTACCGTATAATTACTATTATAACTTGGATATTCTTACTATCCATAAATGTCTAATCGTTTTTGGACTCCTTCTCAGCTTCTGGCCTCAATGAGATTGCAGTGAGTTCCACACGCTAGTTTTGCATTGTGTGAAAATATAATTCCCTTTACAAGATTTGAATTTGCCTTTCTATTTAATTTAATATCCCCTTGTTCTCACAATATCAGACAGGGTCAACAGAAGTTCCCAATCTATCTTCTCTGTACCAGTCATTGTTTTCTACACATTTATCGGTCCCCTCTCATTCATCTCAGCTAGGATTTTCAAAGGAGCCTAGGAAAGTTAGACACTGAAATCCCATTGAAATTCAATGGGAGTTGGGCACCTAACTCCTGGGGCTCTTCTGAAAATCCTAGCACGTCTCTCTGGTAAACATGCCAGTCTTTTCAGTATCTTTACATATGACAGCTTATCCATGCCTCGGATCAATCTCAGCACCCATGCCTGAACTCCCTCTATTTCTGCTTTATCCTCCGATCCGATCGGCGCATAGTATTCCAGGTGAGGGCGTACCATTGGTTTATACATTGGCATTATTTTACTCTCCAGTTAGTCTCCATTCCATATGTATCCTAACATTTTGTTTGCTTTTTAACCCATGTGGCTGCACAGTGCGTGGAGGTCTTCCTTGAGCTAGCTGCAGTAATGTTCTGCTCTTTTTCTTGTTGATACAGAATACACTTAGGTATATGACTAGATGAAATTACTTCATGAATTATTAAAAAAAATCTTTGGTATAAAGCTTGGTTAAAATATGGGTGTTTAAATACAAATTAGATCAAAATGTGATCGTTAGTGTACCTACTTTATACAATTTAATTGAGTTGTGGTAAGGGCACTTAAGTGTAGTTATGAACTAGCAGGCAAAGCAGCTACTTCTCTCAGAAAGAAACCTTGGTGTGCCGCAGTGAAAGAGGAATACAGCAGAGTCTTCTTCATGGCTTCTCCTAAAGTTTTTACTCATAAGAACATAAGAACGGCCATACTGGGTCAGACCAAAGATCCATTAAGCCCAGTATCCTGTCCTCTGACAGTGGCCAATGGCAGGTGCCCCAAAGGGAATGAACAGACAGGTTATCATCAAGTGATCCATCTCCTGTCACCCAATCCCAGCTTCTGGCAAACAGAGGCTAGGACACCATTCCTGCCCATCCTGGCTAATAGCCATTGATGGACCTACCTTCCATGAATCCATCTAGCTCCCTTTTGAACCCCGTTATAGTATTGGCCTTCACACCACCCTCTGGCAAGGAGTTCCAGAGGTTTGACAGTGCGTTGCGTGAAAAAATATTTTCTTGTGTTTGTTTTAAACCTGCTACCTATTAATTTCATTTGGTGGCCTCTTGTTCTTGTATTATGAGAAGGAGTAAAAAACACTTCCTTATTTACTTTCTCAATACCACTCATGATTTTATAGACCTCTGTCATATCCACCCTTAGTCGCCTCTTTTCAAGCTGAAAAGTCCCAGTCTTATTAATCTCTCCTCATACGGAAGCCATTCTATACCCCTAATAATTTTTATTGCCCTTTTCTAATTCCTATAAATCTTTTTTGAGATGAGGCGACCACATCTGCACGCAGAGTTAAAGGTGTGGGCGTCACATGGATTTATACAGAGGCAATATGATATTTTCAGTCTTATTATCTATCCCTTTCTTGATGATTCCCAACATTCTGTTCGCTTTTTTGACTGCTGCTGCACATTGAGTGGATGATTTCAGAGAACTATCCAAAATGACTCCAAGATCTCTCTCTTGAGTGGTAACAGCTAATTTAGACCCCATTATTGTATATGTATAGTTAGAATTATATTTTCCAATGTGCATTACTTTGCATTTTTCAACATTAAAATTTCATCTGCCATTTTGTTGCCCAGTCACCCAGTTTTGTGAGATCCTTTTGTAGCTCTTCGCAGTCTGCCTGGGACGTAACTATCTTGAGTAGTTTTGTATCATCTGCAAATTTTGCAACCTCACTGTTTAACAAATTCATAAACTATCTGGAAAAAGGAGTAGATAGGACTGGGTCCAGTACAGATCCCTGGGGGACACCACTATTTACCTCTCTTCATTCTGAAAACTGACCATTTATTCCTATCCTTTGCTTCCTATCTTTTAACCAGTTACCAATCCATGAGAGAACCTTCCCTCTTATCCCATGACTGCTTATTTTGCTTAAGAGCCTTTGGTGAGGGACCTTGTCAAAGGCTTTCTGAAAATCTAAATACACTATATCCACTGGATCTCCTTTGTCTGCATGCTTGTTGACCCCCTCAAAAAATTCTAGTAGATTGGTGAGGCATGTTTTCCCTTTACAAACACCATGCTGACTATTTCCCAACCAATTATGTTTATCTATGTGTCTGACAGTTTTGTTCTTTACGATAGTTTCAACCAATTTGTCCAGTACTGAAGTGAGGCTTACTGGCCTGTAGTTGCCAGGGTCACCTCTGGAGCCCTTTTTAAAAATTGGCATCACATTAGCTATCCTCCATTTATTTGGTACAGAAGCTGATTTAAATGATAGGCTACAGATGACAGTTATTAGTCCTGCAATTTCACATTTGAGTTCCTTTAGAACTCTTGGGTGAATACCATCGGGTCCTGGAGACTTACTATTGTTCAGTTTAGCAATTTGTTCCAAAAACTCCTCTAATGACACCTCAATTTGGGACAGTTCCTCAGATCTGTCACCCAAAAAGAATGGCTCAGGTTTGGGAATCTCCCTCACATCCTCAACAGTGAAGACCGATGCAAAGAATTCATTTCGTTTCTCCGCAATGGCCTTATCATCTTTGAGTGCTCCTTTAGCATCTCGATCGTCCAGTGGTCCCACTGGTTGTTTAGCAGGCTTTCTGCTTCTGATGTATTTAAAAAAAAATTTGCTATTACTTTTGGAGTCTTTGGCTAGTTGTTCTTCAAATTCTTTTTTCTTCTTTCTAATTATATTTTTAGACTTCATTTGCCAGAGTTTATGTTCTTTTCTATTTTCCTCATTTTGGTTTAGGTGGAGCACATCCTGCCTGTATAGGCTCCCCCTCTCCCAAAAGCTTCCCCAGTTCCTAATAAATCTAAACCCCTCCTCCCTACACCATCGTCTCATCCACGCATTGAGACCCTGCAGTTCTGCCTGTCTAATCTACTCCTCCATTACGTGCAGAATTGGGTCCTCTGATTGAAACCATAATGTACAAACACTGCAAATAGTACTCACACAAGTAATCAATGTACCAACAATAGCTGCATTCCACATCACTACTCTACACCGCTACCTCGATATAACGCGACCCAATAGAACACGAATTCGAATATAATGCGTAAAGCAGTGCTCTGGGGGGGTGGGGCTCCGCACTCCGGTGGATCAAAGCAAGTTCAATATAACGCGGTTTCACCTATAACGTGGTAAGATTTTTTGGCTCCTGAGGACAGCGTTATATCGAGGTAGAGGTGTACTTGATTTAAATAAGACTACTTGTGCAAATAACGTTGCACCTTTGTGGAAATGTTTGAAGGATTGGGCCCTAATCTGCTAATTTGGGGAGTGCCACATTATCAGTCACAAAACTCTGGAACTGCTAACTTAATCAGCACTCATTCCTGAAGCATTTCCCATAGTCTGACTTGATTCTGCCTTGCAAAACTCCACACCTGCATGGTAAATAAATTCGGGGGGGGAAACAAGCAAGTAAAATATTGCTTTCATTAAAATATTGTAAATTTAGGTTAGTAGAATTTGTGTCTCCGCTGGTAAATTTTCATAACAATTTTGCAAGCATGACTCAAATGCAAAATGTATTCATAGTCAAGGAAGAATGAGTAACTTGCACCAAGTTATCTTGATATCACTGAGATGTCAGTTACTCAGTTCCATACCCTTGCATGACAATTGCTCCTAAATGTTCTACAAGTGTTGGTTGCAGATTTTTTTAAAATGCCCGAAGAGCAATAATTGTTGCCTCAAAAAAGGCAATAACCTCCAGACACACAGACCAAGACTTTATTTTCCCTTTAAATATGTGCCCCAGTTAGGCTCCGAAATACATGACCCAATTTTTCAAAAATGAAACTGATGGGTGCTTTGAAAAACTGGGCCACTTACTCCGGAACCTCAATAAGGATTTAGGGCTTTGATCCTGTTCCCATTGAGATCAACGGCAATGGTATCCTTGAGTTCAGCGATGCAAGACAATGCCATATGTGCCTGACTTAAGCACCCATTCTTTAAAGTCTCATCCCTAATATTTTAATAAATACTTTGTCCTTCTATAGCACATTCTTATAAAGTTTCACAGACAAGTTCATCATCATATGCCCTTCCTAGCTAAGAATTATCCCCATTTTACAGATAGGGAAACTAAGGCAGAGAGAAATTAAGTGACTTGCATAAAGGAAGTCTGTGGCAAAATTATAATATTTAGGTCTTATAAAGAGAAGTCAGTGTTTTAACCATAAGACCATCCTCACCCTCCTTTGAATTTCATATCAACACACAACAAACATTTGGAGGATGCACTGTTTAAAGTGCTCACCAGCTACTAGTAGGCTGGCCCAGATCATATGAGAAGTTTGGTTTTCTTTCATGAAATCTGAGTCTGATTCTGCACTCATGCAATATTTTGAACTCAGGCCGGGCCGTATTTAAAGTAAAATACCTGCTTCCTACCCTTATGGCTTTAAAGGAATCCCGTGCATTGCTAAAAGCACATCAGGGATTTCCGTCTAGCTTATTGTGTGGCCGGAGGAACCCAGGCCAAGAAACCTCTCTCCCACAGAAATCCCCCATGGGTTTTGCAGCCCCCAAACACGCCCCCCATGGCTAGCCCCTGGCCCTGCTGCTCCCTCCCCCAGATGCCCATCCAGGCCGGCCACATGGCTCCTTCCTTGCCCCTCCCCCGCACCAGACTCCCAGCCCTGGCCTATGCTGCCTCCCCATCCCCCCCATGATCATCCCCAGTGTCCCCAGCGGCCCCCTGTTCCTCCCCTGAGCCCTCCCATTTTGCCCCGTCACTGCAAGAAAGATGCTCTCCTGCTTCTCTGCTCACTGGGTAGGCAGCGGCAGGCACATCGACTTCAGCAAGCTTAGGCAGGCAGGCTACTCTGGTCCAGGCACGTACCAGAGCACAGCTGGTGGGCAGGACAGGACAGCTTCCCCCCTCTGGAATGTGCCCCCCCCGGGCGTCTGGAGAGGGGCATGTGACCATTCATGCCCCTCCCTAGCGTTGCCCTTGCATGGGGGTCACTCACAGGCATAGGCCTGCCACAAACCAAGCAGGGCTTAAACCCGGGAACTCGGGGCATGCCCCACTTGGGGGGGGGGGGGGAAGAGGAGGTCTCCACTGGGACCTTAACTATCACAACTATGCACTTAATAACTACTTAACACTAACCAACAAAGGCCCAAAGGCATGAAGTCCAATGGAAGAATCTGCTTGCTCTTGACAAGCAAGAGAGGCACTCTGACTGACCACCAGGGGCGTTGAGGAACTGAGAGGGCGTGGGCCGGCAGCACCTGATATACCACGGCATGAGCGCAGCACTCTAGGGCAGGGGTGGGCAAACGTTTTGGCCTAAGGGCCGCATCGTGTTTCGTAAATTGTATGGAGGGTCGGTTAGGGGAGGGGGTCGTGGCCCGGCCCCCACCTCCTACCTGCCCCCCGCCCGGGACTCCTGCCTCATCCAACCCCCGCCCCTTCTCTGATGGCCCCTCTGAGACCCCTGCCCCATCCACACACCCCCGCTCCCTGTCCCCTGACTGCCCCCGGAACCCCTGCCTGCTCCCTTCTGCCCCATCAAACCCCCCCTCCTTCCTGACTGCCCCTCGGGACCCCTGCCCCCATTCAACTCCCTGTCCCGTCCCCCCACCCCGCCCCCTATCCACACCCCCGCCCCCTGACCACCACCCCGAACTCCCCTGCCCTCTATCCAACTCCCCCCCTCCCCCCGGTCCCTGCCCCCTTACCGCAGTGCCTGGAGCACCGGTGGCTGGTGGCGCTACAGCCATGCTGCCCCCACCACAACGCAGCACAGAGACCAGATCAGGCCGGGCTCTGCAGCTGCGCTGCCCAAGGAGCTCACAGCCCTGCCGCCCAGAGCATTGCGCCGCCGGCGGAGCGAGCGAGCTGAGGCTGCGGGGGAGGGGGGACAGCAGGGGAGGGGCCAGGGGCTAGCCTCCTGGGCCAGGAGCTTGGGGGCCGGGCCGTGGGCCAGATGTGGCCCGTGGGCCGTAGTTTGCCCACCCCTGCTCTAGAGGGAGCTACAGGCAGCCCTACGGGTACTGCTAAGGCAAAAATCTCCAACGGCCGCGCATGTGGGCGCACACACACCTAGAATGGAATCGACATGAGCATGCCTTATACTGACAGACTCAAAGAGCTCAATCTACTTAGCTTAACAAAGAGAAACTTAAGGGGTTACTTGATTACAGTCTGTAAGTATCTACAAAGGGAACAAATATTCAATAATGGGCTCTTCAAACTAGCAGAGAAAGGTATAACACGATCTAATGGCAGGAAGTTGAAGCTAGATAAATTCAGATTGGAAATGAGGTATACATTTTTGATAGTGAGGGACATTAACCACTGGAACAATTTACCAAGGGTTATGGTGGGTTCTCCATCACTGACAAGTTTTAAATCAAGCTTGGATGTTTTTCTAAAAGTTCTGCTCTAGGAATTATTTTTGGGAAGTTCTATGGCCTGTGTTATACAGAAGGTCAGACTAGATGATCAGAATCGTCCCTTCTGGTCTTGGAATCCATGAATAAACCACATCCATTGGCTCCTGTCTTTCTTCCAGCTTGGCCGGACAATAGATGCTTTCACACCATAGACAAGAATGTTAAGGGAGACATTAAATAGATAATGGGGAAGGGGAGAGGCATTTGCTTCATTGTTGATGCAAAGACCCTAGATACATCCAAACAACACAGGGGCACTTGCTTATGCTCTTTGAGACTATTCACATATGGCTACAAAAACAACAAAGAGTCTGGTGGCACCTTAAAGACTAACAGATTTATTTGGGCATAAGCTTTCCTGGGTAAAAACCTCACTTCTTCATATGGCTGTGTGTGAGCACTAAAGGGATTTTAATCTTTTTGGGTTAGGTGCGAAAATAGGCTGAGCTGTGATTTAAGCCCTTCCTTCTACTGTGCCACTACAATGGTACCCAAGAACTGCTCCAACATCTGAGGATTTGGAGAATTCCTGCAGGACTGGGATCCTCAAGCCAGCCAAAGAATAGCAAATTCTCAGCAAGCTCACAGCAATCAGCCTGCCCCACTCTCCTCTCCTACCAGCAGTATGCTACACACTCTCCTTCCAGATGTCTTCTGGCACCCACTACAGCAGTGTTTCTCAAACTGGGGTCACCGCTTGTGTAGGGAAATCCCCTGGCGGGCCGGGCCGGTTTGTTTACCTGCCCCGTCCGTAGGTCCGGCCAATCGCGGCTCCCACTGGCCGCGGTTCGCTGCTCCAGGCCAATGGGAGCTGCTGGAAGCAGCGCGGGCCAAGGGACTTACTGGCCGCCGCTTCCAGCAGCCCCCATTGGCCTGCAGCGGCGAACCGCGGCCAGTGGGAGTCGCGATCAGCCGGACCTGCGGACAGGGAGGTAAACAAACCGGCCCGGCCCACCAGGGGCTTTCCCTACACAAGCGGCAACCCCAGTTTGAGAAACACTGCACTACAGCATGTCCCAGATATAGATCTCCTCCTGATCAGGTCCCAGTTAATAGCTTCTACCCAACTACCTCTTCAAACCTATCCTTCTTCCCTTCTCCCAGTAGCCTTGCCTCACCCTGTTATTTATTTCTCTGTGCTTGACTGTCTCTTCCCCACTATTCCTCTCCCACCCACTTCTCCACCTCTGCCCAGGCTTGCCCCTCCCTACCTCTGCTTTTGCAGCCCTGCAGTTCTCAGTACTCTTTTCCCCCCTCACAGCCAGGCAACCTCCTGCTTCCGGATGCTCTTCCCCTTCTTACCCAGCTGTTTGCACTGCTCTGAAACCAAGCTCCTGCTCCCAAACCAAGCTCCTGCTCCCACTACCCCACCTCTAGTTGTATCTCCTTCATTCCTGAATTAGAAATAGCACCAGTGAAAATAAAGACACAAGAGATGCATTTGGTGGAGAGAAAGTCCGAAGATTCTGACTGTACAGGAAAATAGGAAGGGCCTGGGGACTTGGCGAGAGTATTAACTGAAATAATAATACTGCTTCTTTTCACACTGCATCGTGTCTGAAGCACCTTAGAAGCCTAGACAATGTGAATAGGTTAGTAAGAGCTGGTTTACTCCATTCTGAGATTGTAATGTAACATAAATCTTTCCATGGACAATACTTGCCTATCTCACAGGCTTTAGTCTGTCCTATATAAATCACTCAATATTTTATAGACTGGTCAAAAGCTCTCTCTAAGGTCACTTTGTACTAGGTGAAAATAGCCCACCCACAGCCTGAATCCCCATGAAAGAGAAAAGAGGGGGGAGAAACTGGATTAAAATTAAAATACATATTTGACCTGAGAGAACACAAATTTTAGAAAAATATGCTAAAGGGCCCTTAAATTCAATGTTTAACAATTGATTTAGAATATCCTCAGATTGCTATGCCAAGGAACAGCACAACAAAAGTGATACAAGTTCTGACAGTATAATACAATGTAATGAGCAAAGCATTAACTCAGAATTGTTTTAGTTTTGTTAGTTTAAAATGCTATACCTTACTAGAGATGGTCCTGAAGTAGAATACCTGATCCAAATCCCATCATACTCTGGGTACGTTCAAATCTGAATCTGAACATCACATCATGGGCTCATCTCTAATAGAAACACTCTGGGTGAAATCCTGGCCACAGCAAAGTCAGTGGGGTCAGGATTTCACTCTCTACGTTACATTTCTTTTTAGTAGCTGTGTTTTCTGAGTGCTTCCAGTACAACATACATAATGTGTCTTTATAGGCAAAGCTCCTGCACTCCCACATTATGTAGATGTGTCATAGAAATGTCCCATAATGTGTCTTTACAGGCAAAACTAGAAATGTCTCTACTTCCTTCTGTCTCTGCTGGATATTTCTTTTCAAAGAATGCTCCTGCCATTCTGTGATAATATTTTATAAACAAATGCACTGTCAGTATTTATCATTTGTACGTTATAAACAATAAAAGCCAAGGAACTCAGGGGAGAAAAACATTTTAACCAACTTACCTCGTAAAAGAGCCCTTCAGGGAACTGCTGAAAGCACTGGGCACACACAAAACACTGTTCATGGTACAGTTCACCATTGCTGTTAACAATCTTCTCAGCAGGTGCAAAGCCTCCTTTGCAGCGCTCACATATGGCATTTGCAAGAGCATTTGCCATATTACTGTAACAAAAAACAAACCAAAAAGAGATTGTTGATCTTCTCTAAAATGAGGGGATAAAGAAAAAGGAAACACTCAGTTCCACTGATTTTATTTCATTTCTCTTTTGAAAAGCCAACTGTCCCAATCAAACTCCCACTGAAGTCATGGAAATCTTTCCACTGACTATAATGGGAGTTGCAGCAGTCCCTTAATGAGGAAAAAGTTGTGAGATGTTTCCATTTTTTTTTTTTTTTTTTTTTGGTCAAAGCAGCACCCTATTCTAAGAACTTTTGGTCAAAAATGTATGTTCAGGCTTGTATGAGGGGAAAAAACAGGTTATATTTTCATTCAATCAAGTACTACAAGAAAGAAAAGGAAATAAACAATTACAATGATTATGGAAGACAAGAGCCAATTTCATCAGTAATTAAAGATGTTTCCCCATCTGAGATCAAAGCAAGAATATTGTTCTGAAAGTGAATATCAATTCAAAACCAATTCAAAAGATCTGAGGCATCAATAAAAAGGACAAAATATATTTAACATAACTTCTATGGCAGAAATAATCAAGAGGTAAGGAATGGTAAATGGTAAAAAGTGTTCTTTAGATTTTTCAATTTTGCAAAATGACTTGAAGATACATGGAATTTGAATCAGAGATTAGGAAAACTTCCAAATAACAATGCTTGGGTGTGCTTCTTAAAGGCATGTAGTAATAACATTATAATGCAATATTTGCAAATATCAGAGGGACTAAACTCTATCTTTAAGGACAAATCCTCATCTGCAATAAATCAACACAGCTCCTTTGCAATCAAATGAGGAACTGCTCTAAAATTTCAAAGTCTATGCTTGATTTTTCACACTGCAAGAGGCTTTCTTGCTTAAATCTAAATTCACAAAACTTAAGTCTTTGAGACTAAGTTTTCTATTAAATACTTATCTGTAACATGGAGAATGCACAGGACAACTCTTAATTTTCACAACATCTGACAAATGTTAGCAGAACATGTTCTAGAGTGTATACAAGAACAATTTCAGGTATTTGAATTTGCTGGTAATCTGATTTGATCCAAACATTTAATCAGAAGTTTATAAACAATCTGTTTTATTCTTCAAAAATAAACAGATTTTATTGTTCAGAAAAAATCATGCTGTATCTATAGATATAAAAGGCTCAATCCCACACAAGGTGCTGAGTGCCTGTGACTCCCATTGATTTCAATAGGAGTTGGAGGATGCTCAGCACCTTGTGCAGGAACAATCTCATACAAAGTACTAGCAAGCATACATTTTATTAAATACACCGCTACCTCGATATAACGCGACCCGATATAACATGAATTCGGATATAACGCGGTAAAGCAGTGCTCCCGGGGGGGGCTGCACACTCCGGTGGATCAAAGCAAGTTCAATATAACCCGGTTTCACCTATAACACGGTAAGATTTTTTGGCTCCCGAGGACAGTGTTATATCGAGGTAGAGGTGTAGTTGAAAGCTGGTCTATTCCTTATCCTGTTGTACCACATAAAAAGGCTAACCCCTGATTAAAGAAACACTTGACTGGTTATTATTAATCTGCTGCTTTTTTCTATTCTACAGCATTTTACAGAAAAAGGTGTCTTCCAGAGATACCTTCATGAGCAAAATCCCTGACAAAGAGTATCAGACCAAGAACATTTTATTCCACAGGGGTTTCAGTCAAACACATACAAAAAGAAATGTTAAGCGCCAACAGTTGTGTTTAAGCTCTATAGCTAACTGCCTTTCTCCACAATCTATCTCCATCAAAACTATTGTGCTTTATGGAAGAGAATTGAATCGCTTCATTTGTCATACCCAATAACAGAATAAACTGGATGTGACGCCAATATTGATCACAATATAAATTGTGACCTTTCTTTAGAGCTCAACAGCTCTTGAATACTAAGAATGATAAACGAAGACTATAGCTTAGAATTCAACTTTCAGCATTAATTTAGGCAACCGCATAAAATAAAGAAACTTGGAAAATGACAGCTTCTATCAAAACAAAGCCTTATAACCCTCCTTTCTCCCAAAAATGCAAATATTTCTTCACTTTTCTTTGAGAAATATGTATTACTATAGCACTACTGATTAATATTAAATGTAGAATGGTTTTCTTTTGTTACCAATGGGATAGTTTACACATTTCCCCCATAATTTACAGAACCTAATATCAGAAGTCTCACAGAGCACATAGTCTATTCAACAAATCCAATCTAATACATGTAATTGAAATAAAACCTACTGAAATTAAAGTCTGTTTTTGTTTACAGCAACTGTTGCAAGTTTTAGAAGAAATCAAAACTAGAAATTTATCGTAGGAATAGTAAGCTTTATGTTAGAGAGTGATTCAAACACATTCTACATGAAATTTCATTGGAAAAAAACAACTGCAGATTTTAAAATTATTTTACCACAGTAACATCCCAACTTGAAAAAGTGAACTTACAATCTTGCATAAAAGTCACAAAATTCTTTGTATACTTTTATGTCACTGTGCCTACGTTGCAATTTTGACACTGCTTTCTCGCCTTCATTTCCATTGATATTATGCAGATCATGAATACCCCTGTGTGGAACTTCTTCATTCTCTGGAATCATATAGGAGTGAGCTCTGCTTTGGAATTCCATATTTTCCATAATTGGAAATTCAATTAATTTAATCCTTATTTTAAAAAAATCAACTGCTATTGTGCAAAGAAGCTGCAGACAATAAAGTTGGGAGACACAATGTGCAGGACTTCCCCTTGTTCCCAGCAAAGTGATTTACTTCCACAGTTTCACATCAGTTAGAAGGCTTGCCGAGCCCTCTGCTAGAGTTTCAAGTTAAAAGTTCACCAGCAGAGGAGTTAGAATGATATGCTGTGATTTGCTAAGATCCATTGGAACACATTCCATTACAAGGTTGTAATACAAACTTGGGCAGTACATACAGTCTTCACTATCTATTGCTGATAATAAGAATTCCATTCCGACACAGAAGAGCTATTTTATGATAAGCATATATGACAACATATTCACTGTCAAACTCATTAATAGTTACTATTTACTGGGGGAAATGATTCCAATAATACTGTATCATGAACACACCAAGAAAAGTATTCTGTATTATTAGATACAGATTGCTTTAAAGTTCTGTTAGCCTAGATTGTAAAATTAGTCTTTTACAATGTGTGCTCCTTATGTATCTTCTCGGTCAAATGTGCTGAGTTTATTGGTAAACATTTTTCTTTCTGCCAGCATTGCAAAGAAGATATAGCTACAAGTGGATCGGTTATTTTCTATTTTGTCTCACACATCATTAGCTGAACTGCCAAATAAGTTCTAGTTGCTGATGTAAGAAGCAGAAACAAATAATCTTGATTTTAAGTTACCAGGTTGTGTTTACAGCACTGCACTGACAGATAAATCCCATATAGATCTGAAAGCTGAATGAATTTAATATGGCTATTAGGGAAGGGGGGGGGGGGGAGCAGATTATAAGGATGTCAATTGTCCTATCATCACAATGATGATGACTTCTGATGCTGACTATATACCATTTGTTCATATGGGTTTTATTATACAGTAATTATTTTAATGCAACATTCAATTTGATACGAGTCCCCGCACTCCAACTGCAGATTTCTTAGTAGTAGAAGTTGTCCTATCCCAGGAGATTAAGTACCTTTACTCTTTCTGGAAGGAAAAAAAGTCTGGATTTGCAGGCAATAGTTATACTCCTTTGTCACATTTTAGTCAGCTACGATAGGCCCAGCCTCTGACAGCTTAGGACTTCAAACCAAAATGGATTTTTGAAAGTTCTTTCAAGTAACTGACACCTCATGTTCAACTCAGTCTTAGTAGCAAATGATTACAAAAATGAATAGTAAACCATATGTATTTTGCCTTTTCTGCAAGAGGGTTTCAGTATCCAGAGAATTTGCTTGTTAGAGGGAAGTCTGAGAAAGTGAGGAAGGAGAATAGGGGGAAGGAAGTGCAAACAAATATACAGTTTAGGAACAGCAAGCAACACAGGGGTCTTACAAAAACCCCTGACAAAAATCAAGGGAATTCCATTCAAATCTTTCATTTTTAATAAACACCAGTGTCTTTGAAAAGAAAAAGAAGAATCCATTCCAAAGGACCTGTTTGCATTACAATTTTTAAACAAATTTGAAAGTGTTTTCTGGCATGGTTGGCTCTAAACATGATTTGAATCCACACACAATATGATTAAAAAGTCTGTCACCCTTGGCAGAGGCCTAGGCTAGCACATTGTACCCAGTTCAGCAGGTTACGCTATTTTGCAGATTTGCACAGAAAACTCTCTTAGCACATGGTTAGGTAGCATGGGAGGTTCAGATGCACAAACATAGCTATGATATCAGAGAAGATGCTGTGTGGACACAAACTGAATCATGTCACTTGTACCCGGTTAAGCTGACTGTGCATCTAACCAATCACAAAAATCACACTTAAAAATGTAGTGTGGACAGGGCTATTGTCCCATCACCTTAAACTTTGTTTACTGATATTTGACAAGCAAACATTTTTTTCCTCCTTTTTTTCACTGTAATTTTGAAGTAGAATATGTAGCATGTGTATGAGAGGAGATAAAATTTGTAATTGTTTCTTTGGAGCTATTGTGATATAAAAGAATACTTAAAAAATATGTTTTAGAGTCATGGTACTCTGGTTCAACTAACAGTGCTGCTATCACAGTAATATTAATGTGTTCAGTATCCCTCCTACCCTGATACTGGTGCTCAGTGCTAGTATCGGAGGCTGCGTACATACTAGAATACCATGTACCTGCTGACAGCAATGCTGTGTCTGTCACAGTGAACGTTCTAGCATAGATAGGGCTGCGGCTGTAGCACTATGCCCTGGTCAGAGGATAGATTCAGAACATGGTGCTGGAAAAATTGGGAGCCCTGACTACGTAGCACTTGCACTGCTCCTGCGTAATCTCTATCATTGGAGATTTTTAACAGCAGGTTAGACAAACACCTGTCTGGGATGGTCTAGAGAATACTAGTCCTGCCATGAGTGCAGTGGACTGGACAAGATGACCTCTCAAGGTCCCTTCCAATCCTACGATTCTATGATTCTACTGCTGCACCAGTGATGAACAACAGGCACTGTAGGTATAGCAGTGGAGATGTAGCCACTGTGATGTTCCTTGTCCTCTTCCATATTAGCTCTATTGGAAATGCAGGATCAAAACGAATACAGTTCTATAGTAATATTACAACAGCAGTTTACATAGAGAGGTGATCTGGTTCTCACTTGGGGCTCTTTTCTTAGTTTAAGGTTTATATTTTAGATTGGCAGAGTTAAAAGAGCATAAATGCAACCTCCTTTAAAAAAATGTTCCCCTAAAACCTTAAAACAAAAACCTGTTTGAATTTGAAACCCGCTCTCTACATGTAATGTGCTGCGGCTCTCTACCCTAGTATCACTATTCTTTTATTAATCTTCTCCCATATACCTGTGAGCGCTCTTCTCAAGGTGGAATTGTCATGTGACTTCCCAATGACACCTTAGTTGACCCAAAAAAGGTCAATGTAAACTCAAAAATAGATACATATGTCCAATGTTTGTGCTGGTACTCAGCGAGTGCAGCACCTTCTGTTTAAATGATTTAAATGTTGCTCCAATTTAGAGAAATGTATTTAGGAGTTTTGATAGATGTATTAATTACTATTTTGTAAAAACACAAAATACTTTTTTGTATTCTAGATGCTTTTACAGTTCCTGTCCTCTTCATTCAATGACAGAGTGCTGTTTTGGCATTTAAAAACATTGGGCTGGTCCACACTAACCCCCCCACTTCGGACTAAGGTACGCAAATTCAGCTACGTTAACAACGTAGCTGAATTCGAAGTACCTTAGTCCGAAGTTACCGCGGTCCAGACGCGGCAGGAAGGCTCCCCCGTCGATGCTGCGTACTCCGCTCGCCGAGCTGGAGTACCAGCGTCGAAGGCGAGCACTTCCGGGATCGATCCGGGGCACTTCCGGGATCGATCCGGGATCGATTTATCGCGTCTTAACCAGACGCGATAAATCGAACTCAGAAAATCGATTGCTTACATCCGGACCCGGATGTAAGTGAAGACGTACCCATTGTGTTGATGGTTGTCAAAGCTC
This sequence comes from Emys orbicularis, assembly GCF_028017835.1. Lineage (NCBI taxonomy): Eukaryota > Metazoa > Chordata > Testudines > Emydidae > Emys > Emys orbicularis. Next base: position 254,612,517 of record NC_088683.1, on the reverse strand, counting down.
TAGCCCCATAGCTGCAGTCTAATCATGTCAATTCATCCAGCTGTTGCAGGATGAACTAAGGAGTTCAAGAGGAGCACTAAGTCAACATGCCAAAAATCCTAATGAAACAATAAAGTTACCATACATTTTTGATGGCCAATTTTTGAGTCTTAATATCTCAGTAAGTCATTATTTTGAAAGCAGCAAAAAAAGAAAAATGACAGGCTGTTGTGGATTAATCACTTGCTAGAACAGTTCAGTGGTTTGAGCATTGGCCTGCTAAACCCAGGGTGGTGAGTTCAATCCTTGAGGGGGCTATTTAGGGATATGGGGCAAAAATCTGTTGGATGATTTAATTGGGGATTGGTCCTGCTTTGAGCGGGGGGTTGGACTAGATGATCTCCAAGGTCCCTTCCAACCCTGATATTCTATGAACTAGTTTTTGTGTCTTAAATGGGCAAAACCTCTTGGGCCAGATTCTGTTCTTACATATACCAGTGTCACTCCATTTCAATGCAACTCCCCTGTACATCTATGCTCTCATTTCCCTGCTCCCCTTCCTGATGCCTAAGCTTTTCCCAATCTTTTTACCTTACTGTTTCCTTCATCCCTTTCCCCAGTCTTAGATTTGTGACTTCTAATTTGCTCCACCCAAGCCTCCTCTTCTTGCAAGTCCTTCTTCAAAAATACCACTTCCGGGGGGGGGGGGGGGAATTATCAACTCTTTACCCATTTTCTTCAGTTGTCCTGTGTATTCTTATTTGTCTTTTCTTGTTTAGATAGCTAGCAGTGCCAAGCATCCTCTAGGTTGCTCTCAGGGGGCTGCCATAAATTGAGGACCCCAGAGGCTCCTCTAATTTATGCTGTGGCACTTTTCAGCTCTTGCAGCAGTCTAGAATCCCAAGAGAGCAAAGGTGGCTTTCTCGCCTTTTGTGCTGTGCCAAGAGGCGCAGTACAGAATCTCAACCCGCCTCTTCTTATCTGTGGTGTAAAACACTGTGCAAACTTCTGATGCCACAGAAACGTTTTGTAATAATAATGAAAGGGCACCCTGAGTTGCATATCAAAAGTTTTCATGGCACATTAGCCATGTGGCTCCTGTTGTCCTCATTAGGAGTGGTACAGCTACAAAAAGTTGTGTTTACCTCAAGATCTGAGTCCACAAAGGCTGTTTTAATCTTGTTGGCTGGTTTGAGGGCCAGATTCCTTAAAGTGACATGACTACAAATGTTAAATAAATACAAGGAGCCTGATTCTGAACTTCTACTAGTTTACACTGCTATGAGTCAGAAGTGACACTGGTTACAATGGAGAGAGACTGATATAAGTAAGAATCTTACTTGGGAATCTGGCCCCAAAAGATTTTGACCATTTACAAGGATTTTTGTGCTTTTAAAACACAAACGCTAGGCAAGGGATTAATCCACAACAGATGAGGGACCTGCATTCGATATGGCACGAGACAGGACCCCAATCGTGGGATTCTAAGATGAACCTTCTGAAAAATCAGATTCATAATGAGGATAGAGATACAACCCCAACTGTAATGTCACAGAAGGTGGATGATACCATATAAGATGTTTTAATTAACAGAAGCTGTAATGTTTGTCTTTTGTCTAGTGAGTATTAAAACCAGGCTGAATATTTTGGGTATCTGTCTTAGATCAAAGGGGGGGACTTTTATAGAGAAAGTTCAGCAGGACTTGCTGCTCATAGAACATTTTACTTCATTCCACAAATAGATGTGCAGAACAGTCACAACTCCAAACTAGGTGCTTGGCAATAACAGCTGCCATTGGTGACTTAATTGCACTACAGTGAAATAATGTTGTCTGCCTCATCTGAAAGGCTGCTGTGTCACTGCTGACCTCCTGAAAGCAAAGCAGCTACATTCCCTGTAAAAGGTCAAGTTATTGCAGAGCAGGATAAAAACTCACAGCACAATCCTCCCCCTCCATAACCGCGACACACAAAAGGATGATTTAATTTTAAATAAATTAATCAGCAGCCTTTGTGCAAGGTTATACAACAGCAGCCTTTGTGCAATGGAACACACACAAATATACAGTCAGTAGTTAGAAGAAAGTCTTTCAGTTTCCTCTTGCTATTAAATATACATGGCTTTCCAGGACCCTGCATAAAATTCTACACTGACTTTTTTTTAAAGTGCTGAATTGGCTCCTCCTCATCATCATTAAACTTAAAATTTAATATGGTCTTAAGTGACCAAAATATTAGTTTTTGTAATTGTTGGGTAAGTGTTCCCTAAATCAAATGGTTCTTACAAATTAATTTGAAGAAAGGAGTAATTCTTCTTTTTCTAGTTTTTTAATTGTAAATTATGGATGGGATTTTCAAAAGTCCTCAACACTGGCCTAACTCTGCTCCCATTTAAGATGATGAGAAAATACCCACTGACTTCAACATGATCAGAATTAGGTCAAAGTTGAGTGTTTCTGAAAACTGTAGTGATGTTTTCACACAGAATTATCTATAGGGTAGATGACAGACAGCCTTTATAACATAATTCGGTATAAACTTATGCCAGTGTAAACAAATGTGCTTGGTATCGGCTACTACAGAGAATTCATTTTCCATTTCTTTACTGGAAAGCGAATATTACAGGAATTTGATAAGAGGCATCTTCCCACAAGGATCTTTATAGATCATAATAATCAGTGAAAGTAATCTTAAAGTAGAATTTGTGGGAGAGAAAAGAGATATTTCAACAATACTTTTTTAGAAGATGTTTCAGAAAGTGTTGTATTTTCTTTTGCTGATGAAAAAAGTTTTCCAGCGAATCCCTGCTTTGTGTGAAATATATAGAACATGGGTAATTTTTCTCTTTACACCCTTCTTTAAGTTACCTTCGATTACATTCCTTTTCCTCCCACCACTGCCCCCCATCCAGCTATTCCTGAATACCTTTAGGCCAGCACTCCAAAAATATACCACAACATAACAGAAGTACTTTAGCACCTTTGCAGTGAGACATTGCATGAAATAGCTTATCCATAAAATAGGCACCCTACACTTACTTGGCTGTGCTGCAAGAACTCATGCTATATTCAACTCTTGTATGTCAGTAAATTTTTAAGCAGTTATATATACACTAGTGCTTTTTATAGAAAAACATTAGAATCCATTTGTAATTTAATTTTACAGTGTGAACTATAAAAAGTGTCAGGTATTGGACACCTATTGCTAGACACATATGTATTATTGACTCAGAGAAGAAGCGAGGTCCTACAGTTGACTGGATAGCATTTTCTCTTTGTGTGTGCCTGTTTGTAACAACGTTTGAGCACCGCATCTGATCAAAACCAACATTTCAGGAAACGCTCAAGGCAATAATAGGCAGATCCCTATTGATTTTGGGTAAAAGTGGAAAACTGGAAGCAGGAAATGGGAAACATATAGGGTAAGTCTACAATTAAAAACCCGGGACTGGCCAGTGCCAGCTGATTTGGGCTCACAGGGCTCGGGCTAAGGGGCTGTTTAACTGAGGTGTAGATATTCTGGCTCAGGCTAGAGCCTGGGCTCTAAGAGCCTGCAAGGTGAGCCCCAGAGCTGAGGCTGCAGCCCAAGCCTGAGCATCTACACCACAATTAAACAGCCCCATAGCCTGAGTCAGCTGACACAGGCCAGCTGTGGGTGTCTAACTGCAGTGTAGACATAGCCCTAGAGCTCCCTGCATCTAATTAGCAGACTCAGCAGCTTCAACCAGGCCTGTAAAGGTATGTTTACACAGCAAATAAAAACCCACGGCTGGCGGCCCATGCCAGCCAACTCAGGCTCATGGGGCTCAGGCTGTGGGGCTGTTTCACAGCTGTGTAGACATCCAGGCTTGGGCTGGAGGTGCCCGAGCTCCCACCTCACTGGGTCCTAGAGCCTGGACTCCAGCCCAAGCCCCATGAACCCAAGTTAGCTGACATGGACCAGCCCTGGGTGTCTAGTTGCATGTAGACACACCCTAATTGTCTATAGATTAAAGAACTGGTTGATGTCAGCCATTAACACTTTCCAGCCCAATTCCTCCCATCTCAGTTCTGCCCATCCTCCCAAGAAGAGCTCTGTGTAGCTCAAAAGCTTGAATGCCTGTCCTCTCCCTCACCAACAGAAGTGGTCCAATAAAAGATATTACCTCACCCACCTTGTCTCTCAAATATCCTGGAATTGACATGGCTACAAGTACATTGCACACATCCTCCCAGAAGTTTAACATGTTGACATCATGAATGACTTATCTCCCAGACAGAAAAAAAAGCAGTAAGAATTGGAGGGCATGGGGGAAGACGGGCACACACAGAGCCCCTGGCATGGGGGGCAGAATGAGAGCCTCGAATGAAAAGAGTGGAGAAGTCGGGGGGCACGCAGGCCCTGACATGACGGAAGGGGTGGGAGGATTGCAGTGAGTCCCCAAAATAGAGGGCGATGGGAGTGTGCCACACAGGGAGCTTGTGCGGGGAATGGAGGGATGTAAGGAGCTCCTCATGTGTGCAATGAGCTCCATCTGCAGAAGCTACAAAGCATTTGACCCCACCAGTAAATAATATTTTGATCATCATTTCTCATAACTATAAACACAAATCTGCAATATTGATCTTTATATTTTCTATGAAACTTCATGTCCTAGCGAAATTTGGTAATGCTGGGTTACAGTACTTCCCTTTGAAAATAGCAGTTTCCTTTCCCAATACCAGGTATTTAATAAATATAATCTATCATTACATATTGTCACAGATGCTGTTCCAAACAATAAGCTTGTAAATTTAAAGGAGAAATTATATTAAATGTTAGTCCTGCATTAACCATCTTCTTACAGTAGCTACAACTGATGTTTTTATAAGCTGAATGCCATGACCTGAACAGTTCATCCAGCAGCTATAATTAATATCTTGACTAAACTGAACACCCGGCCTTCCATGAAAGCCTTCTTGTATGTCCATGTAGTTCCTTATATGGTTGGGATAACTGTCAACACCAGACGTTCTGGCTCTAAACTACATTCTTATTATAGCAACAACTCCATTGGAGACTCCACACTGAAGGACTGACCTTCAGCTACGGTGGTGGAGGAGAGTGTTTATTTCTTTACTGAGACAGTCAGTCTTATATAGATCTCTTCTTAAGTAAACAAAGATATTAGCATTGATAGGAGAATCTACTTTATTTCACCTTTCACCTTACTGTAAGCTTTTCTTTTCTAAAATATTCTATAACTTCTATTAGTGACTTTAGAAGTCTGTTAAGTTTTTAGCTGTTTGAACTAAACAAGCTGTGTTGGGGAGAGAAGGAAGATGAGCTTGATGAAGAAAGCAGATCTATTGACACAACACTGTTTTTTCCTCCCATAAAGATTAAGTCACATCCGTTAACCACTTTGGTTTTAAGCATTGCATTTGATTTCTCAAATGTTCATCACTGCATTATCAAGTTCCAACATCAGAAAGGAGAGAATGGAAAATAGCTAAACAACCCGTATTTAGCTTCCCCCTTAAATATTCTGGTTAACACATTCTAACAGCCAGCAACAGAGTAAGTATTAATTGTAATTGGACCATGAGACAAATGTCAATAATATACACCTCTACCCCGATATAACGCGACCCAATATAACACGAATTCAGATATAATGCGGTAAAGCAGGGCGCCGGGGGGGGCAGGGCTGCGCACTGCGGTGGATCAAAGCAAGTTTGATATAACGCGGTTTCACCTATAACGCGGTAAGATTTTTTGGCTCCCGAGGACAGCGTTATATCGAGGTAGAGGTGTACTAGCAAAAAAAGCTAGCACAAAATGTCTGCTTTCATAGATTTTAAGATCCAAACAGACCATTACGATCATCTAGTCTGATCTCTTCTATAACACAGGCCAAAACCCCTCACTTTATACTGTGTATTTAGGGCTTACTCCCTCAGAAACAAGTATGTGAATTTCAGTACCACCAACTGTAAAATAAGAGATGCCAAACACTTTCTAAACCCAGGGCTATGGGTTTGTGGTTGGTTTTTTTAGACATTTCTAAAGTGACAGGCACCAGGGTAAGTCCCCATTGTCTAATGTTAAATGAATGGAGTATGAATGAACAATTGAAATACATACTCGAGAACAATAGGGACAGATTGGGTGAGGAAAGATGAGGAAGGAAAGATGAAGAAAGTGGTTACAATTTGAGAGTTAGTTTAAATAAAGAATTCAGTTTAATCCTAATGACTGCTTTGCATACTTCAGTCAAAATTCATCACAACCAACATGGCAATTTACTTAGCTGTCCCAAGGCGACAATGTATTTGCTATTTAAAAAAGCAAACTTAGCCCAGCATAACGTGCACACACTTCCTTGTGAACTGAATGTATGCTGTTAGAGGTTAGTACAGAGCCCACTAAAACATTGATTTTGCTACTGGTTTAATAATCAAAGTCTCAAAAGGAGAAACGTACATAAACATTTCTCTTTGAAAATGCCTAAATAAAGTAAAGTCAACAGCAGGAAAATACAAACACTGTTTACTAAAACAAAAGCAAACAGACCAGCTCAGGTAATTTGATTCTTATCCACAGCATGGATGATAACAGTTTTCAATAGCTGCCTAGGCCAGGGAACATGGAGTAACCAGATTTACTAAACAAACTTTCTGCCAAGGACATTATCAATCATTACGAGTGTGACATGCACAGGTTTAATATACAGAAATACAAAATTACATTTCACACTTTCTTCACCTTCATTCATTCTTTTTTTGGTACAAAAGCCTTTTGAACCTTTTATAAAAGCATAGTTGGAAAAAACAGGGGGAGGGACAATTGTAGCAGGGTTGGATATAGATGGAAAAAGCATAACAGTTTAACAATCTGGAGATTTAAGGTATAGCAAGAAGCATGCAACAAAGCTCTAAGGAATGCACACTTAAAAAAAAAAAGTTAAAAGCAGTTTATTTTAGAAACAAATTGCCAATACAAACATTTTTGTTACAGTGTGCAAAACTCTTCAGTTTTGGTTCAGAGGTTTATGATAATTTTTATTTTATGTATTCATTTTATTTTACCACTTCTGTCTGTATGAGTTCACAGCTGTGATTTTTGCTGTGTGTGTCAGGTTCCTCCCAAAACAAAAACCTCAGCCAAAATTACCAAGCTTTGCCTAGCTGATACCTAAAAGCAGAAAAGGAACAGGCTTGCAGAAAGAACTGCAAACCTTTTGCCAAATGTGGGCAGTTTCCCCTCATTAATAAACCCCAAAACATTATGAAAAGCTCATGGAGCTTTTCTAATGAAATTATTGGTTCACGCGAGTACTTTAAAGAAAAATCGAACTGCTACTAAGTTGACAGCTCTGAATATAAAAAGAAGGAATTTGAATTCCTAAGTCCCACAACTCATGAATTCTTATGGAAGAGACCAAGCGAAATGAAGGGGCCTCATAAAACCACGTGCATTAAGACATCAGATGGCATGCATGACCATTCAGAGTGTTATTTAGGTTTGGGACGTACACTAAAATAATCACAATCTGGCATCCCCCACTCAGTTCGTGGTACTCAAGAGAACACTGTGTGGGCTAGATTCACATTTTAACACACAACTTATTATATACAGGGACAGAAAAATCATGAACCCAGACCTCCTCTACTATCTAAAAGACTGGGGTTCACAGTTCTTTCCTGCCGTCTGTGAATCAGTGGGTTTTAACCAAGACTAAGTTTTATCTCTGCTACAGAGTATTTCTGTGTGGAAATTAATCATTTTATGGCAAATATTGTATTCAAAATCTAGTTTAAAATACTCACATATACATTAAAAATTAAAAGGTATTACATTAAATGTTATTTATAGAATGCTTTTGATGCAGGTGTTATTTAATTGTTAGACACACTAAGTCCGCATATCAAAAACAGGTTTTAAAATACGATCTATTTATGAAATGTAACCGACTAGCATTGAAAGAAAGAATTCTCACTCCTCTATCTATTTGTTGATATCTACTATAACCATTGTATTTACCACCATTTTATAAAACCAACAGACACAAAATTTTATGCTTGGATCATTACAGTAATTTAAGAGGAATGATTGCTCAATTTTCACCTACACAAGTACTGTTTATCACCACTTAGTCATTTGGACTCAAAGGATATTGTCTGATGGTGATTCAATGAAAAGAAATTGTTTAGGAATGATTATGCCACATAAAAAAGCAGGAGGGTGAGAACAAGAGAGAGGGTGTTCTCATCAAGAATCAGGGGGTAGCCGTGTTAGTCTGTATCTACAAAAACAACAAGGAGTCTGGTGGCACCTTAAAGACTAACAGATACAAAAACAACAAGGAGTCTGGTGGCACCTTAAAGACTAACAGATCTGCTAGTCTTTAAGGTGCCACCAGACTCCTTGTTGTTCTCATCAAGAGTTACTTTTCATTGCTTAGGGTTAAAGTAAGTGTGAATATACACTGTGTGCCTCTAATCCTTTGGAAGTGTCAAACTCTCTGGAATTTGCCATAAGAGGTGTCAATATTTCCTCTAATGGTGAGCATACATTGATGAACCCTCTCTTCACTTAAAACCTCAAACAGTCCAAGGATCAAAAATGTTTCTGATTCAGGGCAAAAGTTTTCTGGTCCAAAATACAGATTGCTCTGGTAGTATTTCTAGTCATAGCCGTGTACAAAATGTTGGACTTTAAACTTATTTCAATATTTTTATTATTGAATATTTACTGTGTAAAACCTCAATATCTGTACTTCTGCTTTGGTACTGATTACTGTTGCCACTGCTGTTGAGCCTCTACTGATATTTGCACCTTAAAGAAGCTGACTGGAGACCCTGCGGAGCTGAAGAAACTATGTATAAATATTAACTTTATTTTAAGTTTTGTGAGACAATTGTGAAATGTTACACATTAATATTCAACAGCCAAAGTTTAGGAATTCTGCAAATTAACCTTGCTTCCTCTGCCTTCCCTCGGCTCTCAGTATCCTGCAGAGTTCAGAAGCTCTGCAGGGTCCCTATTGCCTCATCTCACTCCTCCAAGTCAGCTCCTCACTGTTTCTCCTATGAGCACTAATAGGTCTGTAGGGAGGCAACGTCCATAGGCATCTTATGAGAGCTATCTAGGGGTCTGTCTGATGAGAGCTTTTTAGATTTTACATTGGGGATGCTTGGGACGCTGCATAACTTTTAAATGCTAAGGGACACTACGAAATGGATTGCCCAGGACACGGCTGAACTGCTTCAGGCTTTACAAACTAGGGCTCCAATTCAGCAAAGCATTTAAACACATGCTTAACTTTAAGCATATGCTTACATCCCAAATCCCTTAAGTATGTGCTTAACTGGAGTCTAAAGCAATTTGTCTGCAAAACGGCTTAGTACTTCAGTGCAGAAAATTAAGAGTTTGCGTTCACCAGGCGAATACAAAACTGATCCAGTAGTTTTCAACTGTCAATGTCTCTCAATACGGAGAAAGCTTTATAAGATATCTTCTGTGACAAGAGAATAGAGTGACAAACTACTCGAATAACTGATGAAAACTAAATGAAGAAAGCTAGTACCTCATAATTTTGCTAAGCAGCAGCATAGTGAAATTAACAAGACTCCTGTCAGTTTGCTTATGATATTCAGAACTTTGCAGAGAGCAGTGAGACTACCAGGAATCATGTCACTTTCACACTGATGCTGATTCCTTGGAAAGCTAGAAGCAGAAACAGAAAACATGGGAGTTACTCACCTAGGGCTTGATTCAGTGCACAGTGGCCAAACTCCCACTGACTCCAATTGTGCAGGATTGGGTCTTTGACCAAAAAAACAAGTGCTGTGGAGAGGTAGTGAATGAGAGAGAGAGAAACTCTCTGGATTGCACTTACAGAACTCTGCACCAACAAAGAATTTTAAAACATTTAACTACCACCAATCTGTAACTCCTAGAGCTGGGGAAACTGAGGCACTGAGTGCTTAAGTGATTCATCCAACATCATACAGACTGTGGCAGATACCGAAACTGAAGGCAAATTTTCCAATTCACAGGATTCTACTGCAGACTGAGAATGACAAATTTTAGAATTTAATTGTCAAACCCTGCGGTAGGTGGAAAAAAATGCTTCTGGGCTGATTCACTGAAAATTGCACAGCAGAATTATAAACCTCTGGAAGACAATGATGGAAATAGACTATACCAGCATCAATGGGTACAGCTTCAAAAGTTAAAGATCTGTTTCCTGTTATGGACCCTCAAAGCCGGCAGTGGATGATCTCTCTCAAAAGTTATGTTAACACAGGAAATTACTCTATTTTCCTACTCTACTTCACATATCTTTAAGGGATTTTTTTTTTTTTTTTTAGGGAAAGTCAATGGTATTTTCTTACTTTGTAAACCTTTAGGAATTTAAACCTACATACATATTCTGAATATATTGTTCAATGGTGTAATGCAGCATTACAATGTCCTAATTATTAATTATTTGTATTTTAATACTTCAGATTAAGTCACATTACACTTCATTTCAAATTAAAAGTTAAAAAAAAAAAAAACACCAAAAATTCAGCAGCAAATATCCATTTAAAGCTCTTTGGCATCGGCAATATTGATGCTTCTGCAGCAGTCTGTGAAGACTGTGCCAGAAAAATATGATTTCCAGAAGATGAGGATTAAAACAGGTATCTGGTTTTGCAGAATATATGGAATTATACATACATCTGAGTTCAAGACAGAAGTTATTATCGTACTGGGGTTCTCATACTTTGTGTTCCCGTGGTGCTACTCAGTTTTAACACTGATCCATAAAGTAAATTAAATCCAAACTGGACTCAAGCTCCCACTGTGATCACTAAAGCATTCTATAACAGTCCCTCTCTCAGGAAAATCCCAGCAGTTAAGACTAGAAAGAACCTTTGCTGCACCCACTCACCCAACACACCAGCTACATGCAGAAACTCAGGGAAGAATATATGCTTAGTAGATACATTCTATCAAGATGTTCATCACTCTATATGCTTAGTAGATACATTCTATCAAGATGATGTTCATCACTCCACCTAACAGCCAATAATTGGGCTGTAAGAGAGAGAGAGTGTGTGTGTGTGTCTCTCTCTCTCTCTCTCCCAGGGATATTAAATCAATTCCCTTACCAAGGACAATGAGTGGGGTAACTGTGCTATTCCCTATACAAACACATATGATTACCCTGTGCTTGCTCCCCCAAAAAATAATAATCTAGGAAGACAAGTAACAAAAGAAGGGTAAGGGAGAGGGACACTATAAGGGAGAGAGGCAACAAAGTGCTGGAAAAAGGAGAACTGGTAGAGGACATTTACCTGGGCTTCATCTAAGGCTTCTTCAGAATGCCCCATAAGAGGCCACTAAGGGTACATCTCCACTGCAAAAAAACCCAAACAAACAAAAAACCACCCCTCCAACCCCCCACCCCCACTGCCGTGAGTCTCAGAACCTGCGTGAACTGATTCAAGCTCATGCTATGGGGAAAAAAATATCAGTATACATGTTCTCACTCAGGTGGAAGCCTGGGCTCTCCGAACGACCCCAACTTGCCAGGTTTTAGAGCCCAGGCTCCAGCTCAAGTGGGAACATCTATACTGCTAGCTTTAGTCTCATAGCACAAGCCCTGCAAACCCCAGTCAGTTGACCTGGCTCTGAGACTCGCTGCTGTGGTGGGTTTTTTGGGTGTGTGGCCGAGCCCTAAGAAAACTAAGTAGTCATACACAAATTTTGGTGCTGGATTAGAAAACAAAGAACAGGGATGAATGGCCAGTTTCTAATATGGCAAAAGGTTTACAGTGAATTGACCCAAGTACTGGTACTATTTAATATTTAATTAAATAACTATGGAAAAGAGGGGTTAGCCACAACTATGAAAAATTAATGAAGTGGAGAACTTCAGGGGGATGTTACAAAGCTATACAATAGGGCAACATGATGATGGCATATTAAATTTAGTATACACAAGTAATGCACACTGCAAGGAACATTTTATCCTATTGATAGAGTCTAAAGTAAATGTAACCACTAAGGACAGATCCTAAGGTGTAACTGTGGAGAACTCAATGAAAAAAGAGAATGTTCTGCAGTGTTCCATTTAATATTCATGAAAATTAAGGGCTTCCTCCTCCTGAGTCCTCATTCTTCTTCATCTCGTAGTTAAGTCATAATCCTATATTTATAACATTGCAATCTTTTGCCATAGAAATGATTGCAAAATCACAAATAAGGCAGCATGGCAACTACAGGATGAAATAAGAAAATGGGTTAGGAAGGAGCAAAATCCAGTTTAAGCAGAAATAACTTCAACAATTAGCAAATCTGATAAGAACAATTATGAAAAGAGCAAAAGGACTGAATTTATGTTATAATTTTCATCTATTTAAAACATTTTTTTAAACATAATCAAGTCCCCTCTTAGACATTAACCTTCAAGGCACTTTACAACTCTGGCCCTTCCCTAGTGATCCACTTTTGATATAGGTTGCCTACTGTTTACCTGCTTGCCCTTTTGTCCCATGAACATCTTTGGACTTTCTTCCATTTCACCTCTTATGCTTGGAACGCCTTCCATTAAATTAACCGAAAGGCTACTTACTGACCTCTCCTTCAAAATATTTCTCAGGAGCCACTTCTGCTCACATGTTGCTGATCTTCATAAATTGTAAGCTACTGAAGGCAGGAATCACGTGCACCTTTATGAAGTGGGTTCTAGCCCACAAAAGCTTATGCCCAAATAAATTTGTTAGTCTCTAAGGTGCCACAAGGACTCCTTGTTGTTTTTGCTGATACAGACTAACACAGCTACCACTCTGAAACCTGTCTTTATGCTTGTGTAGCATCCCACACAATCCAAATCAGGGCTGCTAGGAGCTACCAAGATATCCACGTTAAACAAGAATAATGACAATATTACAGCTATAAAGTATGGATCTCGTTTATTTGCTTTCAACAGATCTATTTGCAGGTTCTGTTTATGAAAGCAGATTCTGATCCCATAAGGACTTTGACACATTATTTAAAAGTAGTAAAAAGAGACAAAAAGTAGATAAAATGCATTGAATATATTAAAAACAATATATACAAAGGAAAGGAAATGTTGAGTGGAGAATGAACCTCTGAACATACCCCATTCGACTGAGCTTAATTACTAAGTGATTTTTCAGTCATATGTTATTAACTGAGGGCTGGTCTACACTAAGTTACATCGGCACAGCGACATCTCTGAGGGGTGTGAAAAAGCCATACCCATGAGAAATGTAGCTATACCAACCTAACCTCCAGTGTGGACAGCACTAGGCTGATGAAATAATTCTTCTGTTGACCTAGCTATCGCCTCTTGAGGAAGTGGATTACCTATGCCAGTGGGAAAACCCCTCCTGTTGGCATAGGTAGTGTCTACACTGAAGTGCAACTGTGGTGCAACTACAGCGTGGCAACTGTGTCACTGTAGTGTTTCAAGTGTAGACAAGCGTTTAGTGTAACTGTTTGTTTTTGTGTACATAAAGCACTACAGTAAAGAACATTCAACTGGTTATGAGGAAAACAAGGACATTTGCCATTAAGAATGACGTGATATAAGACACGCTCTCCAACATTAATGCACAATGGAGTGCTTAAAGGAGCAGATAAAGAGGTATCCCGAATGAGTATAGGTTTTTAAAGAAAAATGCATCTTTTCATTCCACTTAACTTCTTTGCTGCTATTGGTTTGTTAAAACATTAACATTCTGTTAATGACTTTGGATTGGAAAAAATATGTGTTATATATTATACAGATACATAAATGCCCTCAAAAATCTACATAGGCAGAGATTTTAGAATAGAATCTAAGTATACATAGCAGGTTCATTATATGATTTAAGTAAATCTGATTATTAATTGTCATGATAATTAAAAATCTCAGTAAATTATTCTAATATTTAGTAAAAAAATTTAAGATGAAATTAAGTTCTTAATCTTAACACAAAGGGGCATCTTAAAAATGTAAACTTCCATTCTTCTGAAATCAAGTAACATAAATAACAAAACCGCAATTTAAGAAGTAAACTTCTATGAAAAGTTTCAGCACAAAGTGAATTCTGATGGCCTGAAAAAGCAGAGTTTATAAGAAAAAAAGGATGGCATTATAACCCCCATATGAAACCGAAGCACAAAATTGTATGAAGCATTCCAATTATGGAGTTGAAACACTCAAATCAAAACACAGTTTAAAAATAAAAGCAAAGTAAAAGTAATTAGGGGATAGGAAGTACTTCCTCTCCATTGATGCTTTTACACAAGAATCCATTACTGAATAACATGAAATGTGAACAGACTGTTTCCCTATCTAGGAGATAAAAAGTTAGCATTTTCACTGGACTGAATCTGCATTTACTGAGGCTACAAACTATTATTCTTTCAGGTTCTAAATGTAGGCCACTGAAAATCTCATGTAAGATTTTAAAAGGAACTTCATATCGGGAAAATAACCTTAGTCGTTAAATGGCTTTCAGATTTTTGGTCACCCTTCCTTCATAAGGTCATGTCAAGTGGTTCTACTGCATTCTTTTGTCTAAAGCCATTTCACAAAGAATCCCTAGGAAAAGAAGCATGATCCAACAAGCTGCACTAGACCATCTTAAACAAAGAAAAGCCCTACAGAATGACACCAGGAAGATCCCAGAGAAACCAGGCAACTTTCCTTGGTTTCAATTAGAGTGCTTTGGTGATTAACATTGTATTTTAATCTACACTGCAATAACATGTACGGGGAAGTTATTTACTAGTAAATTACCAGCTGTCAAAAGTATACTAGAAAGTTATAGACAGATTGCATTTGCCAAATTTAGGAAACGATTCATGCCATTGCCAAAAACTACACTATGACTGGTGCAAACACAGGACATCTGCTTCTTATTAGTCCCTCCTAGATTTATTCTGGTATTTTGGGGCTACTTTTAAACTACACGTTTTACAATGACATTATTAGAACCTCGGTTTGTATTTAGTTTGCTGTAATCATTTAAACAAACGCCTGTTAACTAAAAAGGTACCCTGAGCCTTTGTTAACCATTAATTTGCACTCACCTTAGCTTCTCTTCATGTAACCCATGAAGTCCCAAACTATCAGGGCGATCCCGTCTCCTCCTGTACAGACCAGAATATGATAACTCTTTCAGCTGCAATGCAGTCATATTTCTCTACCCACAGGGTTTTTTTAAGTTTCTGTTGAGTAGTGTGGCTGCCAAGATGCCTGGAGAGAATATGCTCAGCAGCGGGTCTGCACACCTGCACTCGTCAGAGTTACAAATCTCTCAGCACAGGCAGTTGCTGTACTGCTTCCTGTTTCTCAAAGGTACACACCCTTCAGAAGGGCACTACATTTCCTTTATCACACCTAAGGGATGCCTGTGGCAAGCCTACCAGGTTCCATGAAGGTTTGTTGGAAATTAAAGCTTAAGTGCCCAGTCATCATGAACAAATTTACAATTTATTATGCAAACTAGTCAACTGTCCTTATGCCTCTTGGAATTAGCTAAAAATCTCATGAGCAATTATCTCTTCCATACCATTATTTATAACAAAAGGAGACCCATTAGCACTATAAAATCCAAAGTTACTCAAGCATGTAAGCAAACCAAAATATTGGAGGTTAATCCAATAAACTGAGCGGCAAGAGGACCTACAAGAACTTCCACATCCAGCATTCAAACATTCTCTTATAAACCCAGGTGACTAATGCTACCAATACAAAAACACTTTTCCTCCAAAACTCTAAAAATGAAAACAATATTCATCAATAATTTTCTGCTCTTAACTATCAAAAGGACTGCCACTCTGGCATTTGTCTATTTTTCAATGGTGCAAGGTCCTGTGGAGACTATAAAACATGAATGATAAAGTTAAAAGTTTCCTGTAACACAGGAAGGTGACCAAGCTGCATGTCTCGTTTGAACTGGTAATGAAAACTATACACTTGAATTTTAAAATAGGTTTAAACAGAACTGAATGTTTTTCAAAAAATAATTTTAAGCTTGGCACATGTATACAGACTCTTATCCAGGTTTATTTCTAGGGAGAAATTATATATGAACCTAATTCAGTTTTTATTTTGTTAAATGTAAGTTTGATAAAATGAAATGAGGAAGCTAAAAAACCCAAACCTCATTTGATTACTTGCAAGAAACTTGTAAGACACTCTTTGACCTAGACAGGAAACACATGTCTATGTGGTATGAATTATACATTCAACTATCAGAGTGTTTGAATTGTAGTGGAACACACATAAAGGTTAAGTTCAAATTCTTACAATAATGAAATGTGCAAAGAATGCAAATTTTGGTTTTAAATATGTAGTATTGGATCTGTAGCTTCATACTAGTGAATTCTGTCAAGTTTATTAGATTATAAACAAGCATGGGAGCTTTATACAAGAATATTCTAAGAACAATTCAGTATAGAATGCCATATGGAGGATTTTAAAGAAAGGCATTATATGATAGACCTAAAAAAACTTAACATTTTCTTAGCAACCACACCACATAAACTTTAGTATATCCTGTAAGACTGAAAAAATCACGTATAAAACAAAATTATACATATTTGATTTTAAAGGACTGTACTGATTTAAAGATAGAAAAAGGCTGTACATCTCCACTCACCTAGAAATCACACCTGGAAAAATAAGAAAAGGAAAACAGTTTATGGTATTTGCCTAAACATGCTGCATTCCAGTTTCAAGTGCAATATTCAAGTAAACCCCCAATGCACAGCAGGATAAACTTAAACAGAATTAAGCAACACCTCCCTAAAGTCAGACATTAGTAGTTTCTAATGACTAGTTAATGCTCTTACAAATACCTGTTAAGTATGGTGATGACTGATACCCATAAAAGGGTAGTTTTTATAAACCATCACCAACGTCTTATAGCCCTTTAATTATTAAAGGACATCATCAGTACATGTCCAAACAAACAACTACAATGTACAAAGTGAACCGACGGATAGATATTATGTTATATAAAAACCTGTTTTGAATTAATAGCAATAAACTGAGCTATGGTAGTGACTGGAGAAGTAAGTAACAGAGGTTTTTTCAAAATACAGTAGTATCTGTTCAATTTAACCTTGCATTTTTCTTTTAAATGAGTGGCTCAAAATCTCATGGAGAAAATGCCATGCCCCTTTTTGATACATATAGTTTCTATTTAATTATGAAGAAAGACTGCTCCAAAACGCATAATGTCAACTCATGATTGTTTGCATAACAACTGCCAAGCAGTGTGAGCTTGCCAGGCAACAACTCAAGCCACAATGTTACGTGCCCACATCTGCCCCAAAGTGAAGTGGTTCCAAGATCAAATCGGTCACAGGACAGCACGCATAACAATTTAACAGATCCACACATGAACTTTGGAGAGATCATTCTTTTAATAAAGATTCTCTCATCACTGTAGGTAATCCACTGTTGGAATTATTAATATTTTAAATTATTAAGAACATAAGAACGGCCACACTGGGTCAGAGCAAAGGTCCATCTAGCCCAGTATCCTGTCTTCCAACAGTGGCCAATGCCAGGTGCCCCAGAGGGAATGAACAGAACAGGTATTCATCAAGTGATCCATCCCCTATTGCCCATTCCCCAGCTTCTGGCAAACAGAGGCTAGGGATGTCATCCCTGCCCATCCTGGCTAATAGCCAATTAATATTAATATGGGAAATCACCAAACACCATACATTCCTTTATTAAATCCAAAAACCAAATGGAATTTATACAATTGCTCTAAACATGCCTAAAAAGCCTAATAAGCAATTTACTACATCCAAACAGTAACAAAACATTTAAAAGCATTTGATCAAGATACTTACAAACAGGCTAAACCCAGACATGCTTAGACCCAGGTAGGTATTAGCAATGAACCCTTTAAGAGTTTACTTTTTATACCCTTTAACAAACAAGTGATGTCACTGCCATTTATTGACTTCAGCTAAAAAACAATTGGAGACAGTTCACACTTATTTCCAGTCTTAATCCAGAAAAGATTTACAACGTCCTTTCTCCCCAAGGCCTTTCCTCCTCTCCTTGCTGTCCAACTGTTTTCCTGTTGCACCTGAGTTCACACAGGCTTTAACACTGGTGTGTGGGTTGGGGAAGGGCTATGTTGCCTCATTTTAAGACAGATTTTTGTGTGTGATTTCAAACCATCTGCAGTCAGCCCTTTCAGTCAGAGGCCTTCTTTTTAGAAACTTCCCCTTATTTCATTATTCTTTTCACCGGACATCCT
Source organism: Emys orbicularis (assembly GCF_028017835.1). Taxonomy (NCBI): domain Eukaryota; kingdom Metazoa; phylum Chordata; order Testudines; family Emydidae; genus Emys; species Emys orbicularis. Next base: position 254,594,281 of record NC_088683.1, on the reverse strand, counting down.
CTCTACTTCATTTCTTTTGGCATATAACATTATTTCCAAGGCCTTCCTTCTACTTGCTAGTCAGGGCCTTTCTTCACAACACACATATATTTCCTTAACCAAACAAACTCATTTAGTTCTTTAATTTTATACTAATCCTACATGCACCTCCCCAGAAGGCAGTAGAAAGGTCGATGGAAGAATTCTTCCATCTACCTAGCACTGTCTACACCTGGGATTTAGGTCGTCTTAACTATGCTGCTCAGGGATATGGATTTTTCACACCCCTGACCGACTTAGTTAAACCAACCTAATTTTCTAGTGTAGACCAGGCCCAGGATACTTCTTGTTTGGTACGGTTCTTGAAATCACTTCCACCCCATCAGATTGTTTACTGGCTTCTTTTAGCACTTGAACTTGGGGAGGATCTAAGCCAGGGGTCGGCAACCTTCAGCGCGCAGCCCATCAGAGTAATCCACTGGCAGGCCGCGAGACGTTTTGTTTACATTGACCGTCCGCAGGCACAGCCCCCCGCAGCTCCCCTGATCTAAGTTGATCTGATTTCAATGGGAAAAGACATTTCATTAATAGAGTATATTTGGGGATGTGCCAGAAACTTTCTAAACAGAAAACTGAAACAAATTTCTTCCTTTTCTCCTAACACCTGGTTTAAGATCATATAAAAGTTGAGTGGTTCAATTTGAAATCTGCTCATCATACCACTGGATCTGTGCTATGTACAACTCAAAAACTGAAACACTGCAGATAACATGTGGAACAGTACCTTGCAGGAGGCACTACAGGAAATGCAGACACTCCTCTCCTGAGTTGCGCAGATGTTTCTAGACATTCCTCTAGTTCTGTAGGAGACTCAATATGCTCACTTGGTACTACCCAGCCTCATTTTAATGTCTAGTCTCCATAGCTATTGTTTGTTTTACTCTTTTCTAAATAGGTTACCATTCTCTTTGCACTGGATTGGGCTACTTAGATTTTTCACATTCCATGAGAATTTTTCAGGATCAGATAACAGCCACTGTTGCTTGTCTTGTTACCATTGTCTTCTCGGCTCTCTATGAGCTGAGGGGTGAAAACTTTAACCTACCTTTAATCCCTTAGAATTTAGACTCCTCCTTCAGCATTCAATGCATTTCTCCCTAACCACAAAAAATAATAAGCACTGGTACTACAGCTGGACTGACCATCATAACAGTCTTAATATTGTCAACATATATCAGATCAAAATATTCAACTGAGCCTTTACTAACAGAAAATCGAACCCTAATGATTCAGAAAAGAGAACCTATGTAATCCTTTATTTTGTCCCAAATCAAAATCCATTACAACTATACTACAAGATATAAAGACCATATTAGACAACTTATGAGCTAAAAGTTCAGCACACAATTAAGTATTTACAGGATCGGTGTCCTGTCTCAACTAATGCTGTGAAGGTGACTGTAACAGTTCTATATATTTTGCAAGACATAGGTTGTTTCTAAAACAGGGGATAAGAAACACTTTCAGTATGCTTAAAGGAGCTTGAGTTGCAGTAAGAGAAGCTAAAAGAGCTGAAATTTAACTCAGGTTGAGAGTTTGGAATACTAAAAACCCTAAATATTCGTAGATTTAAAGTTTTCCATGAGTTCTAATTTATGGTGAATAAGTATGTCATCATTGATAAGAGCTACAGCTAAAGCTTTGGTGCTATCATTCTGCACAGAGAAAACTCTTAATCTTATCAGTCGCACTATTTTTCCTTCTACTCATATAGCACATTTAAATAAAATTATAAATTTAGAGCAAACAGTCTATTCTGTTTGAAAATTATTTTTTACCATCCCCAATGAGACATTAAGAGTGGAATGTGTTGAAGAATCAGAATCACATTACTGCCTTTATCATTCAACTGCTTCTAAAGGAGATAAAGCTAAAGGTGATCATGGAGGGAACAAAGGAAAATAACATAACCTCAGCTTGCTTGCAGTCTGATCAGTGAATGGAGAGAAATGCATACAAACTTTACCCTCTCTTCCCTTTCAGACCCTTCTTTAAAGGGGGGAGGGGGGAGTACGCAGAGAGATAGAAGGCTTTCCTTAAAGCCAAGAAAATTACAAGATTAGAGCCAATTAATCTCTCTCAAAAAAGAGAAGCACTTATCTAGAAAATGGTAATCATGGCACAAGGTTCTGAAAGAATAACAAGAGAAATCTCTACAACTGAAAAATCAAGAAGAGGGAAAGATACAACTCCCCTCCCAAATTATATATATATAGTTCAAACTCTGCTGCCCTTCACCCGGGTAAACAAGCATCTGCCCCTTCCTCTTTAAAGGCCAAGGAATTTTTGACATTCCAGTTCCTGTTTGCTCGGTGTGGATACCTCACATCGCATCTTCCCAGCTGACCATGATGGCTCCACGTGGCAAACGCTCTCCTGCTTGGACCACTGCAGTGCTGTTGGATCTGCTGAGTATATGGGGAGAGGAGACTGTCCAGGCTCAGCTTCGCTCCAGCCATAGGAACTTCGATACCCACGGGCAGATTTCTCTTGCTTTGTGTGATAAGGGCTATGAATGAGACATGGTGCAGGTGCAGGTGCAGAGTGAAGATAAAGGAGCTGAGGCAGGCATACCAGAAGGCCATGGAGGCAAACCATCGCTCCAGCACTGCACCCAAAAGCTGCTGCTTCTATAAGGAGCTGGACGCCATCCTTGACGGTGACCCCACCTCCACGGCCAAGAGCCCCACGGATACCTCAGCAGGGCTGGAGGCAGCAGACAGCGGACTTAACCCCAAGGACAAAGTCATGGACAGGGAGGTGCCCTGGTGCACAATGCATCCTTATGGCTTAACCCCTTCCTGTCTGCGCTGTAGCTGGGGGACAGGAGACAGCTCGGTTATGTTGGTGGCCAGCAGCAGCCTGGAGATATTAGCTGTGTTTCGGCACTGTGCGGGCAGGAAGGGACAAGCTGTTTCCAGCCACAGGAGAGTGGGCAGGCGGGGAGGAAGGAAAGAGATGAGCTCTGCAAAGACACGGGCCAAGTCATCCATCTCCACCCACTCCTCTGCGGCTGGAAGCAGCTCCCATCCCTTCCAAAAGGCTGCTGCTGGCCACATTCTGGTGTGAACCCTGGCATAAATTGGGGGGGTGGGGGGATGTGACCCTGCGTGCCCCCCCGTGTGTTGCCTTGGGAAGATGTGGCACCAGGTACCAGGAGAGGCGGGTCCATCCCAGGGGCCCAGCCAGGCATGGAAGGTGGAGAGCGCCGGGTGGGAGGGTTGGTCGGTCAGTCCCTCCCACCCCTGTGTGAGAGATGTGTACCGGAGTGTGTGTGTGTGTCACCTCTCCCTGTGTGTGTGTGGAGGGGGGTGGGGGGCCGTCACCCCTCCCCGTGTGAACCCTAAAGCCTTAAAGATAAGAAGGTAAATAAAAAGAATCCAATTACACAGTATTTCTTTTTACAGGGACTCAATCAACTTGATGTTAATTTGAACATTTGTACTGCATAGTTCTGATTGACTGCCGCTTGAATACAAGTAATTTTACCAGATGTCCCGTATTCAGCATAGGGAAATATAGTCACCCTACATATTAGTATACTTAACATGGGCTTTACAGCATCTCCCCCTACTGGCTAAGTATCACCTTGGTTCTCCTTCACCATTTCTTATTACACACCCGAGTTGAATAAAGTTCAACTCATATTTTTACAATTCAGAAGATGCTGATATTCACCCTCTTCCCCCATGCAAAGACAGAGTCTGTGAGAATATCATTTGCTTTCAGGGTGTAGATGGGGACAAAAGACAGAGAGGCAGGGAAGGGTAAACCAGTGGTTAAACATGCAGGGTGGGGCCTGACTAAAGGGTAACAATGGTAGTCAGTCAATGAAAAATGTCTAGTAGATGGACAAAATCTGTGTGATAAGTGGAAAAGTGCCACGTGCCATGGAATTAGTCAGTTTTATCTTGCCATTTATAATGAGATTTCTTATGAGGGTAATTTGCCCAGAAAACCAAGACTAGAAAGTCTTTGTAGGTGACAGTTATGCAGAGTGGCCGCTCTTACCCTGACCAGGATTTTAATTATAAGTATTGTAGCATTTGCTGTAAATATTCTGTCAAAACTCCATCCTCACATCCCTGAGCAGAGCAAGTACTAGCAATATTGGAAAGGGCTCATCAAGCAAGTATTTTTTGAATTTGAATAATACAATATTTCCCATGGGGAGTTTTAGGATGTGCCTATTCTCTCCTAGTGATCATTGATTTTAATGTTGTTTTTACTATTATATTCCATTGTTCCTGGTTTGTTTGTGTAAGGAGGTCCGCCCTCCCCCTTTTTTTTTGTTATATCTTTCTTTTTGAGCAGCCAATTCAAGACCCGGTCACTATATTTTTGCATTTTTTGGTTGCACTTGTCTTGGTAACCTTTGAATATTTTAGCACACATTTTTTATTCCAGATAAAAAGACCCTTGCACTTGGAAGGTACCATACCATCTTTCACTTTTTTGGCTCCTCGGAAACACATGTTTTAACCTAGTTCATATTAGGGTCTCTTTCAGTTGCTCAATTTTTACACTGTTGACCCTTCTGATTTTATTTCACTAATCCCCCGGCCTCTTGGGGTACTGTTACTATGGTAAAAAGAAGAAGAAAAAGAAGAGACCTGAAGAAGAGCTCTGTGTAAGCTCAAAAGCTTGTCTCTTTCCCCAGTAGAAGTTGGTCCAATAAAACATATTATTTCAGCCACCTGGTATCTAGAAAAAGAAAAACCTTTTAGGCCTTCTTTAATCCGTAAATCAAAGAAAAAGAAAAAAGGGAAATAAGCCTAATTACATTTTTCCTTTCCAGATCACCTTTAAAAAGTATGAAATTTATAGTTTAAGGCTTCTTGAATTTGGAAAAGCCAGTGTACTGTCTATTGAAGATTATGCACAGCGTACGTGCTTATGTAGTTTGCATGTGCACACAGCACATTCTTTTTATTTTGCTACGTGTTAATTTTCAGTCACTCAACATTTCGTCATTTGTTTTTAAAATTCAAACTTAACAAAAGCGATAATACTAATTGAAAACAATATACATGACAAACTGGAAGTTTTAGAAATGAGCTATCACATGTTCTTTTTCTGCAATAACTAGATAATTAACAAACAAAAAATCCCAGATTTTTACGCAACTATGTAAAAGAAGTCACCTTAGGAGTAAGAACAAACAAAAATGTTATCAAAATTCTTCCTGAGGTGACATATTTCAAGCACCTGAAAAATAGATTACTAAAAACAATGGAACAGAATGGCCATCTCAATGGTAAAAAACCACCCTTTTCTAAAGATTCATCTGCACTAGGAAAATGACCCATTTTGAACAATGACTGTTAGCAACTGGCTTTCAAATCATGTTGAAATGCTTCTACAAAGGGGAGACAAAATCCTTGTCAGCCCCACAGAAATTATGATTCCAGGTCTCAGTTATGCTTTCTGGAATGGTTCTAAAAACGCCCCTCTTCCCCCTATGCCCAACCTACACTAGCAGTTACACCATTCTTATACCAGTTAAGAAGGAATCATTGTCAGTAACAGGTCATTTTCCTTGGTGTATGTGAATCCTTAGTTCCACAAGACAGAACAAAGACAAAATATTTCTCCTAAAAACACTTACACAAAATAGCAGCAACAAGAACACAGGGACCATCACATCAATTTTAAGATGACTGAAAATGGAATAAATGACTAAATTCAAAGCTATATGATCTGTGCCATTAGGTTTTAACCACAGTAAAAGCCAGCAAGCTGACATTAATTTTTCAATTCCAAAATCCCCATAGCAATGTTTATGTTAGTTCCCATATATGGTTGCTGTTTATAAGAAACACTTAAACTGACTATAAGACAGTATATCTGTATAAGGTATCAAGCTTGTAGCCTTGAAGATAATTTAACGCATATGGATACAGACGCCAAAGCCAGCCCCTGAAGGATCAAAGCCTGAAGAAGCTAGTACTTACAGTGTGTAGACTTGCCAACAGAAGAATTGCCCAAGTAATCTTTCCCATATATAGCTTTACCCTGAACATTCAGCATTTGCGTATTTCTCTCGTGGTTATTACTGGTGGTAATGATAAAAAACAATGTGACTTAGCAAACCACTTCCTACTTTTGGCCATTAAAGCATCTCACACAGCAAACCAATAGAAGGAGTTCACTAAACTCCACACTCCAGCTCCTGCCATGGCAAACCGCAACCCTAAGGCCATCACGGCAGAGCAGAAAGAAAAAACTTGCCCCCTCAGAAAAGGGGACTAAATTCAAGTGCCCTCCCAATATTTTAAAACAATGTAAGCAAAAAGGCCTGCTCTTGGAAGGGGAATTACACAATAGAGGGAGGGAATGAAGAGCAGAAAAATAGATGGTAAGTGTTGTGTGTGTCAGCCAAACACTATACACTTAAATATATACATTTATTTTAACATAATTACATGACATGAAAGACTAACCGCTTTAGTCACCATAAGTAGTAAACAACAATAAGCAGGCACCCAACCTTTGGCAGCTAACAGGCCTGGTGAATACAGAGCTTCCCCTCCTTATCCATGTGCCAGAGCTAGGAAGCCCCTTTACACTGTTCTCCTGGTTGTTGACAAAGGAAGCAGCAGATCCTTTACCTTACCTTAATGGAGGGAGTCAGCTTCACTTTTCTGCCCCATCTCCTAGAAAACTGCCCCTTTTGCTGGCAAAACTGCCCCTTTTGCTGGCAAAACTGCCCCTCTTGCTGGCAGCCTCATCAGAGACAAAGAATACAGTGGGTACAGAGACTGAACTACGTTCTAATTCCTGGGCAGGAAGGAAGGGCATTGGCAGGACATCGTGGGGGATCTGGCATGAAAAAGGGTTGTGCTGCACCTGTTCTATGGACAAACAGGGCACTCAATTTGCCTTTTTGAAAGATGTCTGAAAATGCGGCATGTGACTTTAAAGTGATTGAGCGGTTCTCTATTAACAAGCGAAAGAACTAATACTCTCTCTCAGGATTCAGAACATTTGCTTGCCTTTAGCATGCAATCAAAGTAGCATTGCTCTCATTAGCAGCATTGGAGCAGTGTACTCTTAGGCCTGGTCTACACTAGGCTTTTATGTCGAATTTAGCGCCGTTACATCGAATTAACCCTGCACCCGTCCACACCATGAAGCTATTTAGTTCGACATAGAGCTCTCTTAAATTCGACTTCTGTACTCCTCCAAAACGAGAGGAGTAGCGCTAAATTTGAAATGGCCATATCGAATTAGGCTAGGTGTGGATGGAAATCGACGGTAATAGCTCCGGGAGCTATCCCACAGTGCACCACTCTGTTGACGCTCTGGACAGCAGTCCGAGCTCGGATGCTCTGACCAGCCACACAGGAAAAGCCCCGGGAAAATTTGAATTCCTTTTCCTCTCTGGGCAGTTTGAATCTCAGTTCCTGTTTGGACATCGTGGCGAGCTCAGCAGCACTGGCAACGATGCAGAGCTCTCCAGCAGAGATGGCCGTGCAATCTAATAGAAGGAGGGCCGCAGCATGGACTGATAGGGAAGTCTTGGATCTTATCGCTGTGTGGGGTGATGAGTCCGTGCTTTCAGAGCTGCGCTCCAAAAGACGGAATGCAAAGATCTACGAGAAGATCTCTAAAGCCATGGCAGAGAGAGGATACAGCCGGGATGCAACGCAGTGCCGCGTGAAAATCAAGGAGCTGAGACAAGGCTACCAAAAAACCAAAGAGGCAAACGGACGCTCCGGATCCCATCCCCACACATCCCGTTTCTACGAGGCACTGCATTCCATCCTAGGTGCGGCCGCCACCACTACCCCACCACTGACCGTGGACTCTGAGGATGGGATATTGTCCGCGGCAGGTTCCTCGTCGGACATGTTAGCGGACGGGGAAGATGAAGAAGGAGATGAGGAGGACGAGGCAGTCGACAGCGCTGGCACCGCTGATTTCCCCGACAGCCAGGAGCTCTTCATCACCCTTACCGAGATCCCCTACCAACCGTCCCCATCCCTTACCCCGGAGACAGAATCAGGGGAAGGATCAAGCAGTAAGTGCTTTAAATATCTAAACATTTATTTTTACAAGAACTGAAATATTTATAATATTAACAATGGCTTTTTCCTAAAGTGCTTAAACATGTAAACAATTATCTGCAAAAAAACTGGAATATTTACAATAGTAACAAAGGGTTTTTCATGATTTGTCTGCCTTAGGCTCTTCACAATTTAATCCCAAGTATTTAAAATTTTTTTTACAATGTCCGGTAAGTCATGATTATGCTGCCCAAGACGCTCCACTCTTTAGTCCCAGTGCACCTACGCGAAAATCCGGTCAATATGGCCGGGGATAGAGGCGAAATCCTCATAGGAGAACTCCTCGTAGGTCTCATGAAGGTACATTTCCAGCCTGTTCATCAGGTTCCTGGGTAGGGCGATCTTATTGGGCCCTCCGTGGTAGGACACGTTTCCGCGCCACGACACCATCAGGTACTCTGGTATCATTGCCCTGCAGAGCATGGCGGCAAACGGCCCTGGTTTCTGAAGGCTTTCTCGAAGCATCCTTTCCCTCTGGGACTCCGAGATCCTCAGCAGGGTGATGTCGCTCATGACGCCCTGCTTTGAATTAGGGAGGGGAATGTTAGTATTGGGACTGCTTTACAGCCACGCGGTGGAGGGAGAGGGGCAGCATACAGGGATCTTTCCCTGGGACAGCCGCGAGGGGGTGGGACAGGGGTATAGTTCATGCTGTCCTGATTGCTGGCAGCAGAGACTGGCATTGCTTTCAATGTGAAAGGAGGCCAGTGCTACTAGTACAGTGTTAAGCAGCCAGAAGTCTACGGCTTACCATGATTGCACGCTACAGAAGTTCAGGTGTCCTGCCACGCTTCTCAGATAACTGCAAGACCACTGCAAGACCCCAGGCACTGAAGGCGAGGGCGGAAAATTCGACCTTGTCCTGAGTGCGCATGTGAGAGGTGCAGTGCATGGTCTTGTTCACAGAGAAAGACTAGGTTCTTTGTACACAACTTCATTTATCTGTCTCAGGAATTCACTCCATTTTTCCCATTCACACAGACACATCTGCGACTGTCTCCCAACCCAGCCTGTCAGCTAGCGCGGATTAGGAGGAGGAAGAAGAAGACGCGGGAGGACATGTTCTCAGAACTAATGAGCTGCTCCCGAGCCCAGGCAGCCCAGCAGACACAGTGGAGGGAGAACTTGTCACAAATGCACCGAGCAGTCATGGAACGGGAGGAGAGGTGGCGTCAGGAGGACCAGCAGGCTACTGAAAAGCTGCTTGGACTACTGAGGGAGCAAACGGACACGCTCCGGCGCCTTGTGGATGTTCTGCAAGACCGGAGGCAGGAGGACAGAGCCCCGCTGCAGTCTATCTCTAACCGCCCTCCCCCGCCACCAAGTCCCACACCCCCCTCACCCAAAGTACAAAGAAGGAGGGGCGGCAAGGGCCGTTAAAACTTTCAGTCAACCCCTGCAGACTGCTCTAGCACTAGAAGGCTCTCATTCCCCACAATTTTAAAAGTCCTTTCCTACACACCTCACAGAAGCCCCCGTGCAAGTTTCAACCCCCACGTTTCATGTGTGGTTCATAATAAAATATTCGTTTCTGTTAATTACTGTTTCCATGATTTTCTTTTGGAGGACAGTCTGTCTGAAGGAGGGGAAGGGGCTTGGTAATTGGACAGGACAGTCACCTTTACCAGGGTACAGAGGCGGGGTCAGGTCCAGCATCAGGACACATACCCAGTGCAGTGACTAGTGACCCTGGTCAATCTGGGAGGTGGTTTTCATGTTCTGGGGGGGGGGGGGGGGTTGCTCTGTGACTTTGTGGCGGGGGAGGGCAGTTACAGATCTAATGCATCACAGAGCCGCGCAGCAGGGGAGCTGTAACCCTCCTCCCCCTGCCAGACAGTCACATAGCCGACACATACACGCTGTCCCGCCCAGGAGGGCTGGCAGGCTCTGTTGAAACAACCAGTCCACCACTGCGGAACCTGTCATTCCTGGAGTTTAGAAGCATCATTTGCATCACAACACTAAACCCACACTCCGCCACAGTCTGCATCCCAGGTTTAAAACATTCCCGCGAAAACAGTAATAAAGACAACGGTGTTCATTAACAAAACAGAACAGATTTTATTTTTTGGGAAGGGGGTGAAGGGGGTATGTAACTGGAGAGGATAGTCAACGGTAACTGGGTAAAGAAACGGTGGCAAGTTCAGCTTCTGTGTCCACAAACTTAAAATTCACTGGTGACCCTGCTCAGTCTGGAAACTGTCTTTCAAAGCCTCCCGGATGCACAGTGCGTCCCGCTGGGCTCTTCTAATCTCCCGGCTGTCTGGCTGGGAGTAATCAGCAGCCAGGCGATTTGCCTCAACCTCCCACCCCGCCATAAAGGTCTCCCCCTTGCTCTCACAGAGATTGTGGAGCACACAGCAAGCTGCTATAACAATGGGGCTATTGGTTTCGCTGAGATCACAGCGAGTCAGTAAGCTTCTCCATCTCCCCTTGAGACGGCCAAAAGCACACTCCACCACCATTCTGCACTTGCTCAGCCGGTAGTTGAACAGTTCTTTTTCTGTGTCCAGGGCGCCAGTATAGGGCTTCATGAGCCAGGGCATTAGCGGGTATGCTGGGTCCCCGAGGATCACTGTAGGCATCTCCACATCCCCAAGAGTTATTTTGTGGTCCGGGAAGTAAATACCTTCCTGCAGCCGTCTAAACAGACCAGAGTTCCTGAACACGCGAGCGTCATGAACCTTGCCCGGCCATCCAACGTTGATGTTAGTAAAACGTCCCTTATGGTCCACCAGTGCTTGCAGCACCATTGAAAAGTAGCCCTTTCGGTTGATGTACTGGCTGGCCTGGTGGTCCGGTCCCAGGATAGGGATGTGAGTCCCATCTATAGCCCCACCGCAGTTTGGGAATCCCATCGCGGCGAAGCCATCTATGATGGCCTGCGCGTTTCCCAGGGTCACTACCTTTGACAGCAGTACCTTCACGATTGCCTTGGCTACTTGCATCACAACAACCCCCACGGTAGATTTGCCCACGCCAAACTGGTTCGAGACTGACCGGTAGCTGTCCGGCGTTGCAAGCTTCCAGAGGGCTATGGCCACTCGCTTCTGGACAGTCAGGGCTGCTCGCATCCGGGTGTCCTTGCGCTTCAGGGCAGGGGACAGCAACTCACAAAGTTCGAGGAAAGTCCCCTTCCGCATGCGAAAGTTTCGCAGCCACTGGGATTCATCCCAGACCTGAAGCACTATGCGGTCCCACCAGTCCGTGCTTGTTTCACGGGCCCAGAATCGCCGTTCCACAGTATCCACAAGACCCATTGCCACCGTGATGTCCTCGGCACTGGGTGTCGTTGTTTCAGACAGGCGTGTGCTACTCTCGGAGTTCAGGTCCTCACCCCGCTGCCGTAGCCTCCTCGCCTCATTTCTCTCTATCTGCCTCTGGGAAAGGTCGATGATGAGCTGCGATGCGTTGACAACGGCCACAACTGCAGCGATGGTCGCAGCGGGATCCATGCTCGCAGTGCTGTGGCGTCCGCGCTGTCACTGAACAGAAAAGTGCGCGAACTGATTTCCCGCCGGCGCTTTCAGGGAGGGAGGGAGGGCGGTAGTGACGGACGGATGAGGACAGTTACCCAGAAGCACCCTCGACAATTTTTTTTACCCAGAAGGCAATGGCGGCTCGACCCAGAATTCCAATGGGCAGCGGGGACTGCGGGAACTGTGGGGTAGCTGCCCACAGTGCACCGCTTCCAATGTCGACGCTTGCCCCGTTAGTGTGGACTCACAAAGTCTCACAAAGTCGAATTACTGTCCTTAGTATGGACACACACGTTCGACTTTGTAATATCGATTCCACATATTCGATTTAACTAAAATCGAACTACTCTCGTAGTGTAGACATACCCTTAGACTAAGTCTACTCTGCACACCTCTTGTGGCAGCGTGTAGGGTACGTGTAGCTACATGCTGCACTGCAAAGCAAGCTGCATCCACACTGCAATGTGGAGCTACTCAGGTCAGTGAAAGGCTCTGGCATGGGGGAGAAGCAGTGGGGAAAAGTTTGGAACTTGCCAGAACTTTTCCCCACTTCCAGATCCTTTCCCCGCAGTAGGGAAAGACTCCAGTAGCAGGGAGGCAGAATACACTACATGCTAAAAACAGCAATGTAAATGGGGAGGCATGGCATGGGCAGGCAGAGAGCTCTGTAGAGTACATAACCACAGGGTTTAGGGGTGTCTTTAACTCTACTCATGTGACCCTAAGGGGCTCAGGGGTGCAGGCTCTGGGCGGCACTTACCTCAAGCAGCTCCCGGAAGCGGCGGTATGTCCTCCCTCCAGCTCCTACGCGGAGGCACGGCCAGGTGGTTCTGCGCGCTGCCCTGTCCACAGGCACCGCCCCCGCAGTTCCCATTGGCCACGGTTCCCAGCCAATGGGAGCTGCAGGGGCGGCACTTGGGGTGGGGGCCGTGTGTGGAGCCCCTGGCTGCCCTTACGTGTCGGAGCCAGAGGGTGGACTTCCCAGGAACCATGTGGCGCGGAGGCTAGCAGGGAGCCTGTCTTAGCCCCGCTGCACAGCGCCGCCAACCGGACAGTCAACGGCCCAATCAGCAGTGCTGACCGGAGCCACAAGGATCCCTTTTCGACCAGATGTTCCGGTTGAAAGCCGGTCTGTCTGTCTTAAAGCACTGTAAGCCCAATCAATGGAAGCTCCATTAGCATACTGGGTCAACAAAGAAGGAACACATGGGAGAATGAACCACAGGAGTGTCCCTGTCTCTAGGGAGAGACAATGAACTTTGGGGCATATTAGGCAAGGCAAGAAGATACTAGGGACGTAAATAGCGCTTGAAAACAGTAAACATTTCAACAATTAAAATTGTACTGGTTAAATGTTTAACCATTAGGCTCTGCTGCTGCCCCGCTCCCCCGGGGTCCCGGCTGCCGCCGCATGATCAGGGCTCTGCTGCTACCCCATGCAGAGCCCTGGGCATGGGGCCAGCAGCCGGGATCCTGGGGGCAGGGCCAGCAGCGAGCGGAGTCCCCCGCGTTGGGGGCCGGCAACCAGAACCCCAGGGGCGGGGGGCCTGCAGCAGATTTTAAACGTTAACCTGAATACCTTACCGATAAGACTGATGCTTATCGGTTAACCGGTAAACATTTTACATCCCTAGAAGAAACCCCTTTATCCTGTACCTGTGGAAGTAAAAGGGCTGTGCGATTACATTCATGAAAACAGGATCCCAACCTGGTTGGAAGCACTATAAAGGACATTTGGGTGAGAGAGACTTCCTTAGACTGGTTAGTCTGTTAAGTTTAATCTCTAGAAAGCCAGTTATGATTTTGTTTTATATGTAACCTTTCTGTTTCCATTATCCTTTCTCACTAGCTCTTAAATCTTAATCTTTGATAATAAACTTATGATTGTTTTCATTATAAATATAACTCAGTGCTGTGGTGTTCTACAAGAACAAATCCTGGATTGAACCATTCAAGTTGGTGTGTACGCTGTTCCTTTGGGGACAGCAAAGCTGGTATAACTGTGAGCATTCAGTGGAGAAGGGGCTGGACACTACAGGGAAACGCTTCAAAGGGGTTTGGGGTGCACCTATTGTTAAACTGCAAGGCAAAGTAAGGGCTGGCATAGCCCAGAGGAGAATGCTTGAGTGGCTAACAGGCTGGTGGTGTCAGGGCGCTGACAACCAATTAAGCACAAGCAATTCTCACTCTAGCTGGAGACAGAGGGATAACAAGGTGACTCTCAGTCTTGAGCACCCCAATAACTGTCACAACTTGCCTAAGCAGTGCCTCCCCGTTTACACTGCTATTCATACCTGTGCTGGGGGGCTAGCTATGTATGTACTCCACACACTACCAAAAGGAGTGTGCAGGTACACCCTTAGGCTACATCAGGGGTCAGCAATCTCTGGCACGCGGCTCGCCAGGGTAAGCACCCTGGCAGGCCGAGCTGGTTTGTTTACCTGCGGCGTACGCAGGTTCAGCCGATCGCGGCTCCCACTGGCTGTGGTTCACCGTTCCAGGCCAATGGGGGCGGCGGGAAGCGGCGCGGGCCGAGGGATGTGCTGGCCGCGGCTTCCCACCGCCCCCATTGGCCTGGAGCAGCGAACCGCGGCCAGTGGGAGTCGCGATCGGCTGAACCTGTGGATGCGGCAGGTATACAAACTGGCCTGGCCCGCCAGGGGGCTTACTCTGGCGGGCCAGAGGTTGCCGACCCCTGGGCTACATCTACACTTACAGCAGCGTGTAGAGTACAGACGCTGCAAGCCCAGCTAGCACAGGTATAAACAGCAGTGTAGACCATGAGGCACTTCTTAGGCAAATAAAGACATGTCAGGACCTTAGGGTATGTATCCTACCTCATGGCTCTTTATACACCAAAGCAGTGCCTATTTTTAGCAGTGTAGTGTCCCGCTGTCTTCCTGCTGCTGGAGCCTGTTACTGCCACATGTATATGACCCTACCAAATTCACAGTGCATTTTGGTCAATTTCAGTGTCATAGAATTTTTAAAAACATAAATTTAATGGTTTCAGATATTTAAATCTGAAATTTCACGGTGTTGTAACTGTAGGGGTCCTGATGCAAAGGGGGTAGTGGCAGGGAGGGGAGGTTGCAAGGTTATTGTAGGGGGGGTTGCGGTATTGCCACCCTTACTTCTGCACTGCTGCTGGTGGTAGCGCTGCCTTCAGAGCTGGGCCCTCAGCAAGCAGCTGCCACTCTCTGACTACCTGCTGTGAAGGTAGTGCAGAAGTAAGGGTGGCAATACCACGATCCCCCTATGTGATGGGGCGTCTGCCCCTCACTGGTATGTAAGGGGTTAAAACCACTCTGGTGACGTGCGGGAGGCAGCCAATAAGGAAAAGGATTGTAGTGCCAGCCAATTAGGGGAAGGTTCATTGGAAGAGCCAATCAGGGCCAGGCTGGCCCATATAAGAAGGGGCTGCTGAGCAAAGCAAGAGGACAGAGGAGTCACTCCCTGGCGTTCAAAGGAGGAGGACTAGTGGCTTAGAGGGCTGAAGCCCCATGGACAGAGCAGTGCTGGGCAGGGTCAGCAGAATATGAGAACGCTCCAAGCTGACGGCTGCCAAAGTGAGGCCCTGATACAAGGCAGAGGAGGTGCTGGGGCTGCGGGGAAGTGACCCAGAGAAGGAGACAGTGGAGTTGGAGGAGGGGTAGTATGTGGCTGCCAGCTATAGGGTTCCTGGGTGGGGGCCCAGAGTAGTGGGCGGGCCTGGACTGCCCCCACTGGTCACTGAGGGAAGTGGCCAGTACATGGGCTGCAGTCTGCCACTCAGACGAGTGGCTATAACCTGGACAGCAGATTGCCATTGAGGCAAGTGGTTGGACTGAGGACTGTCGGTCCCCCCGGAAGGGGGGAAAAGAACCAAGTGGGGCACAGCTGGAGGGCTGTGTCCAGAAGAGGATGACACGATCCGGGGAGCGACGCAGGTCCTGGACGCGGAGACAGGAGACACCACCTGAGGAGGGCGCACTAGCAACCCCAAGCTAATTCCCAAGACGGCCAGCAGGAGGCACCGCGGGGGAGAGTCACACTCCGTCACACCCTACAATAACCTTGCAACCCCCTTTTGGGTCAGGGCCCCCAGTTTGAGAAACGCTGGTCTCCCCCGTGAAATCTCTATAGTATAGGGTAAAAGTACACAAAAGACCAGATTTCACAACAGAGACAAGATTTCACGGTCCGTGATGTGTTTTTCACAGCTGTAATATGGTAGGGCCCTGCACATGTAGCTGTACACTGCAGTGTGGATGCAGTCTGCTTTTCACTGCGGTGTGTAGCTACAGGTACCCTATGCACAGCCACAAATGTAGACAAGGCCTTATTTTTGGGAATGGCTACAATTAGCAGATTAGGGTGAAAGCCATGGAGTTGTGGAGGTGAAAGGCTCTTAGGGATACTGGGCCAAATTCTGCCCTGACTTCCACAAGGTTGCACAAGGTGTAAATCAGAGCAGAATCTGGTTCCCAGCTCAGATTTTAATGGTAAGAGTATGGCTAAAATCCATGCAACTCTGCAAATGTCCCCAACAATACATCTTACTGGAAGCCTTTAAAAACAAGATTTTTATCTGTGGCTTTGCCAAAGAAATGAGGAAGCAGATACCGTTTTCACATTGCACAGCATCTGTGCATAAGTAGCTTGCCTCTTTTTAAATAGAGATTTATTCTTTTTCCTTGCAGAAGTATCTGTGCCCCTTGAAATATTTTTAAAAGACATATTCTCTTAGGCTATGTCTACACTACAGACCTTACAGCAGCACAGTTTTACCGCTTCAGCTACGCTGCTGTAAATTCTCCCATGTAGCCGCTCTGTGCTGTCGCCAGCATAATTAAACCACCCTCAACAAGCAGCAGTAGCTATGTCGGCAGGAGAGCATCTCTTTGCCAACATAGCGCTGTCCACTTTTGTTGGTGAAACTTATGCCAGTCAGGGGGGTGTTTCTTTTTCACACCCCTGACCAACAAAAGTTTTGCCGACAAAAGTGCTAGTGTAGACAAATCCTTAGTTGTGAATATTCAACTCCCATTAATGTTCATTAGCTACTCCAAAGCAATGAGGTAGTAAAAAACTCTGTAGAGTTTTTAAAAGAATCAGGAAGCTTTTTTTTTTAATCTGATAGTGCTTTGAAAATACTGAGTAACACACCAGCTTGCAATCCTACATTAGATTTTCCGAATTATTTTAAAGCCTTTTATAAGTACCCATTATAACATAACTAGTTTGATCAATTAAAAAAGAAGTTTAAAGGTAAGATTTTTTTTCCTGGAACACTTTTAATGACAACTTTGAATTTTCAAGATACCTTCTGAGTAATCTATTTATGGAAAAATGACTAACAATCTGCCTCTCCATTTTATTAGAGGTGAAACAGCTTTCCTAAAAGGAAGTTTTCTTTCTGCTAGGGAAAGAACATCTACAAAGTTAATGAACACGGTATTTATAGGGCCAAATTTAGATCAGCCAAAACAGTCAGACTTTAACGGGACACTGCCAAAGAGTGACATTCAGTTCTATGCAGAGGACCATCCAGGGCCTATGGCAACACTTCAGTCCCATTCAGCCCTGTTTTGAGGCACAGGCCTTGGGCTGGCCCCCTGCACAGAGTTGAATTTCACCCTGAAATATCACAAAAGGCACTGCTAGGCTGACATTTAACAAACAAACCTATTAAGCAATAACAGAAATGTTGTATTTATAGGATCTATGATACTCCCTCTGTGAGTAAGGGATTCAGTCAAGCCTATTACACAACTCTGTGTACCTCAAGGGCTTCCTTACAAAAGATTTTCAGTACAAAATGCATGCCCCACTCTTCATATTTATATCTTGATTACTTTAATCACACATTCCACTGCTTAATGTTAACAAACTCTTACTTTAGGTACTTGACATATTTTGCTCTCTCCTCCCCAGTCTCGCCATATCACGTACAGAACTGTTTCCTCAGTATCTCTGTTTCTGTCTTCATGCCACTTTAATTCACATATCAGTGTCATTTTATTATGGACAAGTTAACCATATAATTATCTTTACAAGCTGTTGCTTCCGGTACTGCACAATACTTCCTCATATGAACTTTTTATCTCTTGCCTGCAACTATACTTTAATTCTATCTAAGCTTGTGAAATAGTCAAATGAAGTTTACCCAGATGACAAAATATGTTATAGCTTTACTTCTCAGAAGGATCATGACTACATCCAAGAAAGAAGTGTTTTTTCTGATCATGGAGAAAGCAAATTCCTATAATCAAGATACAGGTTAAAAGACAAGAGGCATTTAGAATTTTGATGTGTTTAAATTTCACATATTGGCAGCACTCCAGTGGTTTCAACATATATAGGAAGTCAAATACAGTTTGTTGATTCATGGGGACAGTAAAAGTTTTGTCATTTCAAGGAAAACACAAATAAATTGCCATTAAAAAGGAACAAAGACACCAAACATTAGCCTTTAAATTAGCCCCATCTGAATAAACTTAGACCCACTTAGTTATATAGAATTTGACACTGGCAAACCAATGTAACTGCATTTGGTAGTTTTGTCTGCATCAACACCTTCTCCAGAGATTTGTGCCAAAACTAAAACAATTGAGAAATGCAATGAAGAGGAAGAGCAATGACATCAGGGCCTTTTGGTCAGTATATATTAATTGATTAAATCCCTTCAGCCTGAGGCTTTGTGCGTTGCTATCCCTTCCTTACAGAGCCCTCTCCATTTCTCTTTCCCTCATCCCACTCCCAACATCAGGACTGGGGATGTGCTAGGCTTTCCACAAGAAAATAGAAGCATCTTCCCAAGAAGGTGTCAGATCCTAGGTCTTCCATTGAGTGACTGTGCTCACTGTCAGATACAGGAAGAAATTCTGAATGTGATTTTTCTTTTTCTACCTCCAACCTGTTACTCTTTATCTTACAGTCTGACTACCTGAATAACAACATCCATTTGCATAAGTAGTGCAGACTAGGGTTGGGATTTTCAAAGATATGTAAGGGAGACAGGTGCCAAATTCCCATTGAAAATACCAGCCCAGGTATAGTTCATATATTGTATATTATCGTTTAATCGTCTTAGCAGCTCTCCTTTCGACTCACTCCTGTTTATTAATATCATTTGGATCTTCAGAATAGAAGAACAATTTCCTAGCTGAAGCATTACCAAGACTGGGTAAAGAACTAGCATTTATTACAAAGAGAAACCTTGGTAAAAGCACTTTAAATTGGCATGGCTCTTTTCTTAACTCATCAGTGACCATTTATATACTGTCTCTGCCAGTCTGCCTACCCCTGCTAGTTCTCAGTATGAACTCGGAGAAGTGGGCTAGTCATTCTGTGTAAGAGACCCAATCTCCTAGAATGTTTCCTAGAGCCAGAACTCTTAGCCTCGCTACTTCCTCCACCACCACTTATTCCCAAGCCAACATTTACTTTGTGAGCTAGCCAATCCTTTAGGTGATGAATACCTTAGGATTGGTCAAAGTCCTAAGAAGGAAAGCAGAGACAACTGTTTAGTAGTGTTGCTAGCACAGAATGGCTGCCATGTTCCACCCCAGAAAATGCATTTCTATTACAGGTGAAGTGATATTTTGTAACTACACTTTGCTATGGAAGATGTTAAGATTATCTATCCACCATCACTCTGATTAATACTCAAGGAGACTTGGGCTCCTAAGTGCAGTCACTTTTGAAAACCAGACTTAGACACTTGCGGAATTTTATCCATCATAATTTCAGGATCTTTTGATCCCAGTCATCTGCAGGAATTTAGCATTGTGTTTCTCAGCAAATACAGGTTATTTAAAATCCACAACGAGTAACAAATCATGAGACTCTGACAGTGGGATTTCTTCATTTTGTTGCCAGGGTCTGCAGTAGATCCCAACCATAATTTGCCTGCCTTGATTTGTGTCTTTTAAAAAAATTAAACAAACTCTAACTTTCATCCTTTCCTTCAGCATCTGTACACATCAGCTTGTGTAAATCACAGAACATGAGATGTAAGGCATTTAAGGGCACCTTAAACCCTCCGTTCGTAGTGACCAGAGCTCTGGGTCAGTCTAGTTTTAAAATCTAAAGTGATTGAACTTCCACCATTTTCCAGGGAAGACTGCAGCACAGCTTAACTGGCATCTTATTGTCTATGTTTTCTTCCCAGTTTTCAAATGAAATTCTTCTTTTCCCAATTATATTTCTACTAGCCCCAGTTATATCCCCTGGTGCTACCCTAAATAAGTATTCCTCCTTCTTTGCACCAGCACTCTCAAAATACTTGCAGTTGGCTGAGATATCCACCACTACTGCTGAGGCAAGTTATACACACAGTTTTAAAAATTACTCCTGTCAAGTTAATCCTGTCAACCCAATTACAACAATTTTCAATCCTCTGCTCTGAACTCTCTCCAACAGGTTACCTTATCTCTGGCCTGTAGGTACTCAAAACTCAATTATCTAACAGTGATCTCACAAAAGAGAGAGAGAGAGACTATAACCTCCCTAATCCATGCCAAGAATAGGGTGACCAGACAGCAAGTGTGAAAAATCGGGACAGGGGGTGGGGGGCAATAGGAGCCTATATAAGAAAAAGACCCTAAAATCGGGACTGTCCCTTTAAAATTGGGACATCTGGTCACCCTAGCCAAGAATGATGCAGACAGAGAAAAACTGGAAGTATACAAGCACTTGAATTCTCTCTGCTTGCTGCTAAGTACTTCCTTTTTCTTTACAAAAATTTCTCTTCACACCCAACTTCCTTATGAAAGAAGCTGTACCTCACTGCAAATTGTATCTCCTCCTTGGCCTGGTCTACCCTACGAGTTTATCTTGAATTTAGCAGCGTTAAACCGAATTAACCCTGCATCCGTACACACAACGAAGCCCTTTATTTCGATATAAAGGGGTCTTAATATCTATATCTGTACTCCTCCCCGACAAGGGGAGTAGCGCTGAAATCGATATTGCCATTTCAAATTAGGTTTAGTGTGGCCGCAATTCGACGGCATTGGCCTCCGGGACCTACCCCACAGTGCACCATTGTGACCGCTCTAGACAGCAATCTGAACTCGGATGCACTGGCCAGGTAGACAGGAAAACCCCCGCGAACTTTTGAATTTCATTTCCTGTTTGCCCAGCGTGGAGAGCTGATCAGCACAGGTGACCATGCAGAACTCATCAGCGCAGGTAACCATAACCATGCAGTCTGAGAATCGAAAAAGAGCACCAGCATGGACTGTACGGGAGGTACTGGATCTGATCGCTATATGGGGAGAGGATTCAGTGCTAGCAGAACTACGTTCCAAAAGATGAAATGCCAAAACATTTGAAAAAATCTCCAAGGGCATGATGGAGAGAGGCCACAATAGGGACTCACTACAGTGCCGCGTGAAAGTTAAGGAGCTCAGACAAGCCTACCAGAAAACCAAAGAAGCAAACGGAAGGTCCAGGGCAGGGCCGCAGACATGCCGCTTCTACGCTGAGCTGCATGCAATTCTAGGGGGGGCCGCCACCACTGCCCCACCCCTGACCGTGGATTCCGAGGCGGGGGTAACCTCAGCCATGCCTGAGGATTCTGTGGACGGGGAAGATGAGGAGGAGGACGACGACGACGAGCTTGCGGAGAGCACACAGCACTCTGTTCTCCCCAACAGCCAGGATCTTTTTCTCAGCCTGACTGAGGCACCCTCCCAACCCCCAGACCATGAAGCCATGGAAGGGACATCTGGTGAGTGTACCTTTGTAAATATAAAACATGGTTTAAAAGCAAGCGTTTTTTAATGATTAATTTGCTCTGAGGACTTGGGATGCATTCGCGGCCAGTACAACTACTGGAAAAGTCTGTTAACGTGTCTGGGGATGGAGCGGAAATCCTCCAAGGACATCTCCATGAAGCTCTCCTGGAGGTACTCCAAAAGCCTTTGCAGAAGGTTTCTGGGCAGAGCAGCCTTATTCCGTCCTCCATGGTAGGACACTTGACCACGCCATGCTAGTAGAAAGTAATCTGGTATCATTGCATGACAAAGCCTGGCAGCGTATGGTCCCGGTGTTTGCTGGCATTCAAGCAACATCCGTTCTTTATCTCGCTGTGTTATCCTCAGGAGAGTGATATAGTTCATGGTAACCTGGTTGAAATACGGAAATTTAATTAAGGGGCAGAGGTGGCCGTTCCTACTGGGCTGTTTGCCTGTGGCTGAAAAGAAATCCTTCCCTGCAGTTAGCCAAGCCGGGGGGAGGGGGGAGGAGGGAATCATTGGCGCTGGGCTTTTCGCGTCTGGCTAGCAGGGATCTTCCCTGATACCAGTCACGCAGTGGGGGGAGAGGTAAAGCGATCATCCCAGAGAATTGGGGGGGGGGGGTTTAGTTTGGTTTCTGCTGCTGCACGTTAACAGGAAAACTGCAGCACTCAACGGGCTTTGCTTGGTATGTGGGAAAGGAGGGCACTGGATATATGAAGGCTGCAGAAGCCTAAAAACAATGGCTTACCATGGCCGCATGCAAGCCGAATTCTGTTGCCCGGACCTGCGTCTGTGATCTCTAACACCAAAGCCACAGACACTCAATATTAAGATGCAAAATGCGACCTTGTACTGAAATCACATGTGCTACGTAACGTGAATAGTGTTGTTCACCGTGAAAGAGTATAACCATTGTTCTATAAAATGTATCTTTTTAAATACTTCTCTCCCTTTTTTCCCTCCCTCCCGCAGCTGCAAATTTTTCAAGCCTCCCTCCTCCGTCCCAAAGGCTATCTCAGATAGGGCGGTGAAAAAAAAGGACGCGAGACGAAATGTTCTCGGAAATCATGGAATCAACCCACAATGAAAGAGCTCATCTGAATGAGTGGAAGGTCACCCTATCCCAGTACAGGAAAGCTGACAGTGAACGTGAGGCCATGAGGGATGAACGTGAGGAGAGGAGAGACGCTCGAGATGAGAGGTGGTGGGATGCAACGCTGGAGCTGTTGCGTGATCAAACTGACATGCTCCGGCGTCTGGTGGAGCTTCAGGAACGGCAGCAGGATCACAGAGTGCCACTACAGCCCCTGTATAACCACCCTCCCCCCTCACCATGTTCCATAGCCTCCTCACCCAGACGTGTAAGAACGCAGGGGGGAAGGCTCCGTGCACCCTCCCACTCCACCCCAGTGGACAGCCCAACCAAAAGGCTGTAATTACTTTGAACTTTTTTAGTGGCCTTTTCCTTCCCTCCTATCCTCCTCCCAAACCCCACCCGGGCTACCTTGTCACTTCTCTCCCTCTTTTTATAATCAATTAATAAAGAATAAATTATTTTTAAACAATAGTGACTTTATTTCCTTAGAAAGCAAGCTGTGATCGAAGGGGGAGGGTGGGTTGCTTACAGGGAATGAGTCAATCAAGGAGGCGGGTTTTCATCAAGGAGAAACAAGCAGAACTTTCACACTGTAGCCTGGCCAGTCATGAAACTGGTTTTCAAAGCTTCTCTGATGCGCAGCGCTTCCTGGTGTGCTCTTCTAATCGCCCTGGTGTCTGGCTGCGCATAATCAGCGGCCAGGCGATTTGCCTCAGCCTCCCACCCCGCCATAAAGGTCTCCCCCTTACTCTCACAGAGATTGTGGAGCACACAGCAAGCAGCAATAACAATGGATATATTGGTTTGGCTGAGGTCTGAGCGAGTCAGTAATGTGCGCCAGCGTCCCTTTAAACGTCCAAATGCACATTCTACCACCATTCTACACTTGCTCAGCCTGAAGTTGAACAGCTCCTGACTACTGTCCAGGCTGCCTGTGTATGGCTTCATGAGCCATGGCAATAAGGGGTAGGCTGGGTCCCCAAGGATCACGATAGGCATTTCAACATCCCCAACTGTTATTTTCTGGTCTGGGAAGTAAATCCCTTGCTGCAGCCGTTTAAACAGAGTAGTGTTCCTGAAGACGCGAGCGTCATGAACCCTTCCCGGCCATCTCACGTTGATGTTGATGAAACGTCCCTTGTGATCCACCAGTGCTTGTAGCACCATTGAAAAGTACCCCTTGCGGTTTACGTACTGGGTGCCCTGGTGCTCCGGTGCCAAGATAGGGATATGGGTTCTGTCTATCGCCCCACCACAGTTAGGGAATCCCATTGCAGCAAAGCCATCCACTATGACCTGCACATTTCCCAGAGTCACTACCTTTGGTTGCAGCAGCTCAGTGATTGCTTTGGCTACTTGCATCACAGCAACCCCCACAGTAGATTTGCCCACTCCAAATTGATTCCCGACTGACCGGTAGCTGTCTGGCATTTCAAGCTTACACAGGGCTATCGCCACTCGCTTGTGAACTGTGAGGGCTGCTCTCATCTTGGTATTCTGGCGCATCAGGGCAGGGGAAAGCAAGTCACAAAGTTCCATGAAAGTGCCCTTACGCATGCAAATGTTTCGCAACCACTGGGAATCATCCCACACCTGCAACACTATGCGGTCCCACCAGTCTGTGCTTGTTTCCCGGGCCCAAAATCAGCGTTCCACGGCTAAAACCTGCCCCATTAACAGCATGATCTCCAAAGCGCCGGGGCCGTGGTTTGAGATAATTCTTTGTCCATGTCCTCATCGCTCTCGTCGCTGCGCTGCCGTAGCCGCCTCCTCCTCGCCTGGTTTTCCAGGTCCTGGTTCAGCATAAACTGCACGATAATGCGCGAGGTGTTGACAATGTTCATGACTGCTGTCTTGAGCTGAGTGGGCTCCATGCTTGCTGTGGTATGGCGTCTGCACAGTTCACCCAGGAAAAAAGGCGCGAAACGGTTGTCTGCCGTTGCTTTCACGGAGGGAGGAGGAGGGAGGGGGAGGATGTACCCAGAACCACCAGTGACAATGTTTTTTGCCCCATCAGGCACTGGGATCTCAACCCAGAATTCCAATGGGCGGGGGAGACTGCGGGAACTATGGGATAGCTATGGGATAGCTACTGTGACAGACCCAGACCAGTGGCGTACAGGAGTCTGGTAGAGGGCAAATACACTGGTCACTGGATGAGTAGTTTTCTGTTCCCTGAGTGACCAGAGCAGGGGCTGCACTAGAGTAATCAGGAACCTGCTAGAACCAGTTAAGGCAGGCAGGCTAATTAGGACACCTGGAGCCAATTAAGAAGAAGCTGCTAGAATCAATTAAGGCAGGCTAATCAGGGCACCTGGGTTTTAAAAGGAGCTCACTTCAGTTTGTGGTGCGAGTGTGAGGAGCTGGGAGCAAGAGGAGCAAGGAGCTGAGAGTGAGAGGGTGTACTGCTGGAGGACTGAGGAGCACAAGTGTTATCAGACACCAGGAGGAAGGTCCTGTGGTGAGAATAAGGAAGGTGTTTGGAGGAGGCCATGGGCAAGTAGCCCAGGGAGCTGTAGCTGTCATGCAGCTGTTACAGGAGGCACTATAGACAGCTGCAGTCCACAGGGCCCTGGGCTGGAACCCGGAGTAGAGGGCGGGCCCGGGTTCCCCCCAAACCTCCCAATTGACCTGGACTGTGGGTTCTTCCAGAGGGGAAGGTCTCTGGGCTGTTCCCCAACCCACATGGTGAATCTCTGAGGCAAGAAAATCCGCCAATAAGCGCAGGACCCACCAAGATAGAGGAGGAACTTTGTCACACTACCCACAGTGCAACGCTCCGGAAATCGACGCTAGCCTTGGTACATGGACGCACACCGCCGAATTAATGTGCTTAGTGTGGCCGCGTGCACTCGACTTTATACAATCTGTTTCCAAAAACCGTTTTCTGCAAAATCGGAATAATCCCGTAGTGTAGACATACCCCTTCACCTGCTATTGCAAAGCCCTCCTCACAAGCCTGGCCTAGCAACATTTTGTGTTTCAGCATGCTAGCAGGAATCTTTTTGTCCAGCAGATGGAGCCAGAGATCTATCAGATTTGAAAATAAAAATGCCCTCTCACCTCCAATAGTACATGAAAACGGAAGTGAAAATATTTTCCATTTGCAAATTGTAACGTGGGCTGGATCTTCAAAACAAGTGTCTGCATTCCCTGAGATGATGTCGTTAATAGAAAATACCAATTTAAATAACTATTTGTTCTACTCAGTTTTTAGCTACTATCTCTTCACACATATAAACGAGCTTGCCCCTAATTATTCCCAAGTTCCATTATCACACATACACACCTCCCCGGCCCCTTTGAAAATCCATTTCCATCCTTGTTCTTTAGCTATCAGTCATATTCAAGATTTTGTACAAATTCCTCTCTTCAATCCCACTGCAACACTGTTCTTTCCTTTTACAAAACCAACTCATGTTCACTGCTTGCTTGGCAAGCAGCGGAGAATTCTACCGAAAGATGTAGCTCCTTTTCTTTCTCTACCAACACAGGAAAATTAAGCTCAAAGTTTGCCTAGGGAGGTGACCTTTCAGTCTTTAATTTAACTCTGCATGGCTGTTAACCCATCCTGGAACATCTGTTCAAGCCAACTGCCACCCAGTGTCAAACCTCCCATTCCTGAGTAAGCTCACAGAGAAATTAGCCAAAGGCAAACTTCAAGCTCACCTGATATAAACTAATATCCTAGACTGAGCACAATTTGGATTCAGATCAGGACATGGAACACATAGAATCATTTTAGTGGCACAGATGGACAATCTCCTCATATCAATTGTGGAAGCAGAAAAAGAACTGTCAGAAAAGAACTGCAATGCATGACAGTTTGTTAGCAAGAGTCAGGCTAACTGTAGCCCTGATAACGCGAGATTTGTAGAAGCGAGGATTGTGTGAGGCGGGTGAGAAAGTACTGTGTGAGAAGTTATTGTGACCTTGTATAGATAAGGTGTAGAAGACCTTGTGTAGATAAGGTATAGGAAATATTGTATGTTGGCAAGAGTCAAAACAATTAAGAAATAAGATATCAAGATGGCTTATGTATAACAAAATGCAGCTGTCCCTCATTATTTTCTGTAATGAAAGGTATAAATGCTTGTTGTAATTAGGTATCAGAGAGAGAGACCTGCTTGGCTCTCTCCCTCTGCACAATTGTGAGAGTTAATAAAGCTTCTGACTTGCTGTACCCAAACAAAAGAGTGAGAACTCAGTTTTTCTCCGACACAATGGATAGAGGACAGGCATCCAATTCTCATCCTCCTGGACTAGGATTAGGGAGGTTATAGTCTCTTTTATGTGATATTGCAACATTTAACACAGTTGACCATGAGAGAGGCCCTTGCTGGAGGGATGTATCCAATGAGTAATGTTGAGAAACAGCACCTCCACGACTAAATAAATTTTAATTGACTCAATCCACGTCGCTAGGTGTATGTGTATATATAGGGCTGGGGTTTGTTTGTTTTTTAAGAGGTGTCACAACCCCTTATTAGCCATTTACCTAGTTCTTTATCAGTTAAACTGCTTACCTTTTGATCCATTCTGTTTGTTACTGTCACACCAGTGGCATTGCCAGGACTACGTCAGTAAGGAAAAACGCAAACATGGTGAATATTTCTCTCAACAACAGTACTACTATATTTACTATATTTTCAGCCTGGCAAGTCTTCATCCTTTTAAGGCTTCAGGAACTTCATCTTCCAGATTAGTTAACTCAAGCTTGGGGATAGGCTGGAAAATTCTTTAATTAGCAAGAGCCAATGATGGTTAACTTGAAAAATACAACTACCCACTTATTTCTGTACTCAAGGTTTTTTGAAAGGGGGGCGGGGGAGAGACAGATGGGGAAAGTGAAGCACAAAGCTTAAGGCCCAGATTTGTAAACGTATTTAGGTGTTGCTGAGCTCAGTGTTGCAATGGCTGGCTGATTTAGGAGCAGTACTATGCTATAGTCTCTACTGTGCGCACTCCACATTTGTGGCATGAACGTTACCCAGGATAACTTACAATTCACCATGAATTCATGTAATAGAAGAAGTCATTCTTTTACACACGTTCTTTTACACACCAGAAGTGGTGGGAATTAGACTCACATGCTGCATTAGACAATTATGCTGATCTCAAAAGAAGGAAGACACAATTTCTAAATCCTCCACTTGCTGGAGGCATGAGAAACTGTCTATCTTGAAAGTCAAATTTCAGTTGTTCGTATGTTTTATAGTGTTTCCACCTTGGGTAAACTGCGACAGCAAAATAAAAACTGATT
The DNA here is from genome assembly GCF_028017835.1 of Emys orbicularis. Classification (NCBI taxonomy): domain Eukaryota; kingdom Metazoa; phylum Chordata; order Testudines; family Emydidae; genus Emys; species Emys orbicularis. The sequence goes on along the minus strand of NC_088683.1, from coordinate 254,566,607 downwards.
TAAGCTCATAAGTGCATACTAAATGCCTCCACTAACCAGAATGTGGTACACAAATAAAGGTATAATAATGTCACAGAATAAGAAAATGTAAATGTGCTTCCATGAAAACTTTTCTTCAATTAGTAAGTTCCACAAGTCTGTTACAATGGGTACTTCAGTCTGCTAGCATCTTGGAGGCAGAACCAGTACCCGCCAGTTCCTGGCTGCAGGGGAATGCCCTACTCCCTGAAGTTCCTTCCAATTAAGACAACTTCCCTATACAAAAATAATTCAATTCTACTTTCCTACATTACTGATTGGTTTATACTCTGAGGAAAATGCACTGTAATTTCTCCCAATGCAGAGCATGGGACACCCCATAATGAAAAAAAACCCCAAATCTTTGGATGTCAATTTCCATCTCTATTCTGAATGATCTGCTTTTACCCAGGGTGGGCCAGGTCTTATTCCTCAAAGAAAGGATATTGTCAGGTAAGCATGGATACATTTTACTATTCCTCATTGTGCTGAGGTCCACAAATCCATTACAATGGGATTTTCACAGCAGTGTGCCTCCTGGGCTGGAAAAAGGATCATCCTTTAAATATGGACATTCAAAACAGGATATATTTTATATACTTCATCTTCCCCAGGCAGTAAGGCATACAGAAAGCTTCTGCCAAAAACAAAAAAACAAAAAGACACTGGCGAAACACTGTATGACCAATAAGCAGAACAAGCAGAATTCCTAGACCATGGTGCCTTCTAGCAGATCTCAGTACAGAAGAAATCATTTCTCTGTCCTGATAGTATCAGTGCTCCTAACGTCTGGACTTTGATGCTTAACTGAAGGAGGAATGCCACGACAACAGTGAGGACTATTTGTCAAAGAACAATCCTGGGTGGTCTCATAAGAGAAAACTCCCAACTTCAAAAACTCTTCGGACTGGAGATGGTAGCTATCGGAAGATCTACTTTAAATCGATAAGAAGCACACCACCACCTCCTGCAAGGGTTCACTCTAGGCTAGTTCTCTAAGGAGGTTCCCAGGTCTTGCTCTATGACCCTGTGGGGCTGGAAAAAGGGTTGCTTCCCTCAGGAAAGTTAAATCCCAACATGAAATATTAAGTGTGCTTAAAATTATGCATGTGCTTAAGTGTTTTGCTGAATGGGAATGGACCACCGAACTGGTGCATAAGAATGTACACAAAAAGGAATTAACCCCTCTTCCCTCCTCTCCCCATATCTGCCATAAAATGTGAGCAGACTGCTTCAAGAGTTCTGTGATCAAATCCCAGACAAAAAGCAATATTTACTGGAAAATATGTTTCATTGAAAGGCTTGTTTTCAACTACAGTTACAAGACAGAATGAATTCTATGTATATGGTAGTAGCACTGAAGGAGGAAAAAACAAGTTGTTACACATCAAGCTGGGATAGATGAGCTCAGTAAAAGAGTTTAATTGTTTGGAAGAAAAAAATGCAGTGAGTCATACTTAAGTGTCTTGTTAAAGATTTATCAAGAATTCCTACTACAGGATCCAGAAGCACTTTAAAGGGTTTGGAAAGAGAAGTATGTAAGCTACTTGTGTAAGTTACCTACAAAAATAAGTATTTTTTGAGTTTGGGGCCTCATTCAAACTATACGGTATTAAATTTCTGAGTTTATATAGTTCTTGCAATTCAGTATGAAAAATGCCTTGAAGTTTTTGCATTCTAAGCAATATACATCAGCTTTTACCCATCAAACATTTATAGGCTGGTAGAACTGTTAGTCTAAGGCCTGGTCTACACTAGGAGGTTATGTCGAATTTAGCAGCGTTAACTCGAATTAACCCTGCACCCGTCCACACAACGAAGCTATCCCACAGTGCACCACTCTGTTGACGCTCTGGACAGCAGTCCGAGCTCGGATGCTCTGACCAGCCACACAGGAAAAGCCCCAGGAAAATTTGAATTCCTTTTCCTGTCTGGCCAGTTTGAATCTCATTTCCTGTTTGGTTTCAGAGTAGCAGCCGTGTTAGTCTGTATCCGCAAAAATAACAGGAGTACTTGTGGCACCTTAGAGACTAACAAATTTATTAGAGCATAAGCTTTCGTGGGCTACAACCCACTTCTTCGGATGCATATAGAGTGAACCATATATTGAGGAGATCTATATACACACACATACAGAGAGCATGAACAGGTGGGAGTTGTCTTACCAACTCTGAGAGGCCAATTAAGTAAGAGAAAAAAAACTTTTGAAGTGATAATCAAGATGGCTCAGTACAGACAGTTTGATAAGAAGCAAGTGTGAAAATACTTACAAGGGGAGATAGATTCAATGTTTGTAATGGCTCAGCCATTCCCAATCCCTATTTAGCCCTGAGTTGATTGTGTCTAGTTTGCATATCAATTCCAGCTCAGCAGTCTCTCCTTGGAGTCTGTTTTTGAAGTTTTTCTGTTTTAAGATAGCCACCCGCAGGTCTGTCAAAGAATGGCCAGACAGGTTAAAGTGTTCTCCCACTGGTTTTTGAGTATTATGATTCCTGATGTCAGATTTGTGTCCATTAATTCTTTTGCGTAGAGACTGTCCGGTTTGGCCAATGTACATGGCAGAGGGGCATTGCTGGCACATGATGGCATATATCACATTGGTAGATGTGCAGGTGAACGAGCCACCGATGGTATGGCTGATGTGATTAGGCCCTATGATGGTGTCACTTGTGACACATATCTATTCAAGTGACATCATAGGGCCTAATCACATCAGCCATACCATCGGTGGCTCGTTCACCTGCACATCTACCAATGTGATATATGCCATCATGTGCCAGCAATGCCCCTCTGCCATGTACATTGGCCAAACCGGACAGTCTCTACGCAAAAGAATTAATGGACACAAATCTGACATCAGGAATCATAATACTCAAAAACCAGTGGGAGAACACTTTAACCTGTCTGGCCATTCTTTGACAGACCTGCGGGGTGGCTATCTTAAAACAGAAAAACTTCAAAAACAGACTCCAAGGAGAGACTGCTGAGCTGGAATTGATATGCAAACTAGACACAATCAACTCAGGGCTAAATAGGGATTGGGAATGGCTGAGCCATTACAAACATTGAATCTATCTCCCCTTGTAAGTATTTTCACACTTGCTTCTTATCAAACTGTCTGTACTGAGCCATCTTGATTATCACTTCAAAAGTTTTTTTTCTCTTACTTAATTGGCCTCTCAGAGTTGGTAAGACAACTCCCACCTGTTCATGCTCTCTGTATGTGTGTGTATATATATCTCCTCAATATATGGTTCACTCTATATGCATCCGAAGAAGTGGGTTGTACCCCACGAAAGCTTATGCTCTAATAAATTTGTTAGTCTCTAAGGTGCCACAAGTACTCCTGTTATTTCCTGTTTGGACATCGTGGCGAGCTCAGCAGCACTGGCAACGATGCAGAGCTCTCCAGCAGAGGTGACCATGCAATCGCACAATAGAAAGAGGGCCCCAGCATGGACTGATCGGATCTGATCTTGGATCTGATCGCTGTGTGGGGCGATGAGTCCGTGCTTTCGGAGCTGCGATTGAAAAAACGGAATGCGAAGATCTAGGGGAAGATCTCCAAAGCCATGACGGAGAGAGGATACAGCCGGGAAAATTAAGGAGCTGAGACAAGGCTACCAGAAGACCAAAGAGTCAAACAGACGCTCCGGATCCCAGCCCCACACATCACGTTTCTACGAGGCACTGCATTCCATTCTAGGTGCGGCCGCCACCACTACCCCACCACTGTCCGTGGACTCTGACGATGGGGTATTGTCGACGGCCGCTTCCTCGGAGATGTTCGCGGACGGGGAAGATGAGGAAGGAGATGAGGAGGACGAGGCAGTCGACAGCGCTTTCAACGCTGATTTCCCCGACAGCCAGGATCTCTTCATCACCCTCACGGAGATCCCCTACCAACCCTCCCAAGGCGGTAACCCGGACCGTGAATCAGGGGAAACATCAGTAGGTAAGTGTTTTAAACATTTATTTTGAACAGAATAGGAATGGTATCTTAACAATGGGTTTTTCATGATTAGTTTGCCCTAGGCGCTTTAGTTTCTAGTCCTTGCCAGTGCAGCTACTGGAAAAGTTTGTCAACATGTCCGGTTTTTCATGATTAGTTTGACCTAGGCGCTTTAGTTTTTAGTCCTTTCCAGTGCAGCTACTGGAAAATTCTGTCAATATGTCCGGGGATAGAGAAGAAATCCTCCTGGGACATCTCCACGAAGGTCTCCTGGAGGTAATGTGAAAGCCTTTGCATCAGGTTCCTGGGGAGAGCGGCCTTATTGTATCCTCCATGATAGGAAACTTTTCCGCGCCAGGCTAGCAGCAAATACTCCGGGATCATTGCCTCGCAAGCATGGCGGCATACGGCCCTGCTGCTTGCTGGCATTCACGCAGCATGCGGTCTTTCTCCGTCTCCGAAATCCTCATCAGAGTGATATCACTCATGGTGACCTGCTTTGAATTAGGGGAATGTTAGTATTGGGACTGATTGCCTGTTCCTTTACATAACTGTAACCGTCCGTTTACAGCCACGCGGTGGAGGCGTGACAGGGGCAGCATGCAGGGATCTTTCCCTGGGACAGCCGCGAGGGGGGTGGGACAGGGGCAGAGTTCATGCTGGCCGGATTGCTGGCAGCAGGAACTGGCCAACGCTAGGAGCATTGCTTGGAACGTGAAAGGAGGGCACTGCTATAAATTAAGCTTTAAGCAGCCAAAAGTCTATGGCTTACCATGTCCGCCTGCTAGCCGAATTCCGCTGTCCGGCCCCGCTTGTGTGATCTGTACAGCAAGACCCCAGGCACTCAATGGGAAGGCCGAAAATTCGACCTTGTACTGAGTGTGCATGTGATAGGTGCTGTGCATGGTCTTGTTCACAGAGAAAGACTATATTCATTGTTCGCAAAACTGTATCTTTCTGAGGAATTCACTCCCTTTTTCCCATCCCACAGCTGCGAGTGTCTCCCGAGCTACCCCGGCATCCCCCTCCCAGAGGCTGGCGCAGATCAGGCGACGAAAGAGAAGGACACGGGACGAGATGTTCTCAGAACTTATGGGCTGCTCCCGAGCCGAGGCGGCACAGCAGACCCAGTGGAGGGAGAACATATCGCAATACCAGCGATCACACAGTGAACGGGAGGACAGGTGGCGGCAGGAAGACCAGCAGGCGACTCAAACGCTGCTTGGACTAATGAGGGAGCAAACGGACACGCTCCGGCGCCTTGTAGATGTTCTGCAGGACCGGAGGCAGGAGGACAGAGCCCCGCTGCATTCTCTCTCTATCCTCCCTCCCCCGCCACAAAGTCCCACCCCCCCCTCACCCAAAGTCCCAAGGAGGGGCGGCAGGGGCCGTGAAAACAGTCACTCCACCCCTGCAGACTGCTCAAGTAACAGAAGGATCTCATTCCCAAAGATTTGATAAGTCCTTTCCTTCACTCCAAAAGCACCTCACCCAAGCCCCCGTCCCAGTTTCATCCCCTGTGTAGTTGTTAATAAAAAATACGTTTCTGTTAATTACTGTTTCCGTCATGTTCTTTTAGAGGAGAGTGTGTTTGAAGGGGGGGAAGGGGGTTGGTAATTGGAGAGGACAGTCACCTTTACCAGGGTACAGACACGGGGGCAGGTTCAGCAGAAGGTCACACACACATTGCAGTCACTAGGCACCCTGGTCAGTCTGGGAGGTGGTTTTCATGTTCGGGGGGGGGGGGGGGGGCTATGTGAGTTTGTGGCGGGGGAGGGCGGTTACAGATCTTATGCAGCGGTCCTTAGCCTGGATGACAGAGCCACGCAGCAGGGGATCTGTAACCGCCCTCCCCCGCCACAAAGTCACATAGCCCCCACACACAGAGTCCCGAAAAGGAGGGGTGGCAGGCTCCGTTGAAACAACCAGTCCACCACTGCGGACCGCTCTAGGAGCAGGAGCCTGTCATTCCTCGAGTTTAGAAGCGTCCTTTCCATCACTACACCCGCTCCCCACCACAGTCTGCGTCCCAGTTTCAACACTTTACCACGAAATCCTTAATAAAGAAAACGGTGTTAATGAACAAAGTTTCATTTATTTTATTTTTAGAGGTGTGTTGGAAGGAGGGGAAGGGGGTTGGTAACTGGAGAGGATAGTCAACATTAACTGGGTAAAGAAATGGGGGCAGGTTCAGCTTCTGTTTAAACAAACTTAATAGTCACAGGTTACCCTGCTCACTCTGGAACCTAGCTTTCAAAGCTTCCCGGATGCACAGCGCGTCCCGCTGGGCTCTTCTAATCGCCCGGCTGTCTGGCTGGGCGTAATCAGCAGCCAGGCGATTTGCCTCAACCTCCCACCCCGCCATAAACGTCTCCCCCTTGCTCTCACAGAGATTGTGGAGCACACAGCAAGCTGCAATAACAATGGGGATATTGGTTTCGCTGAGATCAGAGCGAGTCAGTAAGCTTCTCCATCTCCCCTTCAGACGTCCAAAAGCACACTCCACCACCATTCTGCACTTGCTCAGCCGGTAGTTGAAGAGTTCTATGGGCATCTCCACATCCCCAACAGTTATTTTGTGGTCCGGGAAGTAAATAGCTTCCTGCAGCCGTCTAAACAGACCAGAGTTCCTGAAAACGCGAGCGTCATGAACCTTGCCCGGCCATCCGACGTTGATGTTGATAAAACGTCCCCTACGGTCCACCAGTGCTTGCAGCACCATTGAAAAGTAGCCCTTTCGGTTAATGTACTGGCTGGCCTGGTGGGCCGGTCCCAGGATAGGGATGTGAGTTCCATCTATAGCCCCACCGCAGTTTGGGAATCCCATCGCAGCGAAGCAATCTATGATCACCTGCACGTTTCCCAGGGTCACTACCTTTGAGAGCAGTAGCTCAACGATTGCGTTGGCTACTTGCATCACAGCAACCCCCACGGTAGATTTGCCCACTCCAAAGTGATTCGTGACTGACCGGTAGCTGTCTGGCGTTGCAAGCTTCCAGAGGGCTATGGCCACTCGCTTCTAGACAGTCAGGGCTGCTCGCATCCGGGTGTCCTTGCGCTTCAGGGCAGGGGACAGCAACTCACAAAGTTCCAGGAAAGTTCCCTTACGCATCCGAAAGTTTTGCAGACACTGTGATTCATCCCAGACCTGCAGCACTATGCGGTCCCACCAGTCCGTGCTTGTTTCCCGGGCCCAGAATCGCCGTTCCACAGCATCAACATGACCCATTGCCACCATGATGTCCACGGCGCGGGGTCCCGTGCTTTGTGAGAGGTCTGTGCCCCTCTCAGACTTAATGTCCTCACCGCGCTGCCGTAGCCTCCTCGCCCGATTTCTCAGCATCTGCCTCTGAAAAAGGTGGATGATAAGGTGCGAGGTGTTGACAACGGCCATAACTGCAGCGATGATCGCAGCAGGCTCCATGCTCGCAGTGCTGTGGCGTCCGCGCTGTCAATGACCAGAAAAGTGCGCGAACTGATTGCCCACCGGCGCTTTCACGGAGGGAGGGCGGGAGTGACGGTTGAATGACGACCGTTACCCAAAACCACCCTCGACACATTTTTTGCCCCAGCAGGCATTGGGGGCTCGACCCAGAATTCCAGTGGGCAGCGGGGACTGCGGGAACTGTGGGATAGCTGCCCACAGTGCACCGCTTCCAATGTTGACGCTTGCCCCGTTAGTGTGGACTCACAAAGTCGAATTACTGTCCTTAGTGTGGATACACACGTTCGACTTTGTAATATCGGTTCCACAAATTCGCTTTAAGTAAAATCGAACTACTCTCGTAGTGTAGACATACCCTAAACTTCGTCTCTCCCATGGCTCTCTGCTGTTGCCTTCTGAGAAGTGAGCTTGTGACATCAAAGATAAATTCCCCTCCCTTTTAATTCCATCTCTACTCCCTCTTCTCCTAAAGTGAAGTGCTGAGATTGACACCAGAATTTCTCCTCCCCCAAAGTACTGAACACCTACTATTCCAATCTTCCAAACATTCCCCAGCATGGAGCTGGTGAGACTCTTTCTAACAATTTGGAAAAGCATGAAACTACACTCTGGACAGGACAAAATAGTCTCTGAATAATACTCTCTCCCCGACCCTCTCCACACACACAAATGGGAAAACCCTTTCTGACCCGCAAATGTTTTTAGGAATACAATATAAATGAGGGGTTGTGAGCTCAACATCTCAAATGGCAAAAGCAGAGAGATGGCAAGTCAGCTAGTCAGCAGAGGAGACTGGAAAAATACTGTTTTTTATTAATATTAATTATCGCTACAGTCTTCCCTGTCACCTTACATGCACAGCTCTGTGATATACTGCCTACCAGAAAACCCTACTGAAGTGTAGTGCCAGTCTACAAGAGGGCAGGTAAGTGTGTGTTGGTTTTTATAATGTGTGGGGTAGTGTTTTGTTTTGTTTAAAAGATTTTATGTTATGCCATAGAGGGTTTAAAAATAAAATCACTTTCCAAAGCCCTCTCACATACTAGGAAAAAACCCCACTTGCCTGATGTTCTTTCCACCCTGATAATAGCTATACTAGCACAGCATGGTGCATGCTGGAAGGACGCTGCAGAGCAGAGCAACCAGGACTTTGGAAATGAAACCTTTTTTGTGGCTTATCTTCCCCAGTCACTCATCTGCTGAGAGCATGAACACCCATTCTATTGGAGGATGCCAATATGCAACTTTACGTTCACTTTTATTGTCTTTAAAGATTTGTTGATCACCTTGAACAACTGACTCGGCTCTGAAGTAACCATGGTTGATTGCCTCCTTATGTCTTTTGGCTGGCTGTAATTTTTTTAAATTAAAAGTATTGAATAGGGAACAAAAATGTACTGATCTAAAAAATGTACTATTTACGAAGCAGTTCCCATATCAAGTATCTTATCACTGATGATTTGTTACTCACTGAACAACAAATAAGGATGAATTAATTTGGTGCCAATATGAACGCCATACTTTACGCCAGGGGTTCTCAACTTTGTTTCTTTCTGAGGCCCCCCCAACACGCTATAAAAACTCCACGGCCCACCTGTGCCACAACAACTTTTTTCTGCATATAAAAGCCAGGGCCAACAGTAGGGGGTAGCAAGCAGGGCAACTGCCTGACGGCCCTACACCACAGGGGCCCCGAAAAGCCAAGTTGCTCAGGCTTTGGCTTCAGTCCCGGATGGTGGGGCTCAGGATCACAGGCATCAGCTCCATGCACTGGGGCTTCAGCTTCCTGCCCTGGGTGAGTCTAATGCCAGTGCTGCTTGGTAGCCCCACCCTGAAACCTGCTCTCAGCCCCTCAGAGGGCCCCAGATCCGTGGTTTAGAACTGCTGTTTTATGCAATTCCACTATATTTTTAAATATATTGTAGCCCTAGACCAAATTGCAATAAGAACTCATTTCTGATTCCACTAATATTGGGCAGAGAGACAGAAAAAAAAGCAAAATAAATTCTCCAGCTGGTTAACCCTCTTTACATTTATCTATCATTTTTAGCACATTAGAAATTAGGGACTCAACAATTTAAGTTTATTTTTCAATTTGTTTAAACAACAGATACTAGTTTTTGGTATCTGTCAGTTACTGAATAAAGATACAAACTCAAGACCTCACTACCACTATGTCATTACTGAACTATTTCATCATAATTTGAGAAAGTGAAGAGATTTTATTCCATTAGAAAAGTAGAAATTCTAGAGTAATGAAAGCAGCACCACAGGTATGTGTGGAGTTCATAAAATGTTTAAGTGGGCAGCAATGAAACTGACCAGTGTCTTCTCAGTTTTATTGTGGATGCTGCTTGGGAAGACTGTTTCTCCTGGGGGAATTCTGTGCCAATACGCATGTGCAGAATTCATGTCCCCTGCAGATTTTCCCCCTGCAGAATAATACATTCTGCTGGGGAGGGACTGCAATTACACCTTTTGCCCATCAGAGGCTGCTGTGGCGCAAGGAGAGAGGGCAGCTGGCTCAGGACCGGAGCAACCAGCTGCGGAGAGGGAGGGGGAAAGGCTGCCTTCTTCACAGCACCCTGCCCACCGGGTGTGGAGGTGAGGAGGCACAGGATATGGTGGGACAGAAAGAGTGGAGCCCACCGGGCTGCTGGGGAGTCACACAGACTGAGATTCAGAAGGGCTAATGGGGGGGACAGACTGGGGCAGGGGCACAGGAGCTAGTAGGGTAACAGAGAGGAGGGGTGGCTGAGTGGGGGTGCAGGGATACATGGGGACAGGGGAAGGGAGTAGCTGAGTGGGGTGCTTGGAGACATAGGGATGGGGGGAAAGGGGGTGCAGGGGCACATGGGGACAGGGGCAGATGTGCCTGACTGAATGGGAGAGTATAGGGGTCAGTCAGGGTCTGCATGGGGGAGGCTTCCCAACTCCCTAACAATCCCTCCCTCCCACCCAAAAGAACCCTGTTCCATACTTCTCATTTAAACTACAATACAGAAACTTATTTCCCGCACTCCTCAGAAGCAGTGCAAAGGCTTGGGGGAGTTAGGGGTAAAGAAGAAGCTGAGAGAGAGGGAAGTAATTGCTGGGCAGGAGTCTGGAGGGTTGTTGGGTGTGTCAGCAATTACTTCCTTCTCCCTCAGCTCCTCTGTTACCCCTGACTCCCCCAAGCCTTTGCACTGTTTCTGAGGGGAGTGAGAAATACATTTGTATTGTAATTTAAATGAATTATTACTCAAAGTTCTGTATTAATATGCCTAGTAAGGAATCTATTTGTCAAAAAACATTTCCTGAATCTTTTTTGTTGTCTGTATTGTTGCAGACACACTTGCTGACAGTTATTTTGAAATAAATCACCAAAATAATTGAAAGTGATATGATTTTGTAGTGTTATTTTGACAAATAAAATTTGCAGAATTTTGCAGAATTTTATAATGTGCATAGAATTTTTATTTTTTTGGCACAGAATGCCCCCAGGAGTAATTCTTCACATAATCTTCACATTCTTATTAGAAATCAACCAACAATTAAACTGGGCTGCTCAGCAATGTTCCCTCTAATTTTTTACCTCCATGTGCGGAATGAATTTTATGTGCACCAATATGGAGTTGATGTGTGGCGGGGCTCAGGGGTTCGGAGTGTGGGAGGGAGCTCAGGACTGGGGCACAGGGCTGGGGTGTGGGGGGGAGGTGAGGGCTCTGGCTGGGGGTGCGGGCTCTGGCTGGGGGTGCGGGCTCTGGGGTGGGGCTGGGAATGAGGGTTTTGGGGTGCATGCTGCCCTGGGGCTGCAGGAGGGAGAGAGGACTCCCCCCATCCCTCTCTCGCCGCAGCAGCCCAGGGCACGGGAGAGGCGCCTCTCCCCGGCCGCGGCAGCTCCGAGGCTGGGGCCGGGGGAGAGGCACCTCTCCCCGCCTGCGTGGCCCTTGATAGCCTGCTGAGTGGCCGTGCAGCTTAGAGGGAACTTAGCTGCTCAGTATTGTCAACTCGGGGCTAATGTTACTAATCTAAAGGAACTATCACCATAGTATCCGAGAGCCTCAACCACCTGTAAGGTAGGGAAGTACTATTATCCCCATTTTACAGATGGAGAACAGAGGTATGGAGAGGTTAAATGATGTGCCCAAGATCACACAGGAAGTCTGTCAAAGTAGAGAATTGAACCCACATCTCCCAAATTTAGGCTAGTGCCCTAACCACTGGACCATCCTTCCACAGAAACATGTTTTCTGGATTAAAAGTAAAACAGCAAGACTGTCAGGTTTAAAAGCAGCTTTGTTGAAGAGGAAAAGAAGGATTTAAAAAATCAAAACCTCCATGTGACCTCAAAGCCCTCAGAAAAGCACTGATTATTTGTACAGACTAACTTCACCTTAACTTAGGGTACGTCTACACTTACCTCCGGGTCCGACGGCAGGCAATCGATGTTCTGGGATTGATCCCGGAAGTGCTCGCCGTCGACGCCGGTACTCCAGCTCGGCGAGAGGAGTACGCGGCATCGACGGGGGAGCCTGCCTGCAGCGTCTGGACCCGCGGTAAGTTCGGACTAACGTACTTCGAATTCAGCTACGTTATTAACGTAGCTGAATTTGCGTACCTTAGTCCGAAGTGGGGGGGTAGTGTGGACCAGGCCTTTGACTTTATTTTTCTGACCGTCCATCATACATCCTATGTTTTTATGGCACAAAGATTCTCACCTTGGCTGCAATACAAGGACAGTGTGATACTTAGCAGTCATATCATGCTTCTTATAAAGATCTGTACTAACATTAGCTAATTAAGATATCAAAGACACTGCAATGACCTGCCAGGCTTTCTTACAACAGCACAGTGCTCGGCTTTCTTTCAAGCCACTAGACTGGGGTAGGCAACCTATGGCATGCGTGCCAAAGGCGGCACGTGAGCTGATTTTCAGTGGAACTTTCACTGCCCGGGTCCTGGCCACCAGTCCGGGGGGCTCTGCAATTTTAATTTAATTTTAAATGAAGCTTCTTAAACATTTTAAAAACCTTATTTACTTTACATACGGCAAAAGTTTAGTTATATATTATAGACTTATAGAAAGAGACCTTCTAAAAACGTTAAAATGTATTACTGGCACGCGAAACCTTAAATTAGAGTGAATAAATGAAGAGTTGGCACACCACTTCTGAAAGGTTTCCGACCCCTGCACTAGACCCTGCCTAAACAAGTCTGTGGAGTCCAGGGGAGGAGATTTACTTCTAGAGCAGGGGTCGGCAACCTCTGGCACGCGACTCGCCAGGGTAAGCCCCCTGGCGGGCTGGGACAGTTTGTTTACCTGCCGCGTCAGCAGGTCCGGCCGATTGCGGCTCCCACTGGCCGCGGTTCGCCATCCCAGGCCAATGGGGGCGGGCGTGCCAGAGGTTGCCAACCTCTGCTCTAGAGTGTGTACGATTTTTTTTTTAAGCAAGAGAACACAAATGTTTTTCAAAGAGAAAAAAGAAGAGGTACAGGAAGAATCAAGAATAGTTTCTGACCCCAAGGAAAAGAAATGCAAAATTTTGATTGTGTAAATGTATGTTTGGTATATGAGTCAATTACCCTCCAAGGCTTGCATTTGTTGTTCTCCTTCTCCTACCCCACCCTTTCTTGCCTTTCAAAATCAAGTCTGATGGCTTTTTTTATGGAAGTTAGACCAGTCTTAGTCAATCCACTCCCTTGGGCTACACTATTTCATCCATAAGCACATCCTTTCCCTCTCAAGTTTCTATAAATGAAACCTAGCACCAGAAACTACAGATTTTACTTTATGAAAGATAACAGGTGACAAACTCACTGTTGATGCTGGAAAAGAATCAATTTCCTTTAAAGTCAATATCAACTGTGTGTGTGTGTGTGTGTGTGTGTGTGTGTGTGTGTGTGTGTGTGTGTGTGTGTGTGAGAGAGAGAGAGAGAGAGAGAGAGAGAGAGAGAGAATGCATTTTAACTAATTACAAGGAAGAGACAGGCTACAAAACATTCACGTCTTTTAGTCAGATTAATTTTGTTAGCCAATTCCTTCTCTTGCGGAAGCAATATCCAGTTGAATTACCTGTGGTGTTTTTTTCATTAGATGCTATCTGCAAGCAGGGGCAAAGCTCTATTTGAAAGAGCTGAGATTAGCAGAATCACAATTAGGCAGAGAGTGGAAAGTGAAAATTCATTTTCATATTTACTGTCACTTGGACAACAAATGACAGTATGATAGAAACAGGATGTTCTTTGGCATTTAGAGGGAGACTAGACAGTCTGCTTTCACCCATGAGGCTAGCTTTATGTTAATTAAAGATAATTATAGAAAAAAATTATGAAGCAGATCAGAATTTAAAATTGAAGCAGAGTCATGGGAACCCACATTATTACACACTCCAATTCTCTCTATTTTTTTATATTCTCCTGTGTAATTCTCCAATAGGGAAAGATCATGTCTATGCTGCTCCTCCACAAGATGCTTTTCTAGGGGCCCAGTGAAGCTTAGAGTGAAACAGAGGAGACTCATGTCAGGTTTTACTTGGCTGCTGCTCCTGATAATGATTCTATGAATCTATGAATAATGCCACTTGACTAGTGTTATTTGCAGGATTCACAACATAGATGTGACATGTGGAAAAGGACAAACAAAAGGCAGGGAGAAGAGATAGAGGGCTCATCTAAACAAGAACCTTCCACTGGTTTAACTTAAGGTGTTATTTTAAATCAATTTAGTTAAACCAGTGCAAACCCCTGTTTTGGTTTAAACCAGGCTTATTTCTGTTATTGAAGTCAATTAGGAATAGACTTAACCTAAATCAAAATTAGCCACTCTGACTGAAACAAGAATGTCCACAGAGGGGCTCACACCAGTTTCATTAAATTGGTTTAAAAGATGTTTTAAGTTAAACCAGTGAAATGTTTGCACATAGACAAGGCCAGAGAGCATGAATGGGGTAGAGAGGGAGGACAAACAATTGGGAGGGAGCAGAGAGAGAGTACAGAATGGAAGTGTGGGATGAGACACTCACAGAAGGGGCACGGCCATTCCAATGATCTAGTGGCTTTGTATTTTAGCTCAGGATTTGTGCCAACCAGTGCTAGAAGTGCAGTAGGTGTGAGGTGGCCCACACAACCTCTGGGAAGGGTGTGTGTTGTGTAGCTCTCTGGCAACAAGGTTGGCAACAGCCATAGCCAAGCTTCTCAACCAGGAATCTGTAGCCTTTGACTAAGAGTGGGTGAAGGAAAATGACTTCAAAAAGTAAGGAAAAGACAGTGTTGAGAAAAGACACAGAGTATGGCAAAGTTGGATTTATCTGTTGGGAAAGTTGCACTGGTTTAATTTAAGCTTTGATTTTAAACCAATTTAGTTAAAAATCTTTCAGTGTAAAAGAAGCCTTTTCAGTTTATCTGCACCCAGTTCCTAATCAACTTAAATTAAACTGAAATAAACCTGGTTTAAACGGAATTAAGAGTGGCCACACAGTCTTTTGCATTGGTTTAACATCACACCTTACATTAAACTGATGCAACTTTCTTGTGTAGACAAGTCCTCAGAAAGGCCAAGAGTGGGAGGGAAAGAAGAGACCAAAAAAAAAAAAAAAAAAAAAGTGAAACCAAGCATAGTTTTGGAATTAAAAGTAAAAAATCTGAGAAATACTACACCCTATTTACATATGGATAGTATTTTACATGTCCAATTTACCACAGCAGGTAAGCATGTGTTTACTTTGATGCTATTCAAAGTGGTGTATAAATATTAACTAATTAATCCTAACCACCATGAGGCTGTTAAGCAAGCTTTATACACATTTTATTGATGGGAAAACTAAGACAAATATAGAAGAGTCATATCAGACCACTGAATTTTCTGATTTCCAATTCTATGGTTATATTCCATAACATACAGCCCTCCATTAACTAGTGGTTATTAGTATTATTATTATTCTTTTTCACCATAAAAGGAAGACACATAGTAACCATTACACACAGAAGGAAATGTGGCCGAACCTGGACTAACTTCAACTCTTAGAATTCATCCCTTCTGGAATACTGCACCTATTGTCACCACAGAGCTTGCCAAAAAATAGGTACATCTTCAAAATAATTCACAGTGTATTAATATGAACATAGGAAGTATCAGAAAATCCCAAAATCACATACTTGCCACATGACATAAAAACATAAGAAGTTCTGAATTAAGCATTCAACAAAAACAAGAAAGTTACTTCCAAAACTTACTCTGTCATGTCCAAGTATTGCAAATCTCCAAGAATGGAGCAGTATTTCGGATACAGCACACAATGGAATTAATTTAGAAGAGTCTAAGTCCCAGATCTACATTTCTTTATTTTACTGTCATCTTCTGATCATGACAGTATCAACAGCATATATTTAATCTAGTGTGGGTGCTCACATGTTTCCTTTTGCTAACATTTAACAAGGGCATAGGATCTTTTTTTTTTTTTTTAAGTGTCACTCTGTTTGTCCAGCAGAAACTTTTTCAAACAGTAGCTGTAATATAATTTTAAAAAATACTGAAAAAGGCACCAGCCCAAAGTAAAGACTCAGTGCAGGCAAAATGTTTTTTTAAATAAAGTTGGACATTTTTCCATAACGTTATGACAAAGCCAAAACCTTTTGCATATGTAACCACATATGGGAAAGTAGTTTAACTTCTCTCATCTCAATTTTAGACAAAAAATGCAGAGGAAATTAACAAAAAACAGAACAGATCAAGAGAGAGAGTTTTGACATGGAAGTAAATGTCTTTACAGGAGTTCCCATGAGGAGTGCTCAATGGTGGGCTCACAAAAGCCCCTTGTACTCAGAAGCACTAATTATGTTACAGCTACTGATGCAAGTACCACACTGGTTAGCATTAGAATGGTCAGAGGGTAGCCCACTGAAGTCAGTGAGTGGAGTTTTAGATGCATAAGGAAGGCAGAACTGGGCTCCTAAACCTCAGGTTTAATCCAGATCTGTTTATTCCTGGAATCAATACACGGGATAAGCTTTTTAAACACAGATTTAATTATCCAATACCCCTTTACACTGATTGGAAAAAAGTAACTCATAAACCAGAGGTTCTCACTTGCTGTACCTCCATTTCAAACATGACTTTAAGAACTCAAAATTACATCCCACTCTAACATGCTGTAAACAGATCAACAAAAAGTTTCTTTAACATCTGGGATCTCCATATCCTGATCTTCAACACACAGGCCTAACAAGAAATCAGCAAAATGCTTGAAACCTTTGGCTTTTACCACCAGGTGTCACTAACAATGAATGAGCAATTAGACACTGGGACTGAAAGAGAAACGCACAAAGAAAAATTGAGGGGGAAAAAGCAAAATCTCCTGCTTCAACATGGTCAAATCACCTTCCCCTCTCAGCTATGCAATTTGTACCATCTCAGCTCTTGTGATGTAATATTATTAGTTTACCAGTCAAATTAGATCCTTCCAACCTAGACAGGATCTGAATTTCTAATGCAAAAAATCCACAAAAAACTGCTTCAGAAACAATCATTAAAAATCATAAAGAAGGCACAAGGGTTTCCAGCTGAACTATTTTTAATTGTGAAGAGCCACACTAATATACCTATCTGAACCCCTCTGACAGTTTCATCACCATTATGCATTATGTTTGCTTAGATTAAGCACAATAGCAATTATTTTTTAAAAATCTTGATTAATGTATATATGGACTGCAGCCTTGGCTTTAAACAAAGCCTAATAGTGTGTACCTACCCCAAGGAGACATTATACAACATAACTGACTTAGAAGAAAATTGTATGCATATAGTTTCATTGCAACATCAGTTATTTCTGAATGAAGGTGGCTAAAGAGGTCTTTACAATCAGGTCACGATTATTATATTGTTTAGATTGCTGTAGCACTCACCATGTGCTAGGCACTTTCCCAAACACAGAGAAAGACCAGTCCATGCTCCAAACAACCTGCAACCAAGTAGACACACACACACACACACACACACACACACACACACACACACACACAAGATTGGAGTAACGGCTACAACCTACTAACAGACTTTTACCAAGACAAGGGCTATTGCTTTAAAACTTGATTTGACCACTGTCTCACCATTGAGGACCATGCCAGCAAACAACTCAGAAAACTAACTGAAACATGAAGGAAGGACCTGGAGCCTATTCCTGACTCTGTCATAGACTTGCTGTTTAACCGTGGGCAAGTCACTTAAGGCTACATTCACAAAGGGACTTAGGCAGTGCGACACTGAGTGTCTTGGTACCAAATTTTTGGTGCCTAGAAAATCACAGGAACAAGACTAAGAGTATGTCTTCACTACCCGCTGGATCAGCGGGCAGCGATCGATCCAGCAGGGATCGATTTATCGCGTCTAGTCTAGACGTGATAAATCAACCCCCGAGCGCTCTCCCGTCGACTCCTGTACTCCAGATCGGCGAGAGGCACAGGCAGAGTCGACGGGGGAGCGGCAGCAGTCGACTCACTGCGGTGAAGACACCACAGTAAGTCGATCTAAGTACGTCGACTTCAGCTACATTATTCACGTAGCTGAAGTTGCGTAACTTAGATAGATCCCCCCCCAGTGTAGACCAGGGCTGAGATCCACAAATCCAAATGAAGCACTAAGTTAGAAGATAGGGTGCCTCAGAATGGGATTCACAAAAACCAGCATAGTATTCCAGGAGTCACTTAAGAAAGTTAACTGGAGATGCTGATGAAAGGGGTGTATTAAGCCCTGTTCCTTTCACAGAGATAGGTACAAAAGCCCAGGCTACAGGGAGGTGGCTAGATCTCTGCTAGCGATCCACAGCCAGGAACCCCTCTTACAGAGTCAGGCAGCTTAGGCGCCTGAGGTGTTTCTTGTGAGAATGACTTAGGCAGGCGCCTGCCTCCACACAAAATGGAGGGCAGAGAAGGAAGGAGTGGGGGTGATACCCCCCTTATAAGTTTTCATCTGGGATGTGGGAGACCCAGGTTCAATTCCCCCACCCAACCCGCTGCCTGAGAGGGAAAAAGGAACTGAAGAAGGGTCTTCCAACTCTTAGAAGAGTGCTCTAACCTCTGAGCTCTGGGGTATTCTGGTATGGTGCTCCCTCAGTCTCTCCAGCTGATTCTGTTCCACTGTGTATACATACTTATGGAGAGAGAAAGTGAGACCAACTGTTGCCCAGTGGTTCAGGAACCCACCTGGGAGATGGGAGATCAGGGTCCAGTCCCCCTGCTCCAACTCATAGGCACCAACTCCGTGGGTGCTCCAGGGTTGCTTAGCACCGGCAGCCAGCTCCCCGGCTCCCAGCACCTTCCGCCTGCTGGCGCCCCGCTGATCAACTCCTCCCTCTCCCTCCCAGCACCTCTCATCCGTCATAATCAGTTGTTCCGCAGTGTGCAGGAAGCGCTGGGGAGGGGAAGGGGGAGAAGAGGAGCAGAGGGGGAGCACTCAAGGGAGGCAGGGTGGGTATGGGGGTTTGAGGGAAGGGGTCAGGTGGGGGCAGGGCCTGAGGCAGAGCGTGGGGTTGAGCACCCCCGGGGCCCAGAGGAAGCTGGCACCTGTGCTCCAACTACTCTTTCATTACTATTTTGGAAAGATATTAACTCAACCCTTAGTACCAGGGTAGACTTTCAAAATGATGTACAAAGGAGAAAAAACCTGGGGCTTGTGAACTTCTTTATGATTTATAATGATTGTATCTGAAGCAGTTTTTTGTGGCTTTTTGTATTAGCAATTCAGATCCTGTCTAGATTGAAAGGCTCTAATTTGACTGGCAAACTAGTAATATAACATCATCACAGGAGCTGAGACAGTAAAAGTTGCACTGCTGAGATAGGAAGGTATTTTTTCTCTCAACTGTTAAAACTTTCAGGGCTAGTCTGCACACAGTGTTGCAACAAAAGTGTTTACATCTGCACAGCTTGTTCCTGTAAGTTTAAAAGTGCAGGCTAAACACACATAAAAATAACATCTTCAGTAGTATATGTACAACTGTGTGTGTAAATCAGGCCTTAGCTTTGTCAAGGATTAATTAACATTTTGGATAAAGGAAACTTTGATATTAAACATTTAAGACATTCACCTCTTCAACTAAGCTGTCAAGAGTTCACAGCAAACATCCCCAAGGCATTCCAGGGGAGAGCAAATTCCTCACCTTGCTAAAGTAAAACAAACAAAAAAACAAGCAGGGGAAAACAGTCATAAATCCAAATTCACCATTCAGGCCTGTATACATCAGCATGAAGAATCAAAAACAAAGATCTTTGTAAGCATTTTTTTAAATGACTTTGCCATGCTTCCGCATGCCACTCCACCCCACCTGGTCTCTGCCACATGGGTATCAGTAAATTCACGGGGAGAGGTTTATTATTCATTAAAATTCTGCCCTTAACTGTCTGCCCTGGTTATCTGAATCACTATGAACACTGG